>NC_081405.1:491283718-491647468 GCF_030272615.1 Cryptomeria japonica | reverse complement strand
ACATGATTAAATCTTCCCAATCTGAGTACTGCAACGTGATCATAGTCAAAGATACACAAAATCAAACGCAAACTACAAGTGTTGTAACTCGCGCTCAAAAGAAGGTTACTCTAAAAGGAGCTAGTTCCTCAACTCCTGATCAAACAACATCAAACCAACTGACTTCTTCAAACAGACAATCAGATACGATCATGGCTAAATCTAAGAAGTTGGCTTTATCATCCTCTCCTAGTTACAACACTGTCAAACAATTAAAAAGTACCACCGCTCAAATCTCCATTTTTGAACTGCTTAAGATCTCTTCTACTCATGGAGAGATCATGAACAAATATTTTCTCACTACTAATGTCCCCAAAGATTTAGATGTAGATCTATGGTGGGTCACCTAACTTCGCCTCATTACCTCACCTTCTCTGAAGAAGATGACAATTTACTGAATTACCCATGTAACCAGCCATTACACATCGAAGCTATGATCCATAAATACCAAGTCAAATGTGTTTTCATAGATGGAGGCATTGGGTTGAATATTTGTACCTACAATTTACTAACACAGTTGGGATTTTTTGAACATGTCATTGATCCAACAAAGAAAATAACAATCAAAGCTTATGATGAAGAAGAAAGAACCTCTAAAGGTCTGGTACTATTACCGATCAGGGTAAGACTTGTGGAGAGAGATGTTATTTTCTAGGTGCTTGACCTTCATCTTTCATACAACATCTTGCTAGGTAGGCAATGGATTCATGGAATGCAAACAATACCATCTACCTATCATCAATGCTTGAAATTTCCTTATAATGGAATGAAGTTAATATTCCTACTGATACAAGTTACACCTATAGTGCATTAAAACAATGTACTGATACCTTTGTTCCTCATAACAAAGCAACCACTATAGGTGAAAGTTCAAAAAATTTGATCAAAGACTTAGAAAAGAAATTGAAAATCATAGATCTGGCATGGATGGATACAAGATAGAACCTTTACTTTCACTAATATCTCTTCCTCCATTGCAAAGACAATCTGGAATACCATCTGAGGCTATGAAGCCACAAACTTCAACTCCAAATGTCATTTATGATGGTATTTTTGTACAGTCCTCTACTTCCCTTGCAGATGAAACATAAGAGGAGGTTGTTCTCAAATGGCTTTTCAAAGATGATAGTGAAAATAAAGAAGTGAAGCCCTGTGAGAATTCCTATGAACAATATGGTCCAGGCTATAAGATGATTCAATTCATGGGATATTCAAGTACCAATCCTCTAGGAAAGAATCAAGAAGGTATGGTTGAACCTATTAAGCTACAAACTAAGTCTACAAATGATAAAGATGGACTTGGATACCATTTAGAGGAGTCATTAGATCAAAAACATACTTCTCATCATCAGTCTAAGTGGAGGAAAAAGATACTAATAGAGTCATCAAGGTTATGTCAACAAGTATGTCAACTATAGGTGATCATTGAACCAAATCACAAAGGAACTTGTAGCATCAAAGATGTAGATATTGATACAATACATACTTTCACTAAGACACTTGAAGAAGAGTTAGAGGCTTCATCTTCTAACTCTGATCACTCTAACATAATCTCTATTTATGATATTACCTACTCAACACCAAACTATGACTACTTCGTCATGAATGTTGAAACTCTGTCTGCTGAACCTGTTACTATAGAACCATGATATGAAGTCTAGTTCGAAGTAGAAGATGATGCTAGTGGTAGGTCTATTGGGTTAGGTTTCCTAAATACTAATGTAAACCTGGATAATCATGTTCTAACTCTTCCTAGTCTCAAGATGCTTATGCAAGGTAGTCTTCTAGAACTCAACTTGTCGATTCGAGGTTGTGATGACAATACTATGAATTCCCTTGAACCTATTAAATCTTTATCCCTGGTACATCCTAAGCTTATTGACTGTACTCTTCAAGATCAACCTTTGAATATACCTACCTTTGCCAATGACTATACATTAGCCTGTTATTTTAATGCCGCTGAACAAATGGACTCTTCCACCAATGAACAAAGTGAGAACATGATAGTGCTAAATATCAAGTATCTTGGTCAAAAAAATCAAAAAAAGAAAAATAAGAGTTTTGATGGCAAAAACCACACTGTGGCGGTGTCATAATAAAAAATAATAAAAATAAAGGATGTACCTAACGGTGAAAACCTCTCCGAGGTGCTTGAAGGTGAGATACTTGACATTTTTCCTGATCACTTTTAAGAGTGATCATCAATGCTAATTGAACCTACATAGCCAGTAAACATTGGAACAAAAGAAGCTCAACACACCATACATGTAGCTCAATCCTTGTCAGTCGAAGAGCTAAAATAATTTTCTGATTGTTTCACAAAAAAGAAGATCAATTTTGCATGGACATATGCTGATATGTCGGGTCTAGATCCTGACCTCATAATGCACCATCTTTCTATCACTCTCGGAGTTAAACCTGTTAAGCAAAAACTCCAAAAAATGCATCCTCATGTTGCATTACTTGTTAAGGTTGAGCTAGAAAAATTACTAAAAGTTGGATTCATAAGAGCAATTGATTATGCCGAATGGATATCTAATATTGTACCTATTTACAAACCTGACAAATCAATATGTGTTTGCACAGATTTCAGAGATTTAAATAAAGCTTGTCCAAAGAATGATTTTCCATTGCCCAACATAGACATGATCGTGGACATGACTGCTAGCTATGAAATGTACTCTTTAATGGATGGTTTTTCTAGATACAATTAGATTAAAATTGCACCCGAGGATCAAGAGAAAACAATATTCACCTATGCATGGGGAACCTTCTACTGGAATGTAATGCCCTTCAGTTTAAAGAATGTAGGTGCTACTTATCAAAGAGTTATAACAACAATTTTTCATGATATGATGCACAAAAATATGGAGGATTATGTTGATGATACTCTAGTTAAATCTATGAAAAGATCAACACATCTATTAGAACTAGGTCCAATATTAGACAAGATGGAAAAATTCAAACTCAGATTAAATCCTAAGAAATGTGCATTTGGGGTTACATCTAGTAAGCTCCTAGGATATATTATTTCACCAAAAGCAATTGAAGTGGATCCAAAAAAAGTTAAGGCTATCATGGAAATGCCACCTCCAAAGAATGTCAGACAAATGAGAAGTTTACAAGGGTAGCTCCAATCAATAAGACACTTTATTTCTCAAGTAGTAGAGAAGGCATAACCATTCACAAAGGCATTACAAGAAGGAGTTACATACAACTGGGATAAATATTGTGAACAACATCTAAAGAAAATCAAGGAATAACTTTCTAATCCACCTATATTGATTCCACCAATTCAAGGAAAACCCTTGATTCTCTACATATTAGCTACTGATACATCACTGGGGACACTTTTGGCACAAAAGGATGAGAATAAAAAGGAAAGCTCTATATACTATATCAGTAGGACCTTAGTGTCCTATGAGATGAATTATACTATAATAGAAAAAGATTGTTTGGCATTGGTCTTTGCATCACATAAATTAAGACACTACATGCTATCACATTCTATCAAGCTAGTGGCTAAGATTGATCCGCTAAAATCTTCTTAGCAAAGCAACGCTTATAGGGAGATTGGCTAAATGGGTCATGGTTCTTACAAAATTTGATATTGAATATATAGAATGAAAATCTATCAAAGGATAGGTCATTGCAGATCAACTTACTGATGATCCTCTTGAAGACAATCAACTTTTGCACATAGAATTTCTGGATGAATCCATCATGCACCTTACTCAGCGATCCTGAAAAATGTTCTTTGATGGGTCTTTCACTCAACAAGGTTACACTCCTCAAAGATATTCAATCCCAAAGACATACAAGATTCTCTTTCCTTGCACAAACAATATTGTAGAATATGAAGATTTGGTAAATGGAATCAAGCTAGCTATTGAATGGAAGGTTATTGAGTTACACATCTATGGAGACTGTCAACTGATTATCAACCAAATCAATGATATATATCAGACTCGGGATGAGAAAATGATGCCCTATAAAATAATGGTTGATGACCTCAAGAAATACTTTACCTTTGTATCATTTCAGCAAATTCCTAGATCAACAAACAGAGCAACAGGTGCTATGGCTACCTTGGCATCTATACCACAGCTACAAGAATCTGAGTTCCACTATGAATTCCTGGTGGAAGAGTTACATTATCCTACTTATGATTCCCCTAAGTCCTAGATGGTTTGTTCTATTATTGGACATGATTAATCTCGCTATAGCCACATTTATTCTTACTTGCATGACCAAATTATTCTTGCTAATCTTACCCACAATGAGAAAAGAAACCTTATTCAAAATGCTTCATGGTATGTCATTATCGCTAATGATTTGTATAGGTGAGGTTTGGATAGCACTTTTCTTAGGTGTCTAGAAACTGAAGAGTCTCAACGATATTATCTGAAGTGCATGAAGGTATTTGTGGATCTCATTCAAACGGTCCAACTTTAGCTCAAAAACTGTTAAGGGTTGGCTACTACTAGCCAGATATGGAAAAAGATACTATAAAATTTGCTAAAACTTGTGAAAAGTGTCAACTACATGGGAACCTCATACATGCTCCAGCAAGGGATCTAATACCTTTCATCACAAATTGGCCTTTTCAACAATGGGCATTTGACCTCATTGGCCAAATCTATCTTGTATCATCTAATGGACACAAGTTTATCATAACTACCAAAAAGTACTTCACTAAGTGGGTAGAAGTGATTCCACTAATCAAAGAAACCGGTAAACAAGTAGCTCTGTTCATCCTTAACTATATCATCTATAGGTATGGGACACCTTCATCAATTGTGACTGATAATGGAGGGAAGTTCAAAAACAAAGATCTAGATGAGCTCTGTGAAAAGTTAAAAATCAAATAACATTGGTCATCCATATACTACCCTCAAGGTAATGGACAAGGTGAAGCATCTAACAAAAATCTGCTGACTATCTTGCATAAAATGGTAAACAAATCTGGAAAGGATTGGCATCTGCAGCTCAATCCTGCACTATGGACTGATAGAACAAGTATCAGAACTCCTACTGGGGCTACACCTTTTTCTTTGGTGTATGGATCCGAAGCAGTCTTGCCTATTGAGGTGGAAATACCTTCCTTGAGAGTTTCTTTACAAAGTCTTATTACTGATGAAGGCTATAGAATATCTAGATTGCAAGAACTCAAGTTGTTGGATGAATGTCAGTAAGTGGCATTTGATCATCTGAGAGCCTACCAAAAGAGAATGTCTAGAGGTTATAACAAGAAAGTTTGAGAAAGAGAATTTCAGGTTGGTGACCTTGTTTTGAGAGAGAATCTTAAAAATCAATAGTTTCGAGACAACAAAGGGAAGTTTGAACCCAATTGGCTGGGTCCCTACATCATTACTGTAGCCTTTGGCTCTAGTGACTATCAACTCTCAACATCGAAAGGAGAACAACTCCATGAAATGGTCAACACCATCCACTTGATGAAACTCTTCACTTAGTATTCTCTACTCCAACAACTTATACAACTAAAAAGTCCTGAAAAAAAATAAAAATCGAATGCCTTGGTGAAAACCTGCTAAACAGGCACCTTGGTAAAAAAAGAAAAAGAAATTCTTTGCCAAGCAAGTGAAAATCTGGTAAATAGGCACCTCTTGTACTTAAGCACTCCATCTATCAACACAAATTTGGAATTTCCCATTTTCATTCCCGCTTTCCTACATCTTTGCTTTAGCTTGTACATTTTTTTTAGTCACTTTTGTGACATCCTGGTTCTTTTGGAACCCTTATGGCTTGAAACCAATCAATGTCCTAGTCTTAGGGTAATTGACTGATCAATTTACATGTCCTAAGAAGTATCAACCAAGTCATCTTTCTGTCAGTAGTACCAGGTCATCCAATCCGAGTTAGTCACCTATTTCCAAACTACTGAAGAGTTTTATCACTGAGTAAGCAAACAAAAGAAGACTATTGAAAACAATCTCTAAACTATTTGAGATATGATTGAAATTTTCTTTGTGTGTTGTCTTTAATTTTTTTTTATTATTATTATTCCCTTTGAGTAACTCGAGGAAGTCTATCTTGACTAAGAGGAGCAAGGATTGGGGGCATAATACTTTTCTTTGTTTTCTGCTTGTAAGAGTGATTTCGATGATTTGGAAACATTTATTAAGCTAGGTGTATGTGATAAGTTCCTTCACATCAAGGTGAAATCGCCACACATACCTCAACTCCACTTATTAATATGCTAGAGGGAGGTTGGAGTCATTTATTTGTCTATTTTGAGGGAATTTATTTAATGTGGAATCTAGATGCATGAGTAATCTATTCAAGGATTTGAATGATAAAAGGGTCATTGCGGACAAGAGAATTAATATTTCATATGAAAAGGAAGGAACTCTATTTTGCCTATTGTGTTTGTAAAAATCTCGATGATGAAAATTAAGCATACCAAATCCAATGACTAAGTTTAGGTTGCATTCATTCTAAATTTTATGCATTTCAAGTGATTTTGGCATGATAACAATGATCTCTTTATCTTATGAATGAGAGTCTAAAGCAATCATCATTTCCCAGCTAAGTGGTCTCTTTTTCATCATCGTTTCTCCAATCGAGTTCTTGTTTATTGAGATGTTAGTTGCATACATGAACATCTTATATAGATCCATGCATTTCACTATATATTTATTTGCATTCATATTACTACATGAAACCTAAACATATGCATTACTAGTTACTCATTTTTTAGCATTTATTTGCATATGGAAAAGAAATGAAAAAGAAAAACTTCCATGTCCATCTGCATTACATACATCCATACTGAAAATGCATACATATAGAATAAAGCATATAGAAAGACATCTCATAATCAATCAACACAAGTATGATGAAATCAAATCAAGAGCTCATATATCTTGTCATAATCTCAGTGTCTAAGAGTACAAATGATATCAACTATCAAATACAATGTCTCATTAGAGAAAGAATAGTATAGGCTACAAAATTGGGGCATATAACAAAATCTAGGAGATATAAAAAATCTAGCTCTCTGCCTCTCCTTCATCGCTAGGTGGAGTAGGTGGTGCCTGTTGACCGACATCCTATCTAGGTGCCCTAGCTCCCTTAGATCGAGCCATATACTAAGAATATGGAACAACTAGTTGCACTACTGGGATCACTATACTATAAGATGTGACATAATAAGCTGCATGACTCGTTTGATGCAAAACCTCTCGCTGAAGAGCATCACGCTCTGCTCTCACCTCTACAAGCTATCAATCTCACTTTACTATCACCTCTGCAAGTTGTCAATCATGCTTAACTCTAATCTCAACGAGTTGTTGGTCTTTCTCTACCAGTTGCGTCTGTGCCACTTTCAACTATGATTGCAAACCTATCAGCCTCATCCTCATAGACTGTACTATGTCTGGTAGTACCTTCTCTCTCCCAACATCCCCCTTTCCACCTCCCTTCTTATCTCTCCACTGCCTAACCTTCCTAGGAGCCTCTCTCTCCTCATCACCTCCAACCTCTATTGTCCTAAACTACCAGCCTTAACCCCAATAGCTCCTAAGGATCCACCCTCCCCTCTTTGTCATTGTTGACCTCCTGCTGCTACTAGCACTAGGATCACCTCCTGTCCATCTAGGTACACCTTCTCTCTATCCCCATACCTGCTCTCATTCCTATACCTAACTTGGTACCCATGCTTGTGCTAGTGCATCCTCCTCAATCTCCTCTATAAGAGGCACATGCTCTCTCGCATTTGTAAATATAGGAAAAGGATGTCTCTGAAACCAATCTCTATACTGGGGCAATACTCCAGCATCTACGACATCCTCTAGATAATCCGATCTTTGTGGCTGTAAACCCGCTAACTCCTGCATGCTCAGTGCATATGAAAGTCTCAGTGCCCATCCTTGTCTCTCCTCCTCTCCATCTAGAGCATAGGCTGTGAACTCCTTGGATATACTCTACAATCTTCCATACTGTCTCATCACCCTAAATACTACAAATCACTCAATAATAGACACCAATCTGCCAATGAGAAGTCAAGTCATAAAAATTTCCTTCCTCTATGCTCTCCAACCGTCCCATAGCTCTAGACCCCTATACGGTCTCCAAACTACAACAATCAAATCATCCAAATGCCTCCTCCAATAATCAGTCTTGCCCAGTTGGGGCTGAGTAACATAACTTGAATAACAACATACAATAGTCTAGTGTACCTCCCATGAATCATCTACAATAGGTTTGCATACCGAGATATGCTCCCATGCCCATATCTGTAAAATGAACACACCTATTGCCATGCTCTTCCCCTCCAAATACATAATATTATGCATCTAATGATACATATGCGTGAGTAAGCATAATCCCCATCCTAATCTGATTGAATGAGTCAATAACCTCTCAAGCATCCTGCCCCAACCACATAGAAATCCTTGTTGTCCCCTATGATGCATCACAAAACAACCAATCATACCAGCCAAAACACAAGCCAGAGGATACTGTGCACCATATCTTCTCATCAAATCATCCCACGTAATAGCGCAATCAATAATATTCTCGTCATGGAATATCTGTCTCAAAGTCAAAATACCCAATCGTGGAGTAGAATCATAATCGACTTTATCTCCAGCAAATGGAATCCTCAAAATCCTGTATATATCCTCCGATGTGATGGTCATCTCTCCAACTGGTAAATGAAAGGTGTTATGCTCAGAATGAAAATGCTCAACTAAAGCGGTCAACAGACCATAATTCACATGGATATCAAGTATTTGTAACAAGTATCTGAATCCACAGAAACCAATATGACCTCTCTCTGCATCTAATAAGTCACACACTAGCCTCATCATCAACATAAATGTACACTGAAACCGAATCTGCAAAATTGAACATACAATTCATTAGTACGTGACCCAATTTATGCTAAGAATGTGATAAACATGCTAAAGAATCCAAATAAACAACATTCAAAATCAAAAATTGATCTTTGAACCTTAAAAACTACTTGTTTTTTATGTGAGTTTCTACAAACAAGAAGCAACTAGTACGAGCAAACAATACTACTAGTATGAGTAAACATACCAATATGACAAATAATAACATGTCCCATGACAAAATGGTCTCATAAGAACACTATCATATGATATCAGGGTGACTACCAAATGGTAAACCCTACAATCCCATATGATGAAACACCAAGCAACAAAAACTTATACGACAAATGGTATTGAATTGCACGACAAAATGATACATCCTAACTTTAAACGAATTTCAAAATACAAAATTCACAAAAAAAATCAAAATTTGAGAAATGCAAAGTCTAAAGGTCGATCACTTACTACTAGGGTGTAGTTCCACAGTCGATTATGACATCTCTGGCACTCGAATCGATGCTCTTGAATTGAAATTGCCTTTTTCTTTGTAGGAGTTTTTTCAAGTTTTTAAACTTTGAGAGGTAAAAATTAATTGACAATGACACATTGAACCCCTTATATAGCCCAAACCCTAATTTTAAAACTTGCTCTGATGGACATTAAACTTGTATCCTAAACTAAATCGACTGTCTTGAGTCCATTTTTGGGATTGAAATCAAAATCTGACGTTAATTTTTGAGTCAAAATTTCACAATGTTGACCACTTAGCACTTTCATCCTCAAGTCAATCTTTTCATCATTTTGCACTCAATTAAATTCTAAATCTCAATTTAATTCTCAAATCAACTCTGATTTTAATCTTCAACATCAATCTTTATGCTCAAAATCATCATTGCTAAATATTTTTATCTTTTCAAAATTGCCTAAAATCGTTGTACCCTCAATATCTTTTGATTTCTCTCCTGAGGGGGCATACTGATTACATCTTTTCAGTGATTATCATTATTCAAAAGTCAAGAAATTTTTTAAATCTTTATCTAAAAGTCGAGTAGAAATATTTTCAATCAAAGAAAATCAATTAAACCTTCTTACTAGGGTCATCTTAACTCAATCGCGTCGTATTAAGTTGAGATTCTTTGATGTCAAATAAAGCAATCTCTATGGGCATAACAATTTTTTGTCCTTATTGGAATCTCTTCAAATCAGTGTTCACTTTCATCACATCAAATCAAGCTAGACATTTTCGCTTTTCTCATTCAATTCTTGTTCAATCAAGTTTGTAATCGGTTTTATCTCTCACTTAGTCGATTATTGTTTAATCAAGTTCGGAATCGGTTTTATCTCTCGCTTAGTTTATTCTTGTTCAATCAATTTTGGAATCGGTTTTATCTCTTGCTCAGTCAATTCTTGTTCAATCAAGTTCAAAATCGGTTTTATCTCTTTCTTAGTTGATTCTTGTTCAATAAAGTTTGGAATCGGTTTTGTTTCTTCGCTCAATCTAGTTTAGTCAAGTCCTAGATTGATGCTTGTTTCTTGATCAATCAAGTTCAAGAATGGTATCTCCCTCTTTGTCGATCCTTGTTCAATCAAGTTGAGGATCGGTATCGCTTTAATCAATCTATTCAGTTTCATCACTTCAAATCAAGCTGAACATCTCGCTCTTCATTGGTTTGTGATCCATCTAGTTCTGAACTGATATCTATTTGACATCAACTATTCTTTGAACCAACGTGCTGCTCGCACATTAATTCAAAGAGGGGAAAATGTAATAACCTAAAAATGGTCACCTAAATCATGGGCCCCTAATCTCGACAACATCACCAAGGTCCTAACCAAAGGCAATTAAATCAACCTTGAACACCTAATTAATTAATTCTTCAATCATTAATGTTACATGGCAAATAAATCACTCTATATTAATTAAATATTTATTTAATTAATTAAATCATTCCAAGTAGATAATTTTGATCAATTATCCTATTTATATAATTAAATATCCTAGCATATTTAATTAATAAATAAATTTGTCATTTAATCACAAAAAGAGGAATTAATTTACAAAAAGAGATTTATCACACAAAGAGGAATTAATCTGCTAAAGAAAGAGTTAAATTGAAAACAAAAGAAAATAATTAAATTGAGAGAAGAAATCAAACTTAAGATGTTTCTTTTTTAAAAATTGAGATAACTTGAGAAATCAAAAAAGCAATTAAATTGAATCAATCATTTTTTATAAAAATAAAACTTAAATATTTTCTTGAGGAAAGAGGTTCAGTTATATTGAAAAGCCTTTTTCTAAATAAAAATCCTGAGCAAATTAAAGAAAAATGCATGGAATCGACTATTTTTATCTCAAGTGCATGGAATCAACTAAATTTTATCTCCAATGCAGACTTAGACTTATAATTTGAATGCATTCAATCAAGCTATAATTGGAATGTATCTCAAGGTTAACTTAATCTGATCTCTCAATTATTTCAATTATCCAGGATTGTGTTGTTTCTTGAGGAATCTCAACTGTTCATTGCTAATCAATCTTGACCATTGGTCTCTCTTTTGAGTCTCTATAAATTCAGCCTTCATCTCTCATTCAAAACACCCTAGAGATTTATTGTTTTTGTGCAGCTTTTGCTTTGGAGTCATTGAAGATATTGTGCTTTGAGATTATTGCATCTTAGTTTAGCTTTTTGCATATTTAGTTTAATCATTATTGCTTGTATTTATTTAGCTTAATATTCATTCATTTAGCTTAATCTTCATCCATTTATCTTAATATTCATTCATCTAGCTTAATCTTGCATCCATTTAGCTTATTCTTGTGCTCATATAGATTAAATCCTTCATCTTGGTGTAGTCTAGTCACTGGTATTGCTTATACAAATCTAAGAGCAAGTCTATACTAATGGTATGATGAAAGAATAAGGATCCGGTCAACTACTAAGATGGGGGGGGTGAATCAGTAGATAGAAAACTAATATAAACTTTCACCAATCTCTAAAACAACCTCTCAAAGAAAAATCTAAACTGACAAGTTAAACCACTGAACTATAAATGCAATATCACTGTCAAGCTAAGTCGGTTGACTATTATAACAGAGTAACAGTAAAACAACTTGAAACTCACAAACATCCAAATACTTTACTGATGTTGTTCACCAAAAGTGATAACCCAAGACACCTATAAATCTATCTATGAGATAGCCAATCTCAATCAATGAAACACCTCAAGGCTTGGACAACATAACATAGGATCCTAATGATCCTCCTGCACTTCAGGTTCTGCTAGACCCAGGGGGGGACACCCTTTTGATGCATTGAATACAACAATCACAAACATAAGACTGCATCAACAATGAGCAGACAAACCATTCCACAAGCTCACCAAATTAGGTAACATGTATAGATGGGCTGGATCTTATATAAATAATAGGTGAAATAGAGCTTTGGAAGGATAGAACATTAACCCCTAAACATAAAGGGAAATAGATTTATCTTTTAAATTGTTTGATCTGAAAAACATCCCCAAACTTGCAAGACCAGTGCCTTATCCAAGGGCAACAGAGTCACTCATTAAACTATAAATGAAAGCTTATACTGAAAATCCATCTTCATTACTAAATATTCATGCATTTAATTCCTTGCATAAATGCATTACTCAGCTCATTCACAAAAAATATCAAATCCAGAAACTATATTCCATTATTCATGATCTATTACAGAATTTAAATTCTTCCTTGAAGAATCCCTGCAAACAATCACAATTACCTCCTTGAGATAACAAATCTCAGCCTCCTTGAGGATTTGATTTGAATATAATGAAAATACAAATCTAGAGACAACTTCTGTGTGAATTTGTGCATGCCTTACATACACAAGAACCTGTAACTAAGAACACTTATAGCAAGAAATTGAACTCCGTTACTGAAAGGATAGCCCTGCTCTGTACAATCTTGAAGAATACTTAGAATTGGAAGCCATGAAAAAATGGAGCCATTCTCCAAATTTCTGGAACCCTTACAACTGAGAAGAATTGGGAATAAAAAGAGGAGGGAAGAAAATCAAATCTGGAACTGAAAATATCAAATATCTTCTCTCTAACTAAATTTTACTCCTAGCCAAATTTCTTCCAAAATATCCTACACTTATCAAAATTAACCCCATAATCAGATTCCTCACTCCGAGAACTTTCTGAAAACATATAACACTTTATATTTTGGCCAAAATTTAGACCCTGGGCGAATTAATTCCCCAATGTGCTCAATCATTTAAATTTTTTGAAATTTAATATAGTTTAGACTATATCATTTACTCATTTTAATTTTGATTTTTTGCCCTGAATGTGCTCCGACACCTTGCCATGTGGCGGCCTCTGATTTGGTCGATGGGGTTGACCGGATGCCACTTGGGATGACACCTCATCACTACCACGTCATCTGCTTTGTGAATGCCACTTGGCCGCCACGTGTACACAACCTCAGTGCCACATCATCGCCACCTCTGCGCCACGTCATTGGGACCCACCACCTGTGCGCCACCTGGCTTTCACAACTTCACAGGGTCTAAAGTTCGTGCATCTTCAATCTGCGAAACCGCGCGGGCCGTCGATCTTGATCCAACATGCTCGACATTTACCCTTTTCACAACTTCGCGGGGCTTAACTTCTGTGCATCTCGCCTTTTCGAAACCATGCACATCGTTGATCCATCTCAAACTTGCTCACTCGTTAATCCAGCCTTCCTCTACAAAATTTCACCTGTCTTTCTCAAAAAGCGTGCCTGCGTGGGGTCCACCTGGTCGCTGCATAATCACCCCCTCCATCACCTCGAGATCCATGCTTGCGCATGGGCCCACCTTGGGTGCCCATAGGGCACCATCCGTCAAAATCCTTTATGGCTTAGACATATTACTACTGTGCAGATTTACATTTAAACATTTAAAAATGCTCTCGCCCAGCCAATGTGGGACAAAACGTTTTGCCTGGGAGTGCCCTTTTGAAGCTTTTCCTGAGTTTTTAATGGCTGCCTTTCATTTGTTTGGAATTTCTTAAAGATTCTTCAATGCCACATTGTAGGGGATGTTAACAGCAGTCGTGGTATTTGGCTTGCACCTACCCATTATTTTGCTTGAAGTTTTCTATGGTTTCCTCTATTTCCACACAGGGAGGATTCAGCTTGGCAATACATCTACCATTGGCACTTTCTTTAAAAACCTCCAAAACCTTTTCAATATATGGAAGTTGCTGGCAAAGTAATTTGCTTACTGAACATTACTCCTTGTTTCCAATGCAAGAGAGGGATTGAGTGTTGTTGCATTTGTTGTTAAGTATTTATACAGCCTTTCAAACACCACATAAGCCACACCAATTTTAGTTTGTTTGAAGTTTCTGAGCCCTCCAAACTCCATTTTCAACGCTACAAAAGGAGATTTAATTTTACACCTGCCATACCTTTGCTTTGGTTTATAACTTCATACTCCATACACTATGCAGAACCTAGCAATTTCATTTTGTTATGGAAGTTTTTTAGCATTCCACATGCCACGTGAAGGATGCTGTTGTTTAAAGCATATGCTCAAAAGTTTTGTTTTATTTGCTTTCTATAAACTCCACTTTATACCTGCCATATTGCATTTGCTGAGAAGTTTAACTAAAATCCTCCATATTCTCCACTTTCTGCTCACTACATTTGGTCTTGGTTTATAAATGCCCATTTCACAAAAAAAAACTCCAGGAGGATAGGATTAACTATTAGCCATTGGTTTGAAAGTTTTTTAATGCTTTTCTCACATGCCACGCACAACAAAGAGAAGATGGGAGACCACGCCACATAGAGGACTTGGTTGCTGATAATACCAACGCCCTTTTACATAGCCACTTGCATAGAATAGATTAAAATCTGTCATATTAGAATTTAACTTGGAAGATTACAATTTAAAGATAATCTGATGACAGCCACTCATAAACCAGGAAGGATTCTATCACATAATTATTGAGGCATCATCCTTTCTCTTGCAATACTCCATTTATTATCATACTGTTGCAACAATGCCCAATAATATCTTTACTCTGTCACATACTTGCCTGGGAGTAGCTATGGTCTCTTTTGTTAACTGCGAATTTGCAATTTGGTTTAGTAAATGTGCCTCATTATTGTGACTGCACGGGAGATGAATTTTATCATCATCACTCTTATAACATGCCTCATAATCAAAATCCACATTTAGATATTCTGAAAATCTTTTATTTAACAAAGTCGCCAATAAAATCAATCCGCGGGCATGAGGCAGGTCAGGCCCCAAAGTGGGTTCGACTAAATTTTTTTTCGATTTCATGCAATTGACCTCCAGAATGATTCAAGAACTTTAAACTTACCTCTGGAAATGATCAGCATCATTTTTCGGATCATTAAATTGAAATTTGCAACTTTCAGGCGCATGCGCCACATTTTCGCATTTAATCATGAAGACATAATTTTCAAACCTATCAAAACACCTTTCTGGAGCTCGCCATCTGACAGGAGTGTACTCTGATATACAAGGATGACTTCTACCAAACAGTTTCTCAAGATGAGTCCCGAGCGAAGAGATATTAATTTTCAAAAATACCCAACTGGCTTTGTCGACACTGCGGACCTAATGAAGTCAATGTCCTGGCAACACATGACGTCTTTCTCAAAAATATCAAACGACCTCCCTAGGCCCTCAAATTTGGAACACAGGTACCTTTAAGTACATATTAAATCTTTGAATCCTTAGTTCGATCACCAAACTGATAGGATGCAAATGGTGCACTCACAAAACTGGCCACATTAACTGATATATCATTGAAAGTGTGGATAACTGAAAATGATAGCTAAATGAATCCTTTTGAAAACTGATCAAACGGATTGATAAAGGCTTGAAATTTGAAACGTAGCTCATCATTTATACCAACATTATCCCAGAACAAACATTATGGCTTGATGCTTACTGAGGCAACTTTTACACTTATGCGAAATAGGGCTCTGACTAGCTATCGAAATAGAGACTAGTCAAACCACACAAGATGCAAATGGATTTAGCTATGAAAACTGAGTAAATGGATTCGTCAAGACCTGAAATTTTGTAGATTGACTCATATTTATGCATAAAATTGAATCCATTTTGAAATTCTCCATGACGATCAACAAGGGAAAAGATGTAATCGCTCAAAGTAGGCTACTCCATAAAATCTGCATTTGTGCCTAAAATGCACTTTTAGCTCACCCCTCGAAATGGGTACCTGGTAAACTTCTCCAAACTGAATTCTAAAAGTTTTACATCACTGAATAGGCCAAATGAAAGGTGTGGGACATGAATCTCGAGCCTTACCCTCTGAAAATCAACTAGCTTCATTTTGCCCTCTCTCTATCTAGGCCACCTGAATGAGATTAGGTGCCTTCTCTCTATTTGCAGAGAAATTTTTTTGAAATGGGCCTCTAAACTTGACTCAATTTTAATCAGTCCCAATAGTGGCTCTGACTGGGGATGGTTGATTGTGAGATCAACACAAGAATCCAAATATCTTTGGTTAAGCAAACCTCCCAAAAATGGATCATTCTTCTCTTCTCATCTCATTTCAAAAACAAGGCTTCCTTATTCTACCCAAACAGCAAGGCACTTTATTGAAAACCACACAACTAAAGCAAAGCGGCTATACAAAATATACAAACAAACTCACAACTGATCACAACTGCTCCACTTACAAACATTTACCTCTGTCAAAAATTTGATTCTCATCACCTAACATTATGATCCAAACAAAGGCACCTTTCAATAACAATTGAGCATAAATTTTATAATCTGCCTCTTTTGTCCCATTACTGAAACAACTAGTGTGCATACCTTTGGTCTGATTTTGAACTTTGTGATCACACACTATTTCAACACAAGTAAAATCATGAGACAAATCACCATAGAGGCATTCCCACAAGCTAACATACCTTTCACTATCCCAATCAATTCTACCATTTTCAAGGACATCATCATGCTGAACTTGAAAAATAAAACACTCATTCTCAACATTGCAATTCCTATCAGCACATGTCTTATTACCATTTAAATTAATAGAACGAGGGACACTACTAGCCAGCTGATGCAAACAAGGAACATGAACATTACAATCCGGATGTGATACTTCACTATGCAGATCACACCTCATACTATCCTTGCTTATCAAAATGAAAACCTCTGCATTCTCAACATCCCATTCATGGAAAAAATTCATACCTCCGGCTGAAGCAAATCCTCAGCTAACTCTTTCTCTTTCAAGCTTACATCCACCTGAAACACTTTCATTTGTGGTTTGAAAAAGTCATCACATAACCCATGCCTCTTACCTTCATCATGAAATAATTTTTTACAACCCATGCTATTGCTGTTCAGAGTTTCATCAGTATTATGGACTGGTTCATCATCAATAACATCTGGCTGATCAGTTATCTCTTCATACAAAGGGTTAGAAACAAAATGAAGAATCCCCTCATGAACATTATGACACTGAAGTGGCTGGTCCGTATCTATATCAGCATTGAATAGAACATTAGCAAAATTGCTAAAGACACCATCCATTCGATCATCATAATCATCTTCATCAGATAAAGAAGAAAATGAAACTTGGCTGGAACAATCCTCAGTATTCCATGTTTCACATTCATGAGATTTTATCCTATGACCATCATTTTGAAAATCAAGATAATCATACTTATCTTGGCATAACTGATCTTCTTCACCAATAGAATACACATTGTCAACTAAAGAAAGAAAATGAACATTGTTGCAATTTACTTCATCAGATGGGTTTTCAGCATGTTCACTAAAATCTTCTATCATAAAACCATCTATTAGATCAGCATGTTCATCAAGTATACAAACATTCAATTTACAATCCTTTTCCGAAGAATTCTCTTCACTATATTACAGAAGGTCTTCTTCAACAGCTCGAAGGCTCTCCAACATTTGAACCTTCTTGTCCACAACTTCAAGAGCTTTCTTAAGTTCTACAATCTTTTGGACTTGCATTGCACTTTGTTGTTCCATTTGAGATTCTGTAAAATTTTCTCCATCCATGTGTGCTATATCTTCATTGCAATCACACATACCATCACAATTTTTTGAATTTACTTTGTGCATAATTTTCAAAATAGAAAGATCATCATCATGATTACAAGAAGTGAAATCTGAAAATATATTTACTTCATCCTCAACACAATTAAGATTATCAATATCTAAGTAAGGATCAACTATTGTTTGCACTAAACAATTCTGATTTTCATCATATGGAACATTTTCGCTTGCACAAACAGCAACAATTAGTAATCCCTCTGTATTTGGTATTTCAACATCAAATACATCAGCAACATGTAAAGATTGATGGTCATCACCATCATTATTTTCATTAATATTATCCTGGAGAGATGCATGATTCACTTGGTAACTGGTAGTCACATAATCAGCATAACTGGCATACAAATCAAATGGTACATATCCCTTGTATATATCTACCTCTGTATCAACATTTTCACAACACTTCCCACTGATCATTCCATCACTACTACGAGAGACAACTGACATTAACAGCAAAAGCTCTTGAATCTCATTTAAATATGAAACACATGCATCATAAAAGCCATCTGGAGCTACAGAGCTTGATGCACCTAGACAAGGAATGATTTTCTTAGCTTCACATGGTATTTCACCATTGAAGGTGCTTTGGTATGAAACAACAACAAACACGAATCTCTTCAAGATTCCAAACTTCAAGTTATTTTCCATATCCCTAGCTGTGTTAAAGGCTTCATACAAGGTTTTGGGTTCTTTGTTTCTCAATAGGAAACCCATCTTCTCATCAAATGCACTCATATAAACATCCAGACATACGTTATCGTCAAGTTTATACTTTCTGGAGATTTTGGACAAAGCTTGTGAAAATCTGATATTAAACATTGGTACCAATTCATCTTCCCTGATTTGTATACAGGTGAATTCTTTCAGCAAGTCGGATTCACTAACCTTCTCATCGAATTGATCTATGAAATTTGAAACCAATTCTTCCCATGAGGTAATAGAATTCATTGGTAAAAAAGAGAACCAATCTCTTGCATCCTCTTTTAATGACTGAATAAACAACTTCATGCATACATCTTCTTGGCAAATTTCAAACTCTCCTATCAAATCTGAAAGTCTTTTAACATGTTGACATGCTGATTCTGATTTCTTCCCACTGAAAATTGGCAAATACTTTCTAATTTCTGTGGGTATGGAATTTGGGTAACCCAGAATATCTTTGAAATTTAGAGCAGCATAATGGTTCATGATGAAACTTCTCCTATTATACTGTTGTGACACTTCACCAGACATGGCTCTATGTGGAAATACACAAGACTGAAAAACTTCACTATTCATTTTTCTTACTTCCACAAACGATTATAAAATCTTGGATAGAAAGCTTCAAGAACATATCCTTATTCAAATCTATTCCTTAACATTGCTTGACATAAAGTTCTTCCACATTTGCATACTACAGAGGATGACATACACTAAATATTTTAGCAGCATAGATATGCAAATCAATTTTGAGATTCTCTCTTTCCCTCTAGACTAGTGTTGTTCACTAAATGGGAAAACTACATTATACATTCAAAATTTCAGAAGAGATGTCTTGCATTTAAATCCTTTGAAAAATACCTGGAGATTTGCAGCTGTAAGACTTGTAGATCTAGAGATTTACTTCACACTTTAGCATGATCTTTTACATTAGAGTCACCACCTCTTGCATAGAGGATATTTTGAACAACAGAACACCACTCAACACTTATTTAATTCTCCGTTTCTCTTTCAATCTTGTTGCAAACTCTTCTAGGCTATTTATCACTGGTATGAACCACAGAGTCGCCACCCAATAAGGAATTGGGGAAAAATTTGCACACAGCTGAAAGAACTTCTCACAACTTTCAACCATGCATTCACTGTTACTCGTTCATAAAATATGACATGAAACACATATCATTCTGCAGATCTAGAACAAGGAGCATTTTCTAACTCATAAATTCAGTTTCAACTCTATACATACACAATGGACTGACTGGCTAGATATGAAATTGATTGGACTAGGAATACACTCAATCTTTAACCATATCAATCAAGCATTTATATCCATTTATTCCCTAGCAGAGTCACCACTTTTGTTGTGGTGACTCAGATGGGATAATCTCAACCTTATATGAATTAATTCTATCTTAACCAAAGGCTCTTGACAGTTCATTTACTCCCCAGCAGAGTCGCCACTTTTGTTGTTCACCAAAAGTGATAACCCAAGACACCTGTAAATCTATCTATGAGATAGCCAATCTCAATCAATGAAACACCTTAGGGCTTGGACAACATAACATAGGATCCTAATGATCCTCCTGCACTTTAGGTTCTACTAGATCTAGGGGGGGACACCCTTTTGATGCATTGAATACAACAATCACAAACATAAGACTGCATCAACAATGAGCAGACAAACCATTCCACAAGCTCATCAAATTAGGTAACATGTACAGATGGGCTGGATCTTATACAAATAATAGGTGAAATAGAGCTTTGGAAGGATAGAACATTAACCCCTAAACATAAAGGGAAATAGATTTATCTTTTAAATTGTTTGATCTGAAAAACATCCCCAAACTTGCAAGACCAGTGCCTTATCCAAGGGCAACAGAGTCACTCATTAAACTATAAATGAAAGCTTATACTGCAAATCCATCTTCATTACTAAATATTCATGCATTTAATGCCTTCCATAAATGCATTACTCAGCTCATTCACAGAAAATATCAAATCTAGAAACTATATTCCATTATTCATGATCTATTACAGAATTTAAATTCTTCCTTGAAGAATCCCTACAAACAATCACAATTACCTCCTTGAGATAACAAATCTCAGCCTCCTTGAGGATCTGATTTGAATATAATGAAAATACAAATCCAGAGACAACATTTGTGTGAATTTGTGCATGCCTTACATACACAAGAACCTGCAACTAAGAACACCTATAGCAAGGAATTGAACTCCATTACTAAAAGGATAGCCCTGCTCTGTACAATCTTGAAGAATACTTAGAATTGGAAGCCATGAAAAAATGGAGCCATTCTCCAAATTTCTGGAACCCTTACAACTGAGAAGAATTGGGAATAAAAAGAGGAGGGAAGAAAATCAAATCTGGAACTGAAAATATCAAATATCTTCTCTCTAACTGAATTTTACTCCCAGCCAAACTGCTTCCAAAATATCCCACAACTATCAAAATTAACCCCGTAATCGGATTTCTCACTCTGAGAGCTTTCCGAAAACATATAACACTTTATATTTTGGCCAAAATTTAGACCCTGGGCGAATTAATTCCCCAGTGTGCTCAATCATTTAAATTTTTTGAAATTTAATATAGTTTAGACTATATCATTTAATCATTTTAATTTTGATTTTTTGCTCTGAATGTGCTCTAACACCTTGCCACATGGCGACCTCCAATTTGGTCGATGGGGTTGATCAGATGCCACCTAGGATGAAACCTCATCACTGCCATGTCATCTGCTTTATCATTGCCACTTGGCCACCATGTGTACACAACCTCAGCACCACATCATTGCCACCTCTGTGCCACCTCACCGGGACACACCTGTTGGACCACTGACTATACCCGACACCTGTGCACCACCTGGCTTTCGCAACTTCACAGGGTCTAACATTCATGCATCTTCAATGTACGAAACCGCGCGCACCATTGGTCCATCTCAAACTTGCTCACTCGTCAAGCCGACCTTCCTCTGCAAAATTTCACCTGTCTGCCTTGAGAAGCATGCCTGTGTGGGGTCCACCTGGTCACCGCCCAATCACCTCCTCCATCGCCTCGGGATCCATGCTTGTGCGTGGGTCCACCTTGGGTGCCTAGAGGGCACCATCCGTCAAAAGCCTTTATGACTTAAACATATTACTACTGTGTGGATTTACATTTAAACATTTAAAAATGCTCTCGCCCAGCCAATGTGGGACAAAACGTTTTGCCTGGGAATGCCCTTTTGAAGCTTTTCCTGAGTTTTTAATGGCTACCTTTCATTTGTTTGGGATTTCTTAAAGATTCTTCAATGCCACATTGTAGGGGATGTTAACAGCAGTCGTGGTATTTGGCTTGCACCGACCCATTATTTTGCTTGGAGTTTTCTATGGTTTCCTCTATTTCCACATAGGGAGGATTCAGCTTGGCAATACATCTGCCACTGGCACTTTCTTTAAAAACCTCCAAAACCTTTTCAATGTATGGAAGCTGCTGGCAAAGTCATTTGCTTACTGAACATTACTCCTTGTTTCCAATGCAAGGGAGGGATTGACTATTGTTGCATTTGTTGTTAAGTATTTATACAACCTTTCAAACACCACATAAGCCACACCAATTTCAGTTTGTTTGAAGTTTCTGAGCCCTCCAAACACCATCTTCAACACTGCAAAAGGAGATTTAATTTTACACCTGCCATACCTTTGCTTTGGTTTATAACTTCATACTCCATACACTACATAGAACCTAGCAATTTCATTTTGTTATAGAAGTTTTTTAGCATTCCACATGCCATGTGAAGGATGCTGCTGTTTAAAGCATATGCTTAAAAGTTTTTTTTTTTTGCTTTCTATAAACTCCATTTTATACCTGCCATATTGCATTTGCTGAGAAGTTTAATTAAAATCCTCCATATTCTCCATTTTCTGCTCACTGCATTTGGTCTTGGTTTATAAATGCCCATTTCACAAAAAAAAACTCCAGGAGGATAGGATTAACTGTTAGGCATTGGTTTGAAAGTTTTTTAATGCTTTTTTCACATGCCACGCACAACAAAGAGAAGATGGGAGACCATGCCACACAGAGGACTTGGTTGCTGATAATACCAATGCCCTTTTACACAGCCACTTGCATAGAATAGATTAAAATCTGTCATATTAGAATTTAACTTGGAAGATTACAATTTAAAGATAATCTGATGACAACCACTCATAAACCAAAAAGGATTCTATCACATAATTATTGAGGCATCATCCTTTCTCTTGCAATACTCCATTTATTATCATACTGCTGCAACAATGCCCAATAATATCTTTACTCTGTCACATACTTGCCTGGGAGTATCTACGGTCTCTTTTGTTAACTGCGAATTTGCAATTTGGTTTAGTAAATGTGCCTCTTTATTGCGACTACACGGGAGATGAATTTTATCATCATCACTCTTATAACATGCCTCATAATCAAAATCCACATTTAGATATTCTGAAAATCTTTTATTTAACAAAGTCCCAATAAAATCAATCCGCGGGCATGAGCCAGGTCGAGCCCCAAAGTGGGTCTGGCTAAAAATTTTTTTGATTTCATGCAACTGACCTCTAGAATGATTCAGGAACTTTAGACTTACCTCTGGAAACGATTGGCATCATTTTTCGATCATTAAATTGAAATTTGCAACTTTCAGGCACCTGCGCCACATTTTCGCATTTAATCGCGAAGACGTAATTTTCAAACCTGTCAAAACACCTTTCTAGAGCTTGCAATCTGACAGATGTGTACTCTGATATATAAGCATGACTTCTACCAAATAGTTTCTCAAGATGAGTTTTGAGTGAAGAGATATTAATTTTTGAAAATGCCCAACTGGCTTTGTCGACACTACAGACCTGATGAAGTCAATGTCCTGACAACACATGACGCCTTTCTCAAAAATATCAAACGACCTCCCTAGGCCCTCAAATTTGGAAAACAGGTACCTTTAAGTACATATTAAATCTTTGAATCCTCAGGTCAATCACTAGACTAACAGGATGCAAATGGTGCACTCACAAAACTGGCCACATTAACTGATATATCACTGAAAGTGTGGATAACTGAAAATGATAGCTAAATGAATCCTTTTGAAAACCAATGAAATGGATTGATAAAGGCTTGAAATTTGAAACGTAGCTCATCATTTATACCAACATTAGCCCAGAATAAACATTATGGCATGACACTTACTGAGGCAACTTTTACACTTATGTGAAACAGGGCTCCGACTAGCTATCGAAACAGAGACTAGTCAGACCACACAAACTGCAAACGTATTTAGCTATGAAAACTGAGTAAATGGATTCGTTAAGACCTAAAATTTTGTAGACTGACTCACATTTATGCATAGAATTGAATCCATTTTGAAATTCTCCATGACGATCAATAGGGAAAAAGATGTAATTGCTCAAAGTAGGCTACTCCATAAAATCTGCATTTGTGCCTAAAATGCACTTTCAGCTCACCCTTCGAAATGGGTACCCGGTAAACTTCTCCAAACTGAATTCTAAAAGTTTTACATCATTTAATAGGCCAAATGAAAGGTGTGGGACATGAATCCCGAGCCTTACCCTTTGAAAATCAACTAGCTTCATTTTGCCCTCTCTCTATCTAGTCCACCTGAATGAGATTAGGTGCCTTCTCTCTATCTGTAGAGCAAAAATTTTGAAATGGGCCTCTAAACTTGACTCAATTTTAATCAGTCCCAACAACTGACATAAGTAAAACTTCATTTTAGATTGTTGTTAGTTAATATAACATTTCAAAGTGGATTTAGTAGTTAAGCAATTCAACCATAGTAAACATAACCACAAAAACATTCACCACTTGATGCAATATTTTTGATGTGGAAACCCAAATGGGAAAAACTGCAGTGGGGATGAATACCCACAAGTATTTTGAACTCTTCTGAAGTTCGCCCTGTTTGGAGCCAAGCCTGTTAAAGCTTGACAATAAGTTTTGTTAAGAATAGATCCTGTTAGGGACCACATGGTTAAGGGATTGACTATAATGCCATATTAGAAGAAATACCTTGTGAGGAGTAACCTCGGTAGAGGATTTGAAATCCTAGCTAATGGACCACCTGGTTAGAGGATTTGAATAACACTAAGCTTGTTAGAGCTTACCCAGTTAGGGGATTTTACTATTGTAATTGTTAGAAAACAATAGGGGTTCGCTGATCTATGTGAATAGCACTACACTTGCTTGTTGAGATCCTTTTCATGCTCCTATCTGCCTTTACACAAACTGCAGATACCTCATCTAGTTTGGAAACCACACTCTCACTCTCAACTTCAAATTTACCAACTTTGAAATAAAACAACTCATCGACCTTATAAACAAATCAATACATCGGTAACACAACACAAACCTAATTCTCTCATAGAGATTATAAACAAGTCAGTTCAAGTATGACCATAGGATTACATAAAAATCTCTGCACATCATTCAAGATAGCCTCGACTGCTCTTGATCACTGCTTCATCGAACTCTATAACTCATCATGCGGTTTGCATTACATGCAATATACTTTCTCATTCCCAAGATATAAACCATTATCTCAATGCACCAAAAACCATTTGAAACTCTTCTCATACAACATGCATACATGTCATAATCATTACCTCTCATCATTAGATCATAAACCAATACAACAAACCTAATCGGTTAGGGTTTATCATATCAACATGTAGGATTTACCAGTCAATCTCTCCAATATATAGCAATACCGATTCACTCAACAAATTTACCTACCAGTTGCAGTTCCCTTCACTAGCTCTTCCTACCAGTTACAAAACAATATTATAACAACATCATTACCGGTTAATTGATATCAATGGAAACATAACATTTCATTAATGCAATCTTCATGCAAATTCCAACATATACTCACATCTTTTAGAAGGCAATAGGTCAATTTGTTATGGTTTTCATATCCATGATTATATCTATCTAACCATGCATGCAATGAATTAATTGAAGTGTTGTGTCTTAAAGCTTACAGACTTTACCCACTTTTCTCACACACACAATGCACAACTCCAATAGCATAAAACATCTCTAAACCCTACTCCAATCCAATACCCACCAAAAGGAGTAGCCGAGGAGAGGAGAAGCGGATAGGAGATCCAGAAACCCTAACCACAAACTTCCTCCCGCTCCCACTCAACATCCCACTCAACATCAGTCCTAAGAATGTCGTCTATAGCCTTGAGGCCTGATTTCCTTGGCTCCTCAAGCCAAGCTTCATTTATGTAGGTCGGATGTCAGTTGTTGTTGTTTGTAGATAATTGAGTTTGTTTGGATATGCATAGCAGTTATTTTAGTTTGCAAATAATTGAGTTTGTCTCAATCTACAAACATGGTGAGTGGTATCTATGGATCACTAAGTTTATATTGGTCCATAGTTTTGTGAATGTGTTACTATAGATGATAGATTTTATCTCTACTCAAAGGTATTTTTCAATAATCTGGATATTTACCGAGATAAAAAAGTTTAGGTTGATATTGATGTCGAGTTGGAACATTTTTCTAGACAAGATGAGCTCAGGTTAATGCAATCCAAAGTTGGATAAACATGCCGTTTGCCTAGAATGAAAAGTTTAGGCCAATGCTATTATAGTTTTTTTCATGTTTTTCTTCATATTCTAAACCTTAAGGAGAGTTTTTAGGAAGTAAGGTTTTCATTGAATAATCTAATTAGTTTGTAGTTAAGTTAGTTGGAATGTTCATTCCTATAAGTTAGTTTTGTATGGGAAAATAATGGCTTTATAAAGGCAATACATTGTATGTAATGATGGAATAGTATTATTATAATAAAATTCTTATTTTAATATTGTTTTTAATGTAAATTTTCTCTTTTATTATTGTTGTTCTACATAATACTAGGTATCAAACATTGTATTAGTCTAATAGCTTAGTGTTTAGCCTAATATTTTGAAGGGCTTCATTTTTTTGTAGCCACACTTAGATCTTATTTCATTTTAGGGGAATGAAGGGGGTTTTAATCATATTCTATTAAAGCTACAACTTTCGGCATTTTAATAGTTACATTTGGAGCCAATTTCTTTCTAGGGGAATTGATATAGGGGATTTAAGAATGATTTTATCAAAGGTCGCATTTTCATTTTTTATAGAAATGAAGTCCAATAAAATATAAAACTTATGTAAAATTTGTTTCTTTGTCAAACTTTATGAGTTAGGAGTGATCCTCTTTGAGAGGATATGATCTTTCATAGTTGATATTTTTAGTTATTATATATTGGTGGAATTTGGAGTGTGGCTTGGTAGAGAATCTAATGGTGTTCTAATGATTTTGGGACTCCTATCTCTTGTCCCTGCCTCATTTTTTTCAACTGTGATATTTAAGCTCATGATGTTAGCATATATTTTTCTTATCTCAATGTGTTGTATACATTAGTGTATGGCAGGTTTGTCATCATATGTTGATATGATGCTTTGAGCATGTAGTTTTGTTTTGTCTATATTATTGATTTGATTCTTGCTTGTTAATGTCCTAGTGTATGAGCTATGACATAACAATAAATAATTAAAAAGAAATTGATCTCCTAAAACTATAAAATTACAATTCTCAGAAACCTAAGACATGATTTAGAATGACTAAAATTTGGTAGAAACAACAATGGCCATACTTTAGCAATGAAGGGTAAACTAGTGTATATATATCATGAAAAAACCTACACAAATATCATATTGAAAAATGAAGGGAACTAAATTCATCAAGCCAATGATTGTATTTGCATTTAAAATTTTGAATGTAATTGTTGATAATTAATCTTACACAAAACAAATGATTTAGATCACATAGGGACACTCTTCTAGATGAGGTTTTATGAATTACATTCATGACACTAGTAGGTAGGTGAATCATATAGGAGTTTAATATCACATTCCAATCTTTTGGAACTCTTTTCTAATGAGTCATGAGAAAATGAAAATGTTGAGAAACAATTCCTTTGGTATTTTACATTTCATCATAGTGCTAGGCTTGATATGAACTTTTTATCCTACAATTGTAGGGTTTATATGAATCTTGTGATATATGGAACACAACCTTTCTTTATCTTTTATCTAAATCTTACTTTCAAATTTTTTGCAAGTTTACACTTTTTATAAACCTACAAACCTTTAAAAATTTTAATAATTTAACAAACCTATAAAAAGTACAACATGAACACTTAGAAAGTTATTAAGGAAAAGTGTTAGGGAGTCAATTTTGTATATGTCAAAGGAATGAAATATATAGTTCAAAATAGTGAGAGTTTCAAAAAAATTGGGCTGAAGGGTCAATGATACCTCAGAAAAGGTACTCAACTATAGGTAAGGTTGAAATCTTGACAAGGATAATGGAAAGAGTAGGGGATAGGAGAAAGGATAAATCAAGAACTAGTAGGAAGTGCAATAATATGTAATAACAATTCTAATGCAACTCTAACTCTGATAAGATAACTGTAACATCCTAAAATTGCACCCCTTGCAATTTTTGACTGCATTTGGGTCTTTTCCTTAGTGTTTGCACCCCTCAACTTGATTAGAGACCTGATTATACTGACACATATCAAAAAATCCGTTATACTCAATAATGCACCCAGCTACCACCTTGATCTTGCCCCAAATTAGGGAAGGACTAGGGCATGGGACCTCGGTCCCCCTTAATGGGGACCTATCCTTGAGCCTTTTGGCAATTGAAACTCATCTGGTAAATTCTGATGCTTGATTATTGGTTTAGGGTTGTCATTGATGGCAACTCTTCTTAAGATTCCTATCCGCTAATCATGGATCTTGATATCTGGAAGTGAATGTCAACTAGCAGCTAGTTAAGCGGTATCTCAAGTTGAACAAAGAATTTTTGGTCCAGAAGCTTTTCCATGTTTGCTAAATATAGAAAACATGTATTGGAAGTAGTGAGATTGGCGGTGATGGATGATCTATTGCTGATTGACAATCTCAGAGAAGAGATCAGATCTGATCTGATATAGATGGAGTTGGTGAAGGAAATCCTAGCACACCAAGGTTTGATTGATTGTCTTGGTGGGAAAGAACAAGTATATATATGGAGTTCAAAGATCAAGATTGATGTTGCCGGATTCAAGAGAAAAAAGTGTTAGTGTGCATGAGAGAGTTGATCAGTCAAAGTATTGAAGAGAAAAGATATTGAAGTGACTGAGTGCTCGAAGTGTTTTACTAGCAAGAGGGATTTAACTAGCAAGGTTAAGGAAACTGATAGACTGTCACTGAGCTTGACAATGGTGTGAACCGACAGTGTTTGTACCGGTAAGAAGACTATAGAGAGTAAGGTAGGGAAGAGTGAGAAGAGGTCCTTAACCCTTTTAATCCTAAATGTGAGGATTGGCTAACATATCAAAGACCAAGTAAACATACTAGTGAGATAAGGGAAGAGATCAATATGCAAGCAGAGACAATGACACATCACATAACACCGAATATATGAGCAAAACCCAATATGGGAAAAATCTCAGTGAAAATACTGCTGGAGTCTACTGCTCCAATCTAGCCTCACAATAAACAACTAAATACAACCCCTAACTATTTATGAGCACCAACCCCTGCTGATTTAGGGCACCAACCCAAGGAGCACCAACCCCTACACCAAGAACCAACTCAGTAATTACAATGAGTGTTATCGAATCAACACAATGGTAATAACCCGGTTACAAATGAGTTTTGTAACCATTGCAATTAATTCTCTCTTTTGGTTTAACTCTTCTCTTCTGGTTCACCTCTGCTCTGTTCTCTAGTAGTTCTCTACTCACCTTTACTCACTACTATTGCCTTACCAGTTAAGACCCTACTGGTTTGATAAACTATCAGACTCTACATCTAGTTACTAGTTACTCTACTTACTGGTTGAACCCTTCTTGGTTCTCTGCCTAATTCACTTCTGCTCTGCTTCTAACTTGACTGACCTCTTCTCACTCTACCCTACCTCACTCTCTGCACTCTTCTTACCAATACAAACACTGTCAATTCACACCATTGTCAAGCTCAGTGACAGTCTACTGGTCGCTTTAACCTTTCTGGTTAAACCCCTCTTGCCGGTAAAACACTTCAAGCACTCAGTCACTTCAATGTTTTTTCTTTTCAACACTCTGACTGGTCAACTCTATGATGCACACTCACACTCTATTCTCTTGCATCTAACATCATCAATATTGATCTTTGAACAACATATATATACTTGTTCTTTCTTTCCAAAATAGTCAATCAAATGACATGCTAGGGTTTCCTTCACCAACTCCAACCATATCAGATTTGATCTGATATCTTCTCTAAGATTGTCAACTTGCAACAACTCACCCATCACCACCAATCTTGATGCTTCCAATACATGTTTGATATATTTAGAAAACATGACCCTTCTTTTTATTAATCATAATAAATAAACTCACAGTTCCCTTCATTGGATTTGATCTACACCTTGATATCCTGCATCAATCATTGCATCACTTAGATCATCAGTCTACATCGAGTCACAAACCTCTGCAACTCCACCCATGGATTTTGCTGACTACACTAAACATAGACTTAGTCGAAAACCACCTCACTGACGCAGTCTTCACCATTGCACGTTAGCCACCTGGATCCTACGTGTCATCTTTGTTGGCATCCATCTCAATTGACTATGTTGATTCAAGCTTAGGCACCAACCAAAACCACACTACTGATATTCACCCTTATACTACCAATTCATCTTTCACTATCAGTTATATAGAGACCGATTAACCTCCATGCCATGATCTTCTATGTTCTATCAGCTGGATCAAACTTGCCAAACCATAGCACATACCCAAGGTGAGTCACTATGCATATCTCCATATGATGAGAGTCCTCCACTTTGTCTCTTTGTTAGCTTACCCCTTACCTACTTGCATGTTGGACTAGTATTCATTCTTCTTCATACAGCACATATCAATCAATTATTAGTGTACTCTCCAGTTCACTAAACCTAATGGGGTTACAGTCATAGATACATGCCAATGTTATGAGCGTATGTCCAAAATTGCAGCATCTGAATGCTCTCTACTCATCCATATTGGTTGCTTGATCACCTCTTTGTTCTTGTTTATCGGCAACATCCTTGATGATTTCATGCCATCAAACTTCATTTATCACCAATTGTGGTGACACCACTCTCCATCTGCATCCTGGTATAACTCCATCTCAACAATGCTAACCTTTCCTTCTCCTTCATTAGTATGGACATCATCTCAATCGTTTTGCCAAAGTGGCAAACTCATCACTACTTACTCTTTGTCTTCTTTCTTGGTATCTCATTATGCCTTCAACCACCTACCTTTAACTTCTTTGAATGTCTTATCTTAGAGGGTTATGATGCATTCCATGCATGTTGGGAGATAAGATTATTATTACCACTTACCGGTAAGAGTAAATGAATAGTTGCACTCAACCTTCCAATCATCCGATGAGAGTGGATCTTCACTTGCCAACAAATAACTGGTGTGAACTGATTGTCATTACACTGTGCACTCTGCTTCCAGTGTTGCACCAATGTGACTTCCCTATTTGATCGGATACAACTTCAACTAGACATATGACCTAGTAAACTTTCCATATGTCTTCTTTGCTAGCTTGAGGCAACACACTTTCTATCAAACTTCTCTTCATTCTATGACAATATCTTCATCCTGTGGGAGTCCAATTCATTATCATCAAACTTGCATACCAGTTGCCCTTCACATTCTTTATTAGCTCACCCTTGCTTTCTTGCTAGTCACAAGCTTACCTATTGTCAACAACATACTACCAACACATCACTCACTAGTTGACATACCATACCAATCTCTAATACAATACTTGCTCATCGGTCAACATTCCATACTTACCGGTGACATGCTATATTGGTTGACATGAATGGCAACACCATGCCAACAATAACCCCCTTTGGCATTGATGTCAACACATCTAGTATACGATATACTACAGGTTTTCTCTCCCCCTTTGACAACAATGGCAAAGGGTACTGACAAAACTTTCTACTTATTTCTTCTCCTCCTTTGATCATTTTACTTTGCATCCTCTCATACAACAATACTTGAGATAAAGGGCTCAGATGCCAACCTGATACCAATTGCATTTACCAGTTTGATACCAACTGTATATTGTACCAATGGAGGGCTCTGATACCAATTGTATATTCTCCCCCTATGCAAGTAACTCTCCCTCTTTGGCCATCATATGGTTCAAAAATCAAGGGATGTAAAGCTATGAACTCCCCCTAAACCATTGATATCAGGTCTTCTTTGCCTGTCAGGTCCTAAACTAGTTCTCCAATCTGCACCTTGTACAGGTAGAGTTGAACATTTGTTATCTACTAATGATCTTCTAGCTCCATGACATCCATCATATCTTATGACATGATCTTTCATGACTACAATTCTAGACCATATCACCATCATATCAACTATCAAGACAGTTAAATCAAAATGATGTATACATATAAGTGTTGGGATCCAAGAACAGTAAGAGGGGGGGTGAATCAGTGTTCTATCGGTAAGATAAGATTTTATCTTTTTATACCATACACATATAAACCGGTAAAAATATAAACATATAACTTGAAGCAAACAAACCATCCACATGAATGAACACCATAACACATAGAATTTATATGTGGAAAACCTCAAAGAGGAAAAACCATGGTGGGATTTGTGACCCACAATATTAGTTCACTGGCCATATGAAAAGATATTACATATACTGGGGGCCTGCACATGCTGGAAGGCACACTACCTAGAGGACACTTCTCATCACTAAAGAGTCTCACTGACTACAAGCTTCTGCTGAAGTAAGACAATGAAATTGAACTCACAAAAATGCATCTACTATGCCAAATAGATTTTTCGGTTCTAGCTCTACTCTGTACCGGTTCATAAGCCCTAAACACTACTATCATTATCACCTTCCCTCCAAGAATGTCTTACAAAACATTTATAGACCATTGCATGATATAAAATTTGTATACAAATGATCTACATACATATACTTCACATTACACAGTTCTGCTATATTCTCCTATGTCACCCCTTATCAAAATGACGTAGCAAACTAGCCTATATACCCATTACAAACAATATGCCTTATGTTGGCTTACAATACATTACAAAAGATATTCAATGTCGGCCTTGACAATAATTACAAAAATGATTTTCTAAATAAATCTTCCTTGATGTCGACTTCCTTGAAGTACTTGATGTCGGTGTCGGTGTTGGTGCTGATGTCAGTGTAACCTTGGATACTCCAATGTTGGTGTTTGCCGGTAAATGCCTCCTAATGCCGGTATATGGCTTCCATCTGATCTTGTTGCCATCAATGACAACAAAATGAATCCAATGAGTGTCAATTGCCAACAATATCCCCCTTTGCCATTGATGGCAACACTCATGTGAAAAATGGATTCCCTGTCGGTTCAACTAAAATATGCTCCCCCTGAGCAATACACTCCTCATATTCTAATGTCTTTCCCATATGTTCCTATTTGATATTTTTCTAATATTTTTCGCATATATACACTCCCCTTTGGCATCAATGCCAAAGACTGGTGAAAGAATTGAAAGAATTCAGAACAAAAGAATGAATAAATACTGTTTGTATTACCAGAGCTTGACTAACTTCAGAATTTCTGAGTAAGCCTTTTCCAGCAACTGTAGGTATGTATCCTAGCCAATTTTGAAAGTTTTAGACATGGATGCTAGTCCACTTAGTAAGTGTGCTAGTGATTCCTTCTCTTCCTATTGAAGCCATTTTTGACTTCAAAGGCCTTCTCTTCTATCATGCCAAAATGCTCTGTTTTGTCATCCAATGGAGCATCTAGTAGCATTTTTGCATAGAGGTCCATAATATTATCATCCACCTCATATCTAAGTTTTGTAACCCATATGGTCCTTGGTTCAACTACTTCTATGAGGGTTTCATCGATCTTCACCATGAAACAGATATCAGTGGAGTACTTCTCCACAATGTTCTTTGATAACCTCTCCCTCTGCCTCATGTTTTCTTGGAATGTTTTGAAATAACCCCAAAGTTTTGCATCTCTGCTGGTACCAAGACCAGTGATTTCTTCCTTGATCTGCATACCAATCGGTATGTCATGAGCCCAATGCTTCTTCCCTAGACCAGGTAGCTCATTTAGGAAGTAAAGAAATAAACAAACAATCAAATTTCTATATCTAAAAGTTCCTTTCTTAACTCCCTTGACCTATTTGAGGTCCGACATCAATTCACTCCTCAACCATTCACATAAATCATATTTTGTACCAATCCCCAGCATCTGATATGCAACATGAATGCAAGAACTAGCAATAGAATTCAATCGACTAGATTGAGTTACCTTATAACCTATTATCATGCTTGAAAACTTAACATCAGTGTCGGTGATTGTGCTAATACTCATTGATCTGCTATCATGAGTCACACCAGTGAGTTTCTCAACCTTTGTGTTGGAAATTTTCTTTCCAGGTTCTTGTCCAACTTTGGGTAAGTCGGTGACTTCTAAAATAGCCTCCTTGGTGATCATGTAAGGATGATCCATCTAGACGAACTCATTGTGAACCTTGCTCAGAATGTATCTGATGATCTCATCTTTGAATTCTGGTATGTATAGAATACCGGTTAACCCTAGATCCTCAACTACTTTGTATTCTGGCTTGATGGTTCTGGAGCTTCCCAGTACCACAGATTGATACATGCCTTTGATTTCCTCTGTTCCTAGATCCTCTAGGGTGCGGTGAATGTATGCCCACATCTTCAACATACATCATGCCATCGGGAACCCTAGAAAATGCTCCCATAGAGTCTTCTTTCTTAGTAGTTAGGGGAACCTCCTTGAATATGAGCCTCAATCTATCCTTAACTTTGACAATGGTTGTATTTGCAATAAAAGTAGGAGATGAAGATCCAGATGCTATTTTTGAAGAATACCTGAAAGCGAATGCTGGTGGAAGATTGAGTGCTTCTTAGATAAATGCTCAAAATCCTTTTAGAATGCCTTTGCTCACTCTTAATTCACTTGAAATTTGCCTTTACTTTGCTTTGAATGCTTGAATGTAGGGTGAGTGAAAATGAATCCAATTTCCCTTTTTATCAGCGAATAAAACTGTAATCTTTCACTGTCATAAATGCTTCACAATCTATCCTACCAAATGTCGGTTTCAAAGTCTTATGCTAGGTGAATCTTCAACAATGATGAACTTAACTCTCTAGATCTCTTCTGATCTCCTCCAGGGGAATATGCAATATTTTCAATGAATTCACCAACCCTTAAGGCCTATGCCTCAGTTATCGATGGAATTTCCTGCCGATGCAGGAATGATCTATTCTACCGGTGGAGTTATTAGTGTTGTTGAATGACCACTTGGTTCTTCAGACTTTCTAACCCATATCTTGGTGTGATCTTGTTGTATTTCATCTACCTTCTTCTTTCCTTTCTCATTATCTTTATCATTGTTGATCAGTTGAGTCTTGCTTCTACAGTACTTAGCAATATGACCTATTTTGTTGCATGCATGACATGTAACATTATTCTTTTGAATTGATTTAACATATCCGGTGTCATTGCTTGACCTACAATGATTAGAAAAATGTCCAAACTTTCCACATGGATAACATTTAATATTCATTCTGCAATCTTCTGATCTATGACCATGTTTCTTGCAATTTGTGCATTGACTGGGAATAGAATTGTAGTTTTGATTTACTCTATTTCTACATTGTTTAGCCATATGCCTAAGTTTATTACAAATAGAGCATCTACCATTGAATTTATAAGCACTAGATTGCCTTACCGGTTTCATTTGTTCTAATGAGTTTTGCACATCGGTTGTCTGATCTTCATTTGCAGTACCAAAGCTTTCACCTTGTACAAATCCAGGTCCTCTAGAATTATCAATCTGCCTTTGTCTTTTCAATAAGTCATCCAACTGTACAACACTAATCTTGAATTTTTCTTTATACTCACTTGTAGTAGTTAGATCATCTCTCAGATTAGTTATTTGTCTTTCAATCTCTTGTTCATTGTTTTGGGAGTGTGCCAAATCCATTCTCAACAAATAATTCTCATGAGTCAATCTGCCACATTCATCAAATTTGTTCTTCAGAGATATAACAAGATTATCTTCCTTCTTCTTTCTATCCTCAATATCTTTTGATAACCTCATAGTGAGGTCTTGCATATCATTCTTCATGAGCATGTTTGCTTGACTCAGTTTCTGACATTGTTCCTTAAGTGGATTTTTCTCCTCATCATTCGGGTTTTGCAAAAGTCCCTTTCTCTTGGCTTGAGCTGATGATAACCTTTCTTGTAGGACAAGAATGAATTCATTTGCAGAATTCAATTCATCTTGTAGTTTCAAGTTCTTCATCCTTTCAGCATTATAATCCTCAAGAGCCATCTCAATTTGCTTCTCCATAGCCATGTTCAAAGATTTTGGTTTCAGGATCTCCCTCAAGTTGTTAAACTTATTTCAAGGTACCAAGCTCTCATACCAATCGTTGGGATCCAAGAAAACTGAGAGAGGGGGGGGTGAATCAGTGTTCTTCTGATAAGATAAGATTTTATCCTTTTATACCATACACATATAAACTGGTAAATAAATAAACATATAACTTGAAGAAAATAAACCATCCACATGAATGAAAACCATAACACATAGAATTTATATGTGGAAAACCTCAAAGAGGAAAAACCATGGTGGGATTTGTGACCCACAATATCAGTTCTCTGGCCATATGAAAAGATATTACATATAATGGGGACCTGCAGATATAGGAAGGCACACTACTTAGAGCACACTTATCATCACTAAAGAGTCTCACTGACTACAAGCTTCTGCTAAAGTAAAACTATGAAAATAAACTCACAAAAATGCATCTACTATGCCAAAAAGAGTTCCAGTTCTAGATCTGCTCTGTACCGGTTCATAAGCCCTGAACACTACTACTAGTATCATCTTCCCTCCAAGAATGTCTTACAAAATATTTGTAGATCATTGCATGATATAACATTCACATACAAACTATCTACATACATATACTTCATATTACACAGTTCTGCTATATTCTCCTATATCACCCCTTATCAAAATGACCTAGCAGACTGACCTATATACCCATTACAAATAATATACCTTATGTCGGCTTACAATACATTACAAAAGATATTCAATGTTGGCCTTGAGAATAATTACAAAATGATTTTCTAAATAAATCTTCCTTGATGTCAGCTTCCTTGAAGTACTTGATGTCGGTGTCGATGCCGGTGTAACCCTAGATACTCCAATGATGGTGTCTATCAGTAAATGCCTCCTAATGCAAGTATATGACTTCAATCTAATCTTGTTGCCATAAATGACAAAAACATTAATCATATGAGTGTCAATTTCCAACAATAAGATCATCTACCGGACCACCACATTGTCATTCAGGACATTTCCAATATTACCTCAAACATAATTTCATCTATCCAAGCCACAAGAGCCACTGCAATGTTATTGGAATACATTGACTAACATAATTTGCAATAGTAGTTGACATTCATATCGGTAATGTACTATACATACTGGTTTACTTAGCCGGACCAATATCTCCACTAGAACACCTTCCCTTGAACACCAACTTCCTGAGTGAATTGTCATTGATGCCAATTTGCAGTTTAACCATTCATTGACACTTGCAATAGTAATTCATCTCACATATGTAGATGTGTAGCCAAGGCACTAACTACATACACTACCATCTCACTTCTCCCTTATACCGGCAACAACTTGTGTAGTGTCCACCCTTGATTTGACTTATTTTGACTAGAGTTGACTTTTATCTTATGCTTGATAGGCATATCTAGACTATATTTTGATGATTTCGATGATGATTACTCATGTGCTTCAGTGACTTATGATTGATGTTAGACACTATTGGACATATGCTATTTTGATTATCTATATGGATGTTGGTACTATCATGATTGATCAAGTGATTTGATGATATATGTACTCGATGGATTTTATATGCTCACTATGTGATGGATTATTGATAGATTAGATTTATCATGGTTTTGATGATGATTATGATTATGCAAACCCTACTTCATGATTGCATATGATGAGATGTTTATGAGATATGTTTGACTATCGTTTGACTATCTTCATGATAGCAACGATTCCACATCACTCATTGCGAGCGGGATGTGTCGTCGCAATTCTCTATCACTTGCTTGTTCTATATGTGTATATGTATATGTGGTATTGTCATTTTGTGGTTGCAGGATTTTGCAGGTACTAGACATCGACTCCACCTATCTTATGTGGTTCGGAGATCGCATGAGTTCCCCTCACATACTCTAGGTCTAAGTTGTTCACCGTGAGTAGTCAACGTCTTGGCATAATTTGCCATGTCAGTTAGTAAGTTTGGTTCCTTGGTATTGTGAGTTTGGTTTATGTCAGTTGATTTACTTGATTATGTTGGAGTAATTATGTGGCTCTTAATGTGTAGTTTTATATTTGGTAATGCTTATTTAAATGCATTTAATTTATAAGTTTTGAATATTTAATTATTTGGTATCTATATTTATGTGATAATTAACATTTATTGATTTTATGATTATTTAATATTTGATAAGCCTTATTGTTGTTTAATATTTATTTCACATTTGTGATTTAATCTTTAATGGTATTTTATTATTTTATTATTTATTTCATATCTTATATTTATTTGGTTCTTTAATTTATTTTATTAGCTTTTGGGTTATTTGGTTTTAATCCCCATTTGAATTATTTATTTACAGCTTATGTTTATTTAATAGTTTGACTTTTATTCCTAAGTGGGGTGTATGAACACATTAAATTAAATAAAAAAATAAAACAATCCCACTTAGCTGGATAAGTATATTTTATTTACTTTACCTACCCTTCACTCTCATTGGTTAAATTCAAAATGGGTGAATAAATTATATTATATGGTGGGTTGGTAAAATATACTCCAAATTGAAATATTTTGATTGGCCGAGATTGAGGCTAGGGTTTTTGGACTATTCTTGCTTTTTATTTTCTTTCCCCTGAGGTTTTTCGGGTTGGTTGGCTCTTCTCTGGAAATTTCTCTAGCAAGTTTTCTTCTTGGCTTTGAATTTCTTCTCTCTTGGTTTTGGCTGGAGCTTGGATTGGATTTGGTTTGGCTTGTGGGAGCTCTTCCATAGCTTCATTCCATTACTTCAAGTTGCAGGTTGGAGTCCTTTCACTTTGCATTTTGTTTTCAATGGCTTCTCTGTGTATGCACTGTGTCTACAATGTTTTGGGTCTGGGTTGAAATATTATTTATTCTATAGTTTTTAATACTGTTGAAGGTTAATATTTGGGGAGGAAATTTTATATTATTTGGGTTTTTTATAGTTGATGGAAAATATGTATTTGGTATTTCCTGTGTATGTCGTTCTTGGTTCTATGAAAACTCTTGTGAGCACATTTGATTTAATCTTATTTTTTAGTCTGATTTTATTTATTTTGTTTATACGTATTTATTCCTTGTTTCTGGGCGTCTCTTTTCATATGTTTTTCGAGCCCTTTTGTAAAGTTAGGATTTTACTACTTTACCCAAAAGTTTGCTAAGTTTTTCATAAGTCTTGTGCAAAAGTTCTCTTTTTGCAAAAGTGATGTCTTAATGTGCAAAAGCATTGTTCTATATTGTATTTGCGTTGCTCTGTGCAGCATAAGTGCTATCCCAGGATACATATGCATGATTCAGGAAACATAAGCGATGTTCTTCTTGACATAAGTGTTGTTCTTCTTGATAGAAGTGATATTCTTCTTGACAGAAGCATTACTCTTGGGAGAAGTGTTGTCCTGCGGGGCAAAAGCGCTACCCTGTCTGTGTTTTGTATTTTCTTAGTTTTGGTCATTTTTGAGGTATTTTCCCAAATTGATTTTTGTACCAAAGGCTTTATTTGAGGTCTGTTAATATTTCCTAGTTTTGGGTTTGATCAGTTTTGATGCATTTGGATGGTTTCGAATATATTTGCTTCTCTACACCATTGTGTATATTTTAGACTCTCTTCCATGTCGATAGGCCATGGATGATTGAAATGATTACTATGTTGTTTGGACAAGAAAGTGAGTAGGCCTTGTTGTGATGTTATCTTTTATTTGATGGCAGCATTTGATGGCTTGATATGCCTTTGTTTATTGCTATCCAAGAGGCTCATTTTTCTATATTGATGTTGTTGTAGCCTTGTTTATGTTGTAGGGGTATGTGTGGAAGTTGTTGGCTGCATTAAGTATTTATTTTCATGTAATTATGTTGGTAGAGCCTCTTGTGATTTATTGTTGGGCCATGTTAGGAGGAATGGGCTACCTTCTGATGACCGAGGTCATGAGGGATAGGCTTGCATGAGGTTCCTTGTAAGGATGCATGGAGTCTAGACCACTAGGGCACATTGGAGTTTTCCGTGATTTGTAAATAAGTGATAACCTAATAATTGATGGGTTGGCTAGTTAGATTAATTAATAAGATGATAAATTGATTTGTGCCTCATGACTTAGTCCTAGGTAGGATGTTTTAGGATAAGCATGAGAAGGTCATGAAGACGGTAATCTAGTCTCCCTTATTCTCTCATAGGTTGAGATTTCTCCACATGTCCATCAAGCTAGTGCCTTGTGTTATTATGTTATTATGTTATGAGGATGGCATGTGATGACACTGCACTCCTACATGTGTTTCCCTTTATGATTTATGATTATTCTTATTGGATGCCTTTATGTCTTGATGATTTTTATGCCTTTGGGAGTTTATTCTTGTTGTACGTGTGAGTTCTTACTTGAGAGTCCTTGTGTGGTTAGTCTCCTTGGTTATAGGTGTTAGCTTAGGTCTAGAGTATGTATTGGGACCTTGTGTCATCTCCTAGCATGGGGGGTGGTTCCATTGGTTCCACATGGTCGGGAGGTTGGTGTTTTTTAGCCATTGGGATGTTCTCTTGGATTCTTCTTGCGTGAATGTGGATTCTTCTTCATGATGTACTATGGATGTATCTTGTAGCAGATTTATGTAATGGATAAGATGGAATGTATGTAATATAATATTTTTTTATATAGTAGATGGAATCTTGTAGTAGAAAGAGCTATGCTCATAGTGTATTTTATGTACTTATATTTTCCAAGATGAATTGTAGTTGGAAACTGGAATTAAGGCTTATTTGTATTTGTACTATTGTAGAGATATGATTTTATGAATCATGGAAATAAAGTGGGTTATAGTTAGAATAGAATGGAATTGCTTTATGGATTAGTTGTATTATTTCATTGAATGTTTAAAAGCTAGTTAGAATGTTAAATAATCTTGAAAGAGAAATATTCATAGATTAATAAGTGAATATTTTAGAAGATGTTAATTGGATCTAGTAAATAGGAATTATTCACATAGATGCATTGGTAGAAAGGAGATTATGCATATCATGAGGAATAAGTAATGTTGTAGGTTGTATTTCTCATGGTTAAAGAATTAGAATATGATGCATTAATGAAGGTGAAATATACCTATCATGTGTGTAGTATGTTATTGTGGAAATGAATTAAGTAATGATGTTAAAGTACCTTAGAGAAACATTATTGATGTTTGTTATTTCCTCTTGTGTTATTTGATGAAATGAGCAATGATGTATGTTCATATTGGTTAATTGGTTAATAAATGTAAATAGATGGAGATGTTATATGTTGCATTAGTTGTTATTAGATGTTAATTAAGGAAAAAATTATATCCATTTGTATATTATTGTTTAGTTTCTTTAGGGTATTTTGGCCGGCATTACAACTTGGTATCAGAGCCCATGTTCAACACTGGGTACTCTAGTTTTGATTGAGCCCATTGTGCATTTTAGAATTTGGCATGGGGTAGCCCAATAGTTTTATCCCTGGTATTTATTTTTCCTTTTTATGGTTCCCTTAGATGTTTAGCTTATAGTTTCCTTTGCATTTTCTTAGATAAGATGCCTGTTAGGGGTAGAGATCATCATTGTGCTAGGTGCATGGGTACTCATAGGAACCCTCACCTCGAGGTTTTTGAAGAGTCATAGCATGAGGAATAGGAGAAGGAGCAAGAGCATGAGCAACCTAGAGATGATCTGATTCCATAGTTGGTGAACATGCTTCAGGAGCTTCTTGATCACCTAGGACCGAGATAGGAGGAGAACTAGTAGGAGGGATCTCGTCATTTGGAGCATCGAGAGAGAGAGAATTCACATTCTCCTAGGAGGAGAATTGAGATGGATCAGGAGGCGGTTGTAGCTAGTCACATTAGAGATCTGAATAGGACTCGTCCTCTTACCTTTGATGGCTTAGGAAATGGCATGGAGGTAGAGACATGGTTATTGGACTTAGGTAGGTGTTTTGCTATGCAATAGTGTAGTAGTAACACCAAGCGAGATGTGCGATTTTGCATCTTCATGATTTTGCAATGACATGGTGGCACATGGAGGAACAAAAATTCCATTTGGACATAGCTATGATATCTTGGGAGTTATTATTGGACTTGTTTTGTGCTAGATTTCTTTCAAATCATTGGAGACAAAGGAAGGCCGATGAGTTCCATGATTTGAGATAGCAGAGGATGACTTTGGAGCAGTATGAGTGTAGATTCTTTGACCTTAGATAGTATGTTGGATATGTAGATGATGAGATGATGTTGATTCAACACTTTGTTAGAGGTCTCAATGATTGTATCGGTGGAGAGGTTCAGATGCACAGACCTAAGACCTTGGAGGCAGCTATGGAGAAGGCAAGACTAACAGAGGAGAATATTTCATTATCAGCAAGAGGAGCATATGGAGGACAGATAGTTAGTGCACCTCTTACAGGATCTATGATGAGAGGACCACAATAGCAGTCTTGAGGATATGCTGGAAGCCATCCTTCTTCTTTCCGTAGTGGTTAACAGTTTAAGAAGAGGTTTTCTTAGGGGCAGAGCTTTGCTCAAGGTGCTAGATTTCAGGTTGATAGGAGTCACAATCATCAGCATGATAGGAGACCTACTCCTTCTTAGCCAGTGTAGAGTTCAGAACTAGCTTCTAGTAGAGGTAGTGTTCAACAATCAAGTACAACACTAGGTAGCAGTGTGTTTGTCAGGAGAGATTGCTTCGCATGTGGACAACCAGTTCACATTGTCATTCATTGTCCTCAACATACTTCTCAGATGTCAAGGTAGCAAAAGCCAGATACTTCTGAGCCTATAGTTGGAGATGCAGGAAGGTCTCATCACATTTTTGGGGTGGTTGATAACTGTCAGGCTGAGTATTAGACCACCATTGTAGAGACATCGGGTGTGATAGGTGGTATCTCTTGTTTAGTGTTATTTGATTCTAGAGCTTCAAACTCTTTTATTTCTCCTTTTCTAGTAGAGTGATGCAGGATTGCTACAAAAAAGCAAGACAATAGGTGGCAGGTAGAGTCAACTACGGGGTCCAAAGTGGTAGTGGATTCCCTTATGCTCAATTGTCCTTTAGTTATAGGAGATTGCCATACTTTTGTGAATCTTTGTGTTATGTCTTTGGGATCTTATGATGTGGTTCTTGGTATGGATTAGCTTGGATTTCACCAAGTGTAGATAGATTGTAGAGGTAAGAGAGTGCAGTGGAAGGATGATAGTGGGAAGAATGTGGAGATTGTAGGTATTCAAAGACCTATCTCTCTTCGCATGATTTCTGCTATGAAGATGAAGATATGTGCATGTAAGGGCTGCCAGTTGTTTGTAGATATAGTGAAAGATGTGGATGAGGGAGTTAGCTAAGAGGATTTATTGCAGCAACATCCCATTCTTTAAGAGTTTGTAGTTGTTTTTCCTAGTGAGATTCCAGGTATGCCCCCTCGGCGAGATATAGATTTCAGGATTGATTTGGTGCCAGGAGCTGAGCCTATTTCTAAAGCTCCCTATCTAATGACCATGTAGGAGTTGAATGAGTTGAGGGTTTAGTTAGAGGAGTTGTTGGGGAAGGGGTTTATTCATCCCAGTGTGTCCCCTTGGGGTGCACCTATGTTATTTGTGAAGAAGAAGGATGGATCTCTTTGATTATGCATTCACTATAGACAACTTAATAAGGTGACAATGAAGAACCATTATCTCTTGCCTCAGATAGATGATTTATTTGACCAGATTAAGGATGCCAAAATATTCTCTAAGATTGAACTTAAGTTCGGGTATCACCAGTTGAGGATTCAGGAGGCGGACAATCATTATGAGTTCATAGTGGTACCTTTTGGTCTCATGAATGCACCTTTGGTTTTCATGAGCTTGATGAATGGTGTATTCAGGTTGTATTTGGATAGATTTGTATTAGTAATTTTGGATGATATTTTGATTATTCAAGATCAGTTGAGGAGCATGAGGATCATGTGCAGAAGGTTTTGCAGTGTCTTAGGGAGAATCAACTATACGCCAATTTTGTGAAGTGTGAGTTCTTCTAGACAGAGGTGAGGTATCTTGGTCATGTGATTTTTGGAGAGGGTACCGCATTTGATCCCTCAAAGATCTAGGAAATTATCGATTGTCCAGCACCCACTAATGTGGGAGAGGTGCGTAATTTCATGGGTTTACTAAGATATTATTGCAGATATGTTCAGGATTTCTCAAGGATAGGATCATCCTATCACTTCTCTTCAAAGAAAAGGGAAGAAGTTTATTTGGACAGAGTAGTGTGAGATGGCATTTCAGATCCTTAAGGTGCATTTGACCAGTGCACCTATTTTGGCTATGCCAGATCCTTTGGGGAATTTTGTGGTGTGCACAAATGCTTCTTTGGAGGGTCTAGGGGCAGTGTTGATGCAGGATGGTTGTGTGATTGCATATGAGTCTCTTAAACTTAAGAATCATGAGCATAATTATCCCACCCATGATCTTGAGTTAGTGGTTGTGGTTCATGCTTTGGTTAGATGGAGTTTCTTCTTGGACATAGATTCAAGTTGCACAATGATCATCGCAGTTTGCAATATATCTTCATGCAGCCAAATTTGAATGCTAGGCAGAGGCATTGGATGGATTTCTTATGTTAGTATGACTTTGAGGTGAGATATATTCAGGGTAAGGAGAATGTGGTAGCAGATGCATTGAGTCATAGGAGGCGTGAGATTTCAGCAATGTCTCTTAGCGTGGATTTGAGGAGCCGCATTATTAGTGCTCTTCCTTCAGATGTATGGTATTAGGAGATTATTACAGAGGTTGCCATGGGTTGAGCTCTTGAGGGAAGATATGAAAGTTACTCAATGGAATCAGATGGACTTCTTAGGCATTTGGGATTTATTTATGTTCCACCATCAGATGGTCTTCGAGATTTGGTCATGTTGGAGGCACATTATGCACCTTACTAGGCACATCCAATTATCAAGAAGATGCACACAGATTTGAGACAGATATATCATTGGTCTAGTATGAGGAGAGATAAAGAAATTTTTTTGGCATGTTTTCTACTAGAGTGTTAGTGAGTGAAGGTAGAGCATCAACATCCTGCAAGATTATTACAGTCACATTTGGTTCCAGTATGGAAATGGGATATTATATCTATAGATTTTATAGTTGTATTTCCCATGTCTTCATGTCGTCATGATCTATTATGGTCACTGTAGACAGATTGACCAAAGTAGCACACTTTTCTCCGATTAGGTCTTCGTATACAGAAGTGACAGTAGCTCGCATTTTCTTGGAAGGAGTTGTGAGGTTGCATGGTATTCCTTGGTGGATCATATCAGATCGTGATCTAGTGTTCACATCAGCATTTTGGACAACTCTTTAGCATGATTTGGGTACGCAGTTGAACTTTAGTTCAGCTTATCATCCTAAGACAGATGGATAGATAGAGAGGGTGAATCAGGTTCTGGAGGATATGTTGAGGATGTATGTGATGGATCAACATTCTTATTGGGAGGATTATCTCTATTTGGTTGAGTTTGCATACAGTAATGGTTACCATAGCTCTATTGGTATGACTCCTTATCAGGTGTTATATGGTAAACTATGTCGCATGCCCTTGAGTTGGGATAGTTTAGAGGATAGAGTGCGTATTGGATTAGTAGGATGTTGCAACATATGGAGGAGAAAGTGGCTCACATTAGAGAACATTTGTTGGCTGCTCAGGATAGACGAGAAATATGCAGATGCTCATCGAGTGGACATACAATTTTCTGTTGGTGACAGGGTATTTCTAAGAGTTTGCCCATGAAAGAGTCTGATCCATTACAGAAAAGGCTCTAAGTTGGCACCTTGGTTTTTTGGACCTTTTAAAATTTTGGAGTGGATTGGTCCTGTGGCTTATTGCCTTGCCTTGCCACCTAGCTTGTCCCGCATCCATGATGTCTTTCATGTTTCAATTTTGAGGTTATATCTTACTAATATTTCACATGTGTTGGATTAGAATGCTTTATTGGTCAAGGATGGGCAGCTTTCTATGGAGCCCATGCACATTCTTCAGCACAGAGAGATGTCCCTCAGAGGTCAGAGCGTAGAGCAGGTAAGGGTCTAGTGGGATCTGATTGATAATTCTTTGGCTACATGGGAGGATGCAGTACAGATGAGAGAGATATATCCCTAATTGTTTTTAGGCTTCCAGGAGTAAGCCTAGGCAAAGGGGGGAAGGATGTAGTGTCCACCCTTGATTTGACTTATTTTGACTAGAGTTGACTTTTATATTATGCTTGATAGGCTTATCTAGACTATATTTTGATGATTTGGATGATGATTACTCATGTGCTTCAGTGACTTATGATTGATGTTAGACACTATTGGACATATGCTATTTTGATTATCTATATGGATGTTGGTACTATCATGATTGATCATGTGATTTGATGATATATGTACTCGATGGATTTTATATGCTCACTATGTGATAGATTATTGATAGATTAGATTTATCATGGTTTTGATGATGATTATGATTACGCTAACCCTACTTCATGATTACATATGATGAGATGTTTATGAGATGTGTTTGACTGTCTTCGTGATAGAGATGATTCCACATCACTCATTGTGAGTGGGATGTGTCATCGCGATTCTCTATCACTTGCTTGTTCTATATGTGTATATGTATATGTGGTATTGTTGTTTTATGGTTGTAGGATTTTGCAGGTACTAGACATCGACTCCACCTGGCTTCACAAGTCTAAGCATGTCTTTAGTTCCAATAGTTTATGTGGTTCGGAGATGGTATGAGTTCCCCTCACATTCTCTAGGTCTAAGTTGTTCACCGTGAGTAGTCAGCGTCTTGGCATAATTCACCATGTGAGTTAGTAAGTTTGGTTCCTTGGTATTGTGAGTTCAGTTTATGTCGGCTGATTTACTTGATTATGTTGGAGTAATTATGTGGCTCTTGATGTGTTGTTTTATATTTGGCTATGATTATTTAATGCATTTAATTTATAAGTTTTGAATATTTAATTATTTGGTATCTATATTTATGTGATAATTAACGTTTATTGATTTTATGATTATTTAATATTTGATAAGACTTATTGTTGTTTAATATTTATTTCACATGTGATTTAATCTTTAACGGTATTTAATTATTTAATTATTTATTTGACCTTCTATGGTTTGATATTTATTTGATATCTTATATTTATTTTGTTCTTTAATTTATTTTATTAGCTTTTGGGTTATTTGATTTTAATCCCCATTTGGATTAATTTTTTATAACTTTTGTTTATTTAATAGTTTGACTTTTATTCCTAAGTGGGGTGTATGAACACATTAAATTAAATAAAGAAATAAAACAATCCCACTTAGCTGGATAAGTATATTTTATTTACTTTACCTACCCTTCACTCTCATTGGTAAAATTCAAAATGGGTAAATAAATTATATTATATGGTGGGTTGGTAAAATATACTCCAAATTGAAATATTTTGATTGGCCGAGATTGAGGCTAGGGTTTTTGGATTATTCTTTCTTTTTATTTTCTTTCCCCTGAGGTTTTTCGGGTTGGTTGGCTCTTCTCTGGAAATTTCTCCAGCAAGTTTTCTTCTTGGCTTTGGATTTCTTCTCTCTTGATTTTGGCTAGAGCTTGGATTGGATTTGGTTTGGCTTGTGGGAGCTCTTCCACAGCTTCATTCCATTACTTCAAGTTGCAGGTTGGAGTCCTTTCACTTTGCATTTTGTTTTCAATGGCTTCTCTGTGTATGCACTATGTCTACAATGTTTTGGGTCTAGGTTGAAATATTATTTATTCTATAGTTTTTAATACTGTTGAAGGTTAATATTTGGGGAGGAAACTTTATATTATTTGGGTTTTTTATAGTTGATGGAAAATATGTATTTGGTATTTCGTGTGTATGTGGTTCCTGGTTCTGTGAAAACTCTTGTGAAGACATTTGATTTATTCTTGTTTTTTAGTCTGAGTTGATTTATTTTGTTTATGCCTATGTATTCCTTGTTTCTGGGCGTCTCTTTTCATATGTTTTTTGAGCCCTTTTGTAAAGTCTAGATTTTAGTATTTTACCCAAAAAATTTCTAAGTTTTCTGTAAGTCCTGTGCAAAAGCACTCTTTCTACAAAAGCGATTTTATGTATTGCATTTGTGTTGCTCTGCGCAGCATAAGCACTGTCCCAGGATACATATGCGTGATTTGGTAAACATACGCACTATTATTCTTGACATAAGCATTGTTCTTCTTGATAGAAGTGTCATTCTTCTTGATAGAAGTGTTATTCTTCTTGGGAGAAGTGATGTCCTACAGGGTAAAAGTGCTAACCTGTCTGTGTTTCATATTTTCTTAGTTTTGTTCATTTTTGAGGTATTTTCCCAAATTTATTTTTGTACAAGAGGCTTTATTTGAGGTCTATTAATATTTCCTAGTTTTTTGTTTGATCAGTTTTGATGCATTTGGATGGTTTCGAGTATATTTGCTTCTCTACACCATTGTGTATATTTAGACTCTCTTCCATGTGGATGGGCCATGGATGATTGAAATGATTACTATGTTGTTTGTAAGAGCAAGTGAGTAGGCCTTGTTGTGATGTTATTTTTTATTTGATGGCAACATTTTATGGCTTGATATCCCTTTGTTTATTGCTAGCCAAGAGGCTCATTTTGCTATATTGATGTTGTTATAGCCTTGTTTATGTTGTAGGGGTATGTGTGGATGTTGTTGGATACATTGAGTATTATTTTCATGTAATTATGTTGGTAGAGCCCCTTGTGATTTATTTTTTGGCCATGTTAGGAGGAGTGGGCTTCGTTGTGATGACCGGGGTCATGAGGGATAGGCTTGTGTGAGGTTCCTTTTAAGGATGCATCGAGTCTAGACCACTAGGGCACATTGGAGTTTTCTGTGACTTGTAAATAAGTGATAACCTAATAATTGATGGGTTGGGTAGTTAGATTAATTAATAAGATGATAACCTAGACCACTAGGGCACATTGGAGTTTTTTGTGACTTGTAAATAAGTGATAACCTAATAATTGATGGGTTGGGTGGTTAGATTAATTAATAAGATGATAAATTGATTTGTGCCTCATGACTTTGTCCTATGAAGGATGTTTTAGGATAAGCATGAGAAGGTCGTGGAGACAGTATGCTAATCTCCTTTAGTCTCTCATAGATTGAGATGGCTCCACATGTCCATTAGGCTAGTGCCTTGTGTTATTATGTTATTATGTTATGAGGATGGCATGTGATGACACTCCACTCCCACATGTGTTTCCCTTTATGATTTATGATTATTCTTATTGGATGCCTTTATGTCTTCATGAGTTTTATGCCTCTGGGAGTTCATTTTTGTTGTATGTGTGAGTTCTTGCCTGAGAATCCTTGTGTGGTGAGTCTCCTTGGTTATAGGTGCCATCTTAGGTTTAGAGTATGTGTTGGGACCTTGTGTCATCTCCTAGCACAGGGGGTGGTTCCATTGGTTCCACATGGTTGGGAGGTTGGTTCTTTTTAGCCATTGGGATGTTCTCTTAGATTCTTCTTGTGTGGATGTGGATTCTTCTTCATGATGTACTATGGATGTATCTTGTAGCAAATTTATGTAATGGATAAGATGGAATGTATGTAATATAATATTTTTGTATATAGTAGATGTATTCTTTTAGTAGAAAGAGCTATGCTCATAGTGTATTTAATGTACTTATGTTTGTAAGATGAATTGTAGTTGGAAACTGGAATTAAGGCTTATTTGTATTTGTACTATTGTAGAGATGATTTTATGAATCATGGAAATAAAGTAGGTTATAGTTAGAATAGAATGGAATTGCTTTATGGATTAGTTGTATTATTTTATGGAATGTTTAGAGGCTAGTTAGAATGTTAAATAATCTTGAAAGATGAATATTCTTAGATTAATAAGTGAATATGTTAGAAGATGTTAATTGGATCTACTAAATAGGAATGATTCACATAGATGCATTGGTAGAAAGGAGATTATGCATATCATGAGGAATAAGTAATATTGTAGGTTGATTAGAATATGGTGCATTAATGAAGGTGAAATATACCTATCGTGTGTGTAGTATGTTATTGTGGAAATGAATTAAGTAATGATGTTAAAGTACCCTAGAGAAAGATTATTGATGTTGTGTTATTTCCGCTTGCATTATTTGATAAAATGAGCAATGATGTATGTTCATATTGGTTAATTGGTTAATTAATGTAAATAGATGGAGATATTATATGTTGCATTAGGTGTTATTACATGTTAATTAAGAAAACATTTATCTCCATTTGTATATTATTGTTTAGTTTCTTTAGGGTATTTTGGTGGGCATTACAACTTGTCCTTCCATTTGTCCTTCTCAAAGTTAGGGGGTGAATGATGTGATCAACATGTAGCTCCCCCTAAAGTCTTGCATCTCATTTAAGCCTTAGGAGATATCACCTGTGCATTAAATGCACAATGCCTTCCCATTGTTATATTCTCTTACTTCTTTCTCCATACCTTCTTGGTCTCACTTCTCCTTTCATTTGAATTCTTTGGAGAAATGTTGGATTTTTTTGCTGATTGGTCCTTTCTCTACAAAATTTTGTTGGCATTGTGTTGTCATTGATGTTAACTGGTATAGAAGGGATATTGGTATAAGGGATGTATGTGTTGCACTATCATGGATGCATTAAGGATGAGATATCTTTGATATCACCTTATGTTGCAATGCACCAGTAAGGTAAGGGAGAGAATGTCATTTAGTAGAATGACCTTTGGAGTCATCGGTATACAAGTCAGTGCTTGACTTGTGTGGAAGAGATGGGAAGTTTACCGATACAGTCTGTCACTGGCAAATAGAATATGTCAATTGGTAAGTGATGTGTTGACATGGAGAAGACAAATCAACCTAGTGTGTGGTTGTCAACTAGCAAGTTGATGACAAGTGTACAAGAAGGATGTACATGTTACCAGTATGATGTGTGGTTGTAGAACAATAGGACTCCCACTCGATAAAGATGCATACTTTGAATAATAGAAGATAAGCTCCACTTACCAGTGTGAGTGAGTCCTTGTCACCTACATCCTATAATGCACTCATGTGGCTTCCTTGTTTGTGCAACATATCTTCAAATAGGCACATGTGATCCAATGTGGGCATATTTATTGTCAGTCATCTCTTCACAAAGTCACTACATCTTCATCTTTATCTGATAAGAAAAGAGGGACTGGTAGTATGAAGCATACACTAGCTATGTGAATTGGTATCAGAGACTAGGTTCCTAGTTAGATGAGCTTTCTCCAACTTGGGTAGATTCTGGCTTATGGACACAATGGTTTGTTTAGTGTCAATCCCTACTCCGGTTTTTTATGGTTCAAACTATTCCATTTGGAGTTGTAGAATGGAAGTCTACTTATTCTCTCTAGGGTATGATGTGTGGATGTGTGTTATAAATGACTACTATAGTAATGTCTATCCTCCCACCAATTCAGATGTATACAAAACTAGTGCAATGAAGCAACAATGAAGACTATACTCAGTGGGCTATTTAGTGATGTCTTCTCACTAGTGGACAGATGTATATCTACAAAAATTATATGGGATATATTGAAGAAGCTCTATGGAAATGAGCCTACTACTATAGAACCGATTAGTGAAGATAAAATGAGAAGTGCATCTCATGTATCTATAGATGACGGAGGCAAATCTGCTAGTAGCTGCAACAATGATGATGAAGGAACCCACCTCTTCATGGCTCAAGAATCAAAAGATGAGAGACACACATCTCAGAATGATCATGTAGATAACTCCTAGCAGCAAGATGTGTTTTGGAGTGATGATGAAGATGAAGCCAAATTAGATCTTGAATGTGAACTGCTAAGTGCATTAGAAGAGCTACAAAATGTTAGTAAAGAATTTAAAAGGTACAAAGATTTAGTTCATGAAGAATGCAGCTGGTTGAGAATATGCCTTGACGAATCAAATAATAATATCAACATATTGACATCTCAACTAGAAGAGGCAAAAGGATTGACTGGTGAGTTGAAATCAGTCTTTGATGCTAAGGAAAGAAGATGTGAGGATCTCCAGCTAGAAATGGAGAGAGAGGACAAAGAATGTCAGAACCTAAAAGGAGAAATGGGGAGCATTAGGAAAGACCTTAAGAAGTGTCAAAATGAGCTCAAGGTAATGATTTGGTATGATGGAAGCATTGAGGCCTTGGAAAAAATGTTGAGTAAACAAAAACACAACAAGGATACCGGAGGATGAGGATATGCTGCCAGTGAATGCTCAACAAGTGAGGATGTCTCTCACAAGGACATTCAATTTGTCTCCTCTAATGGACATAACAAGGGTCAGACCTTTATAGTATGAAGTGCACCAAGAAAGAAGGTTGATCTAGCTACAACCGGTGAGGACTTGAGGCTAAAAATGAACATCGATGTAGCAAGAAGAAACAATGCAGATCTTGAAGGAAAGGGAAAGTTGAGAGAAGACTGCTTCACCAGAAGAAACAACATGAGAAGATAGCAAAGAAGACCTCCTACCAGTAGAGGACAAATAATTGCTACTGCCCACATGTCAAGACATGTGTGGGATAAGAAGAGATCAGATGAAAGAAATGCAAAGAATGGACAACCCAGGATCCATCCTCAAAGAAGGAGAAATGGAGACGCCAGACCAGTAAGATCTCCTCATGCATGGCAGAATAATTTTGTAAGTCATATGCCATCCCTCTCTAGTTATTTCTTTGCATGTAATGGTCATGGCCATAGGGAAGAAGAATGTAGAAAGAGATCTAGAAGGAATAATATAGAATCTCATAGATATAATGCATATGATAAAAATGTATCCATGAGTAGATACATACATATCCCCTCTCCCGGCTATGCAAATAATGTTTGTTACAACTGCAATGAAATTGGCCATAGAGAGTTTGAATGCAAGATGAGGAACTTGTAGTCATATGGAGACTGGTATAGAAACTATGCTCTTCATAGAATTGGATACAGAGCATACAAAAGTCATAGGCCTGCATGGAACCAAAGGAGAAATGTTCATGCAGGATCAAGAGGTCCACCAGTTTCGGTTGCCAGTTATAGCAACATGACCAAAAGAAGATGGTCAAACTGGTATGTTAAGAGATTCTCCAATCATGAAGTTGGGATGGATGTTGTTTGCTACTATAGCACTACTTTCGATTGTGATGTAGAGTCCAAAAATGAAAGGACTCATCAGTAGAAGAAGGTAAGATCTACTTTCAAGTCTGAAAATGGGAAGAAGAATGAGACCAAGAAGGTATGGAGGAAGAATCAAGAGGACGCAACCATGGATCGACACTGTGCATTTAGTGCACAAGTTATATCTCCTAGGGCCAAAAGGAGATGCAGGATCTCAAGGGGAGTAACATATTAACTAGATCATTCACCCCCTCAGTGAAGAAGGGCACTTGGAATAACAAGATGCTGCTGGAATGAAGGATGGAAATCGAAAGATAAGTATATGTAGTGGTTGTCTTGCCTACACACCTACAAATCAGAGTTGGATGACTACTGCATGTGTCAATGGATGGAGATTAAGCATTCAAATCAGATACATAGTGACACAAAATGTCAGGGGTCACAAGAAGGTGCTCCAGTAGTGATGATGGACCGGTATAGGAAACCGGTATGTGCAGGATGTTACCAACATGAATGCTAATAGGTACTTGTATGTTATGTAAGACAATGAGGTTGGAGACCATTTCATTAGCCTTGGTAACATGAAATGGGAAGTTATGTCTCAAGTGGTGTTAATGAAGACCTGAATGACATATGTTATCCTGGTTGTTGATCATGCATGCATGCATATCTTTGGGGGTAACCAGTTTGATTCATGGTATGATTGTGTCTAACAATTGGTATCTAGGGTTGTGAAATATTTCAATGTCTATCCAATTGAAATCACAACTAGATCACTAGAAGAGTTGTCTACAAAAAGGGAGAGTTACCTACACAGGAGATCATACATTTGGTATCGGAAAAGATACAATTGCTATCTATGTTAGCTTCAACACTTGATATCAGCTAATTGGGGTCAAAATGGCTTCTGCATATCAAGGGGAGATGATGCATTTTGACCTACAGGTATGGTGTATTCACTGACACATGAGTCTTCAATTGGTTTCGGACTTGTATATGCATATATTTCTGGTTTGCATAAACACTTAGTTCTGACCAATTGGTGTCAGTTGATGGTTGAGTCCTCCATCTCAAGAGTTGTAACTTGAGAAATTGTACCAATTGGTATCAAAAGAGGAGAGGCATCTAGTAAAGAGAAAAAGGGGAGAAAAATATCTGACAGTGAATAGTAAATACAAGGAAGTGAGAGACCCTGATAGTACCCTTTGTCATTGTTGTCAAAGGGGGAGAAGGATTATGTAGTTTATTGGATACTACATGAGTTGACATCAATGCCAAAGGGGGAGATTGTTGGCATTGTGTTGTCATTGATGTCAAGTAGTATAGAAGGGATACTGGTATAAGGGATGCATGTGTTGCACTATCATGGATGCATTAAGGATGAGATATCTTTGATATCACCTTACATTTCAGTGCACTGGTAAGGTAAGGGAGAGAATATCATTTAGTAGAATAACCTTTGGAGTCATCGGTATATAATACAGTGTTCAACTTGTGTGGGAGAGATGTGAATGTTACTAGTATAGTCTATCACTGGTAAAGTAGATATGTCAACTGGTAAGTGATGTGTTGATATGGAGAAGACAAATCAACCTAGTGTGTGGTTGTCAACTAGTAAGCCGATGACAAGTGTACAAGAAGGATGTACAAGTTACCGATATGCTGTGTGGATGCAGAACAACAAGACTCCCACTATATAAAGATGTAGTCACTTTGTGAAGAGAAGACTGACAGTAAATATGCCCACACTAGATCATATGTGCATATTTGAAGATATGTTGCACAAACAAGGAAGCCACATGAGTGCATTGCAGGATGCAGATGACAAGGAATCACTCCCACTAGTAAGTGGAGCTTATCTCCTATTATGCAAAGTATGCATCTTAGTTCTGTGAGATAAGATATAAGTAGAAGGCAAGTTAATGAAGACTCACACCGGATCTACCAATGAATCAAAGGGATCCCTCAAGTGCATGAAATCAGGGATATGCATTGGACCGACATAGAAGGCATGTTAAGCCACCAGGATAGAAAATGAAGAGTAGAGAAGTGATGAGTTTGTCACCTTGAAAAATAGGCTGAGATGATGTTTAGACTGATGATGGTGAAAGGCATAACAACAACTATAGAAAGAGAGTGCAACTGGTATGCAGATGCCTTAGATGGAATCAGTTGAAGGTTGATGACATGGTGCCATCGGGATAGATACCGATGAGCATGAGAACTAATAAGGAAGTAAAGAGGCTAAGTGATGTACTCCTACCTAATGTGAATGAGCATTCTATGGATAGACATGTGTGGAAATTGGTTAAGGTGTTCCACTGATAGATCATCAAAGTGCACACATGAAGGGTAACTAGTAAAGTGTGAGATACTGGCAAGGTTTACAAACTGACAAAAAAGAAGGATTGGTTGTGTGTTGATTGTCGGTGATCCTATCTGAACTAACATAAAGGTCCAAGCTAAGGTGGATGTCTATAAAGGTGCCATGTGGAGTGAAGGTGGCTGACATGCATGTAGTGGTAGATGGAGTGTGCACCGATGAGGTTGTTACGAAGTGGGTCGATATTAATTGTAGACTCCATAAATCATGGGATGTGTTGTAGAGGAGTTGCAAAGGTGTGCGACTTGAGGAAGGTCGAATAGAGGTGATCGATGGGATGCATCAATTAATGTAGAGTGTCTAGGTGTAGAATTAGGTTGGTGATGAAATTTGCAGAACCATTTATGGTGATTGATCTTGTGTCTTGCTGACTGATTGTCCGTGATTTCTAAGTTTAGAAAACATGTATTGGAAGGCACGTTAATAGTGGTGATGTGCAAATAGTTGTCTTGGAGCTTAGATTGAATGACATATGATTGGATTCGATGTGCCTTGTGATTAGTGGAAGAAACCCTAAGCCACCAAGTTTGAATGTTTCTTTTGGCAGGAATGTCTGAATACAAATATGCATGCCAAAGACAAATTGGATGATGCCTTAGAGAGAAAGAGAGATGTTGCCAAGTGATGCAAAGGGCTAAATAGAGAAATAGATGACATGTGATATATGCAGAGGATCATAGAGATCAAGAAGTAGGGAGACAACTGGTGATAGGCTTCAGTGAAGGTTTAACTGGCGAGGTTAAAGAAACTAGCAAGCTACTGAATGAGAGAGGGTTGCTTAATTTGAGATAAGATCAATCAAGTACTCAATGAGTATCAAAAGAGAGACCGAGTGTGAGAGAGATTAGGGTTGAAGAGTTCAACTAGCAACAATGAGATAACCAGTGGTGACCAAATCAATAGAGAAGAGTTGCAGAGAAGTGTAGAGTAGACAAGAAAAGAACCAATAGAAGATAGTACTAGTGGAGATATAGCAGAGTAGTTAAGAGAAGAGGCAACCAATAGAGAGAACCAGTAGAGAGAACCGACAGAGAAAACCAACAAAGAGAGAACCGACAAAGAAGGAGAAGGGGCTGAATCGTTAAGGTTACAGCAAGAGATAGGGTTGCAGTATTGAGAGGGTGAGAGGGAGAACTGGTAGTGAACCGGATAGAAGATCTAGTAGAGAGATTTGAAGAAGAGTTACAAAATCCATTTGTAACAAGGCTATTAGTTTGGAGATGATTATGTTTTGTATTCACTAAGTTGGAGCTTGGTTCAAGGATTGTATCTCCTTGGGTTGGTGCCCTAAAATCAGGGGTTCTAGCTCCTTGGGTTGGTTCTCCTTGGGTTGATGCCCTAAACTATGTAAAAATATATTCATTGTGAGGCAAGATTAGAGTAGTAGTCTCTAGCAGCATTTGTCATCGAGGTTTTTCCCATCTTGGGTTTTCCTCATATATGCTGGTGTTATGTGATGTCCGTTTATGTGTGAATGAATTTTTTATTAGTCTCCCCACTAATCAGTAAGTGTACATTGAGTTAGATATAATAAGTCATATACACACATAGGATAGTTAAAAGAAAAATATTGAGAACCATTGATTCACCCCCTCTCAGTGGTGCATTGTGTCTAGCAAATTTTGCAGCATGACCAAAAGCATTGTTGTAGAAACATACTGTGTTCATGTCAACCTGATGATCATGGGATCTTCTATTAATCTAACCTGCTCCTCTTGTCTTGACCATGTTATTATAGCTAGCTACCAATTTAAATAAACTCCTTGATCTTGTAGGAACATTTCTCCTTTGGTTCCATGTAGGTCTTTGATTCCTATGCATTATGGCATCTCTTTCATGCTGGTGATACTTGCTATGTCTTGCAATTTTGTTGGAAGAGAAGGTGGAAGGGTTGTCATATGCATGAAACTTATTATTCCTACACTCATAACTTCTATGGCCAAATCCATTACAATTATAATAGATAGGATTTCCATTTCTTGGAGTAGCCAAATAATTCTTGTTAGCATAATTGGGAAAGGGCATATGCATGTTTCTACATTCTGACATCTTATGCACATATGCATTACATCTTTTCCCAACAAAATTACTATTCCTAGAAAAAATATTATGTCTATTCCTAGACCTCATTTTACATTCATCTTCTTTATGACCATATTCTTTGCTTAAAAAGCAGTAACTGGAGAAAGGGGGCTTGTAACTTACAAATTTAATTTACCAAACATAAGATGATCTTACTAGTTTGGCTTCTCCATTTCTACTTCTCTGAGGATTTTTCTTGAACTATCTGATTTCCACAGTCCTTCCATCTGAATCCTTCTTTTCCCACACTTTCTTTGTCTTGTGGGCAGCAACATTTCTTTGTCTTCTACCAGTAGGAGGTCTTCTAAGCTATTTTCTCATGTTCTTGTTTATGATGAAGCCATCTTCTATCAGCTTTCCTTTCCCTTTAGGATGAACATTATTTCTTCTTGCAGCACTGGTATTCATCCTCATATCTTCACCAGTTGTAGTTAGGTCAACCTTCTTCCTAGGATAATTTCCAATGGTGAAGGTCTGTCCCTTGTCATTTTCACTTTTGGAGACAAACTACATTTCTTTATTGCAGATGTCCTTTCTTGTGGAGCATTCACTGACATAAAATCCTAATCCTCCATTATCCTTGGAGTGTTTTTCTTTGTTCAACATTTTATCCAAGGCTTTAGTGCTACCATCATACTAGATCCTCACCTTGAGCTCATCTTGACACTTCTCAAGCTCTTTCCTGAGTTTCTTTGTTTCCCATTAGACTCTAACATTATTTGTCTTTGGCCTATAGCTTTGATGCTAAATCTTTACATCTAAATTTCTTGGTGTCCAAATCTAATTTTGAATTTACATTCAGCCTTTTAGCATCATCCACTTGTGCTTTAAGATTGGTAATGGTTGACTCTGACTCTTGAAGACTTTCAATCAACCAATTTTGTTCCACAATAGCAGCATTCTTGAACATCTTATATTCTTTTCTTACTCTGCTAAGCTCCTCGAGTGCACTTGCAAGTTCTCCTTCAAGATTAACTTGAGCCTCAACTTCTTCTTCATCTTCACAATCACTACCAAACACATCTTGTTGGTTGGATTGATCTGCATTATCTCTTTTTGATGTGTGCATCTCACTTTTTGTCTCTTGATCTTTGAAGAGATGGGTTTGTACTTCATCAATTCTACAGTAGTTAGATGATCTATCTTCATCATCTACACATGTGTTTGTTATATTTTCCTTTTTGCTTCCACAATCTAGTTCAACAATGCTAGGTCCATTTCCATAAAGTTTCTTTAGTCTATCCCACAAACTTTTTGCAGATTAGCATTTGTGCACCTTTGAAGAAACATCATTACGAAGCCCACCGAGGATAGCTTCCATAGCTTCAACATTGCACTTAGATCTTCTCTTTACTTCAAGACCAATGGGAGGATTGACCAGACTAGAGAGACCATTAATAACTGACATCCATACATCATAGCCTTAAGAGGACACATAGACTTCCATTCTACAACTCCAAATGGAATAGTTTGACCCATCAAACACCGAAGTAGAGATTGACTCAAAACTGACCATTGTGTTCTCAAAACTATAATCTACCCAAGCTGGAGAAGGCTTATCTAATTGAGAACCTAGGCTCTGATGCCAATTGTAGAACACAAGATGCCACTGAGAGGGGGGGTGAATCAGTGGTTTCCAAACTTAACCCTTTTAATCCTAAATGTGAGGATCGATTAACATATCAAAGACCAAGTAAACATACTAGTGAGATAAGGGAAGAGATCAATATGCAAGTAGACACAATGACACATCACATAACATCAGATATATGAGGAAAACCCAATATGGTAAAAATATCAGTGAGAAATTTTTGTTGGAGTCTACTACTCCAATCCAACCTCATAATAGACAACTAAATACAGAGTACAGGGCACCAACCCAAGGAGCACCAACCCCTAACTGTTTATGGGCACCAACCCAAAGGAGCACCAACCCCTATTGATTTAGGGCACCAACCCAAGGAGTACCAACCCCTACACCGAGCACCAAATTAGTGATTACAATGAGTGTTATAAAATCAATACAATGGTAATAACCCAGTTACAAATAATTTTAGTAACCACTGCAATTAATTCTCCCTCTTCCGGTTTAACTCTTCTCTTTTGGTTCACCTCTACTCTATTCTCTAGCGGTTCTATGCTCACCTTTTCTCATTGTTGCTCCCTTACCGGTTCAAACTCTACCGATTGGATGATCTATCAGACTTTGCACCTGGTTACCAATTACTCTACTTACTGGTTGAAACCTACTTGGTTCTCTGCCCGATTCCACTTTTTCTTTTCTTTTGACTGACCTCTTATCACTCTACCTTATCTCACTCTCCGCAATCTTCTTATCGGTACAAACACTTCTGGTTCACACCACTATCAAGCTTAGTGACAGTCTACTGGTTGCCTTAAACTTGTTGGTTAAATCCCTCTTGCCATTAATGTTGGCATTCTACAGTCTTATGAGAATAGTTGATGTTGTCATTGATGGCAACCATCTGGCAACCAACTTGGAAGTCACCAGCAATTGGTTTCTACATGCCCGACATCACAAAACTTCATACACCAGTAGACACATGCACTAGAAAGCACTTCACTGGCATTTAGATTACATTGGCAACAAGCATACCAACACTCCAACCAACATTGGATAACATTTTGTTTATATGAATTGTTTTGTAATGTTATTATCTTTTGTAAAGCCGATATGGTATATTGTAAAAGACTCATATATTTATGAGATCTTATAGGTCATTTTATGTAAGTAGATGAGAGAGAGGTATAATGTGTGATGAGGCAATTTTGTATAAGGTGATATAGTTGATAGCAAAGGTTTTTGTTATTGACTGAGCTTAACTGGTATTGAACCTGGCATGAGAGATGATGTTTTGAGTTGTACATTGTATTGGATTTGATAATCCATTTTGTAGTAAGTGTGACTCTTTATTGAGCAGCGAGCTCTAGGTTGTTGGCCCTCCTACATGTGCAGGCCCCTCATTGTAAGTAGTATTTATTCATTGGTCAGTGTGTAAATATTGTGGGTCACAAATCCCACTGAGGTTTTTCCCACACCAGGTTTCCTCATTAAATATCTTGTGTTATGGTGTGTTTCTATGCTGTCTCTATTATTTTTGTTTATTGCAATAATTCTTATTTATTTGTACATTGTTTTGGGATGTAAAGTTATGAATAAGTTTAAATATTTTGTAAACCAGTTAGAAACTGATTCACCCCCCCCCCCTCTTAGTTTCTTTGGGACTGTCATTGAATCTAACAATTGGTATTAGATCCTGGTCCTCTATTTTCAAGAGCCTAACAGCTTGAGGAAGATTCTGACACTGGTATAGATGGAGAACTTAAGAAAAAAGTTGGAAGGAGCCCTTGAAGATTTTGATGCAGAAAAAGTGAAGAATATAAAAATTGAAGATGATCTGAGGATTGCACAAGAATTCATTAAAGGATTTCAAGAGAACTTTGCTATAACACAAAATAAAATAAAAGAACTTCATGAGAAGATCCAGAATGATGATGATGAAAAAGAAACTCTTAGAGACATTGCAGACAAGTTGAGACAAGAAAATAGTAATATGAAGAATGAAATTCAAGATATGACTTTGAGGTTATGTAAAGATATTGAAGATAGGAAGAAGAATGAAGAAGACTTGACTAGGAGACTTAATGATGCTGGAAATGAAAATCTAAGACTTGGTCATGAAAATGATATGTTAAAGACAAACTTGATTCACATGCAACATGATAAAGTTGAGCTGGTGAGACAAGTTGGAATTCTAGAAAATGAGTTGGCTACTACAAATAAACACAAAGACAAATTCAAGAAAAATTCAGAAGAACTTGATGACATGCTTAAAAAATAGAAACCTAATGGAGATACTAATGGACTTCGATTTGAACATGGAGAAAGTTCTGGTATTGCAAACAATCAAGAACAGAACAAATTCGGTAAGACAACCTAATGCTTATAAATTTAATGGCAAATGTTTCAATTGCAACAAATATGATTACAGAGAAAATTAGTGTAGATTTAGAAATAATAAGAATACAAACTCACCCACCGGTCAATGTTCCAAATGCAACAAAGTTAGTCATAATTTAGAAAATTGAAGAATGAATGTGAAATGCTATGTTTGTGGAAGATTTGGGCATTTATCTAATCAATGCAGATCACAAACCAGTCAAGGATATGAAAAGGCTATTCAGAGGAATAATGTAGCTTGTTATGCTTGTAACAATATTGGTCATATTACTAAATTCTATAGAAGCAAGAATGCACCGACAAACAACAAAGGATCTAGTTTGAAGGGCAAAGAAAAGGTAGATGAAGTTAAGAAAGAATTTTCAAAACAATGGATTAAGAAAAGCGATCAAAGAATTGATGAAACTATATCTTCACTAGTAGAATAGAGTAATCCTCCACCAGCAGGAGATTCTTCATCTAACTAAGAAACAATCCTTAGGGGGTATTGTAGCAAGTTGAAGATCAGGCATTCTACCCTCAGTTGATGGTGAGAAGATACATTTCTTCTTTGCCGACGAGCATTTATTGCTATTTTAAAGAAATTTTTGGCTATAAAGCACTGGGAAACCCTCATTTCGAACTCACCGAGCATTCAAATGATCAGAGAGCACAAAATTGAGCAAGGCATTCTAAGGTGAAGCTACGAAGTGATTTTCAAGCATTCAGAATTTCAATTTAGAGGTATTTATCTTTGAAATAGCTTCCTCATCTTGTGTTCTAGAGTTTATTTTGAACCCCACCCTTGTGGAAAATGTTAAATGCCCTAGACCCGTATTCAACATTATCCCCAAGATTGCGAAATAAGATGATTCTATAGGAGCTTTTACAAAAATCCCTAAGGGTGTAGCATTTGCAGAAGACCCTATAATTTACATACATTGCAACATAGAAAAGCTAGGGACTGAGGAGTTGAAGAAAATGTTTAATGAGGTCATTTCTGATGAAAATGGAGTAATCAAACCTGAACATAAGATTGTGGAAAATTTAGGTTTTGTAGAGATTCTGAGCATTCCTAAATTTCCTAAGGAAGTTGTGAGACTTTTATTGAGTAGAGACCATGGAGAATTGATGTGGTTAGAATCAGTTTGTAAAATAACCAGGGAAGCAATTAAGGTTGTTACTAGTTTACCTTCGACTGGTAGTAAGCCTAATGGCTGGAAGGGTAAAAGAGATTGTAGAGGAGACTGCAGATAAATGGGATATATTATTTGTAGACAAGGAAAAGAAATAAGAAAAGAGAAGACCTAAAAAGACATTCAAAGTATATCAAAAAGACAAGGACAAGGGTACAGGTAAAGTTGGTGGTATTCCAAACATAAAGGTTACAGATAACCTTCCACCACCTCCTTTGGATACACTACCGGTACACTTAGAAGATCCACCAGCTACTGATACTAAAGGTATAACTCATGATAATACTAACCTTGAATGTGAGATACTCTTTACAATGAATGTGGATACTCAAGAGGTAAACATTTTTGTGGATAAAGATAATTCCAAGGTTAAGGTAGACAGTGTTGATAATAGCAAATTTTCAAAGAAACTGGCACAAATTGTTGACTCTTAGGAAACTGAGATACCGACTCAAACAAAGCAACTGATAGTGACTGGAAAACCCACAAATAACAAAGGTACTAGCACATGATCACTGGAATCTGAGAAATCGACAGCAGAACTTTCAGAGAAACAAACAAAGGCAAAGATTCATGTTGAGACTAAAAAATTGCTAGTTATAGAGACACTGAAACAATATGAGAAACCATTAAAGGTTGAGATGGAAATATAGATAGATCCACCAGAGGAAAATAAAAGAAAAATGGATACATCTGATGGAAATAAAGATGAGATACTGAAGGTGATTGGTCAGACATCTGTTGAGATGAAATCTATAGCTGAACCGAGTACATCTACAGGTGAATTCAAACCTACCAATATCATAGAGGTACTTTTGGATTCTATAAAGAGGATAACTGATTGCAATGCATTGGCTTTTAAGACAATCGATAACACTTTACCTATTCTTAAGACGATTGCACCAAATTGTAACATAGATCACATTAAGGGTTCTTTAGGTAAATTAGACACATTGTCCAAATTCATTTCTGATAATGTTATAACTATAGACAAGGTGAATGAGGATATCATAAAAGAGAGAGTTGAAAAAGAGAAAAACAAATTCTTTGAAAACACAATAAAGAAATGTACCGATCATGTGGATACAATTTTACCGATACTCAATTCTATAATTTTGGAGTATAAGGAGCTATATAGGAAAGCATGTAAACCTCACTGTTTGACTGAGGAAATTGATTAGGAGATCAAGAAGACATGGAAAGAAATTGATGACACTGCGGATAATATTATAAAGTTCATCCAGACTCATATCACTTTTTGAATAGGAAATGACAGTCTTTGAGGAGAAATTATTAAAAATTGAGAAATAGAAGGCAAGGATGAAATAGAAGGCAAGGATAAAGTCTAATGCCCAGGAACTAAAAGATAAACTTGGTTCGAGGCTGGATAATCTGATTACTCAGAGAACTGAATTGTCTAAGACAACAGTATAAGGAGAATGATCATTGGAGCAGAAGATGCACCATCTCACCAGTATGATCTAGTAGACTGAGGCAACTTTAGATGACAACAACAAATTTATGTAGAGTTTGAATATGATTTTGGCAGACATCTTTCAGATTGTAACCAACTGGTTACAAACCTTGAGGTAGCATTTTTGTACTCTTTTGATGGCATCCTTTGTCATTGATGTCAAAGGGGGAGTACTGGAGAGAAAAATGCATGTACAGAGGAGATCACTTGCTCAGGGGGAGCACATCTTTTTGGATTTCAGTTTTTGAATAACAATTTTGATTTTTCTCATGAGTGTTGCCATCAATGCCAAAGGGGGAGATTGTTGGCATTCTACACTCTTATGAGAATAGTTGATGTTGTCATTGATGGCAACCATCTGGAAACCAACTAGAGGGTCACCGATAGTTGGTTTCTACATGCCTGACATCACAAAACTTCATACATCGACAAACACCGGCACTTACAGGCACTTTACCGACATTCAGATTACATTGGCAACAAGCATACCGACACTCTAGCCGACATGGGATAAAGTTTTGTTTATATGAATTGTTTTGTAATGTAATTATCTTTTGTAAAGCTGACATGGTATATTGTAAAAGACTCATTTATGTATGAGATATTATAGGTCATTTTATGTAAGTAGATGAGAGAGAGGTATAATGTGTGATGAGGCAATTTTGTATAAGGTGATATAGTTGACAACAAAGGTTTTGGTTATTGACTGAGCTTAAACTGGTACTGAACCTGACATGAGAGATGTTGTTTTGAGAAATAAATTGTATTGGATTTGATAATCTATTTTGTAGTCAATGTGACTCTTTATTGTGTAGTGAGCTCTAGGTTGTTGGCCTCCCTACATGTGCATGCCCCTCATTGTAAGTAGTATTTATTCATTGGCCAGTGAGTAAATATTGTGGGACACAAATCCCACCGAGGTTTTTCCCACACTACGTTTCCTCGTTAAATATCTTGTGTTATGGTGTGTTTCTATGCTGTCTCTATTATTTCTATTTATTGCAATAATTCTTATATATCGATACACTATTTTGGGAAGCAAAGTTATTAATAAGTTTAAATATTCTGTAAACCGGTTGGACACTGATTCACCCCCCCCTCTTAGTGTCTTTGGGACTGTCATTGAATCTAACAAGTAAATCACTATGAGCACTCAGTCGCTTCAATGTCTTTGCTCTTCAACAATTTGACTAGTCAACTCTTTGATTCACACTCACACTCTATTCTCTGGAATCTAGCATCATCAATCTTGATCTTTGAACTGTATATATATATATATATATATTTATTTTTTCTCGCCAAAATAGTGAAACAAACCTTGTTGTTCTAGGGTTTCCTTTACCAACTCCATCCATATCAGATCTGATCTGATCTCTTCTCTGAGATCGTCAACCTGAAACAGATCACCCATCACCGCCAATATCGTTGCTTCCAATACACGTTTGCTATATTTAGCAAACACGAACCTTCTTTTTGTCAATCACAATTGTATGCAATAAAATGCAGTGACAAAAATGAATAAATCGAATCTAAAAGACCCACACACCAATGAGACTCTTGGTGCAAGTATATGAACTAATTGAACTTGTTCAACTTCCCAAGGGGTTTCCCATTATTCTCTATCTCATAGGATCCCTAAAGTCAATGTTTTTCTCTTAGATCATTGAGCAAATGACTTAGGAATGACAACTCTAAGAATGACTAATATTTCATTTGTATGCATGAATGCATTCTAAGATATATATGATATGTTAAAACTATGATGATTAAGCTAGTATGAAGATAATGATATGATAAAGATTAGCAAATTATCCTAATCATGATATACTAGCCTAGCATGAATATTCTATGATATGAAAAATACTTCTAAATGCTATGATGATATTCTAACAAAGAGAGGCTAAAATGATTAGTAAATTAGACTACAATGTAGATGCATGAAACTTGGATGATATGAAAATGAGGAATGAGAGCTCTATTTATAGGAAAAATAGGGCAATGGATGGTCAAGATTGAATAATCTTAACAAGGGATAGGATTGAAAGTTAATCAATCCATGTTTACAATTCTTACTAATGAAATGGTGACAATTGTCAACAAAGGGTTGCTTGAGAGGAGATGCAAGAAGCATTAAATGCCTGAGAAGACATGAATGTTACCTTAGGAGGTAAGGTTATGGTTAGGTTAGTGGATAACCAATGGATAAAACCTTTAACCAAGGGGTAAACTCTTGTACAAGGGTTAATAGGATAACCAGGGTCAAAGCCATGAGTGATTGGTGAGGCCCTTGAGTTAGATGAAGGTTAAGTTAGAGAGAAAGTCTCTAACCATGAAAGAAGGTTGAGTTAACCATTAATGGTTAGAAAAACTTTGGGGACAAAATTGTAAGAGTCCTTCCAAATTTGGGGGAACTCAACAAGTTAGCTTGTTGAAGAAATAAATCCTTTAATGCATTTTAGAAGACTTTCTTCCAAATTTGATAAGTGACCTTAGGGAAATGATAGACTAAGAGGGATTAAGGCTAATTGATTAAGATTAGATGGGTTATAGAATAATGCTTAGGAGGCAAGTGGGATATGTAGGAAAAGGCATGTGGATGGGGAAAAGGATTTTAATTAAAATAAAATTAATTTATTTCAAACAAAATAGATGGAACTTGCATAAATACAAGTTGGGGTTTAAATAAATAAATTAGATTTATTTATTTGCAAGGATCACTGTAATTAAATGCAAATTTAATTAAAAAGGGAGAAAGGGGAATTAATTAAATAAAGTGATTTATTTAATTAAAGGCCACAAAAGGTTTAGGTGATTTAATTAAGTAAATTGAGTAATTCATCTAATCAATTAGATGAATGTGAAGAAATTAATTAAATAGAATTCAATTAATACGAGGAATGGGGTTAAAATAAATATTAAATATTTTTTTAAGAAAAGTGGTCAGATTTATACGTCTACTTTTTGCCCCTCTTTCAAGTGGCATGTGTCCACATGTTGATTCAAAGAAAATTTGCCAGAAATGTTGCCAAATTTTGATCAATATGATGTTGTGTGTCGAAATGTCGATATGATGCCCTAGATGTAGATTTGATGATGCCCCCTTAGGAGATGAATCAAGGATTTAATGAAAAACTGTCAAGTTGATGAGTATTTTTGACTTAATTGCAATATGAAAATATTGACTGCGTTGAATGCACATTATTGATTCATCTCCCAAAAATGATGTTGATAAGGTTAAAAATCAAAAAAGGCATAAAATACATGCCCCACTTATTAACCTTTTTTATTTTACCCTATTAAAAGGTAAAAAGTGACTTTGAAAAATTATTTACACACTTGTCTCTTTGTGATTGTGACATTTGGAGCTTTGATGATGATGTTGATTCCATACTCCTCGCACAAATTTGACCACGTCAGGCAACATCGGAGACCCACTGCCTATGGCCTGATGATATGATGAATCAATAAGGATCCAGACAACTATTGAGAGGGGGGGGTGAATCAGTAGATAGAAAACTAAATTAACTTCCACCAAAGTCAAAAATAATCTCACGAGTCAATCATTGAACTAACTAGTTCACACACTGATTAATAAACTGCAATAACACTGACAATTTACTGATTGACTCGCATATCAAAATAATAGTATAACAATCTGAAACTCCCAAACCATTTAACCAAAACATCAAAATACTTTACTAACAATAGTAAAAGCACATTTCAGATAACTATCAATCATCTTAACATAACTAAGTGGATTTAACAGTTAAGCAAATTAACCATATCAAAACATAACCACAAAAACCATTCACCACTTGACACAATGATTTTTGACATTGAAACCCAAATGGGAAAAACCACAGTGAGATGGATACCCACAAGTATTCTAAACTCTTCTGAAGTTCACCCTATTAGGAGCCAAGCCTGTTAAAGATTTACAAAATGTCTTGTTAAGAACATATCATGTTAGAGACCACTCGATTAAGGGATTGACTATAATGCCCTGTAAGAAGCAATACCCTATTAAGAGTAACCTTGATAGAGGATTTGAAATCCAAGCTAATGGATTAGCTTGTTAGAGGATTTAGATAGCACTGAGCCTATTAAAGCTTACTCGGTTAAGGGATTTAACTATTGTAATTGTTAGAGAATAACAAGGGTTTGCTGATCTAGTAAATAGCACTACTCTTCTTGATCAGATCCTTTTCATGCTCCTATCTTCCTTCACGCATACTGCAGATACTCCTTCTGGTTCGGTAATCAATCACACTGACACGTAACCAAAATTTCCAACACTACAACAAAACAACTCATCGACCTTATAAGAAAAACAATAGGTTGGTAACACATCACAAACCTTAGATCTCATAGAGATTACAAACAAATCGCTTAAAGTATGACCGTTGGATTACATAACAATCATTGCACATTATACAAGACAACCTCAACCACTCTTTGATCACTACTTCATCAATTCCTATAACTCATTACACAGTTTCCACTTCATGCAATTTATTCACTCATTCCCAAGATAAAACCATTATCTCTACATGCCAAAAACAACTTGAAACTTATCACATACAACATGCATATGTGGAAACATCATTACCGATCACCATTTGATCATAAATCAATACAATCGATTCACCAAGATCCATTGGTTAGGGTTTGGCACATCAATAGGTAGGGTTACCGGTTGATCTCATTGCTTCTAAAGTAATATTGGTTTCCTTCACTTGCTCAACTACCAATTGCAAAACAATATTATAACAACATCATTACCAGTTATAATTGACATTTTTGACAAGACAATAGGTCATCAATGCAATCTTAAATCAAATGCCAACAATCACCCCCTTTGGCATTGATGGCAATACAAATATCAATACCCTTAATTGTGATGATTGAGAGTAATGCACATACACAGATATAGGAATCCTAGTTTACATTTTACAATGTACTCTCCTTCAACTAAGTCTCCATGTCTTTAGCTGGTAACTAGCTATAGTTCTTCTCTCTATCAATCATACAATTGTTCTTACCATAACCATACAATTCTTCTCTCCCTTTGACAACAATGTCAAAGTGAAAGTAAAACATGCAGTGTCATACTTCATTATTCTGCATCAAGTTGCTCCCCCTATGGAGTAGCTCCACTCTACACCAATCCTACTTCAAGATTCTTCAATTTTCTTTGAGATTTATGTCTTCCACATCTTCTCAATTGACCTCATGTAGTGGCACAACCCCTAGCCGACCTCTAAGATACTCAAAAGTAGTCTTAGGAAGAGGTTTAGTAAAGATATCCACTAGCTTCTCCTTAGTAGATACATGCTCCAGTAAAACATCTTTACTCTGCACTTTCTCCATCAAGAAATGATATTTTAGTTCAATATGCTTGGTTCTAGCATGCAACACCAGTTTCTTTGAAATACTTATTGCACTGGTGTTATGACATAAAATCTTTATCAGTTTTGTGATCTTCAACTTGAATCCTTCTAGAATGTGTTTCATTCAGATTGTCTAGGTACAATTCATATACGCTACAACATATTCAGCTTCAATAGTGGACTATGATATATAGCTCTGCTTCTTGCTGCTCCAAGATACAATTCTTCCACCAAGAAAGAATGCACCACCAGTTGTGCTCTTCCTGCCATCGACATTTCTTGCCTAGTCTACATCTATATAAACCTTCAAATCAAAGTTACCTGCATATGGATACCATAATCCATAATCAATAGTACCTTTCAAATATCTAAATATCCTTTTAGTTGCAATCATGTGTGTCTCCTTTGGGTTCTTCTAAAATCTGGCAACTAATCCAATTGCATGAGCAATATCCAGTCTGCTGTGAACAACATAATACAATTTCCCTATCATTGATCTGTACTCCTTTTCATCAATAGATGCAACATCATCCTCCTTAGATAGTTTACAACCTATAACCACTGGTGTCCCAACTAGTTTATAGTCTCCCATTCCAAATGTCTTCAATACCTCTTCACATATTTGGACTGTGTGATAAAAATACCACTCTTCATCTACTGAATTTGCAAACCTATGAATAATTCTATCTCTCCTACAAGAGACATTTCAAATTCACTTTTCATCTCATTTGTAATGTCATCACTCATGTAATCATTTCCTCCAAAAAGATATCATCCACAAACACTTCACTAACCAATATCTTATCTCCTTTAGTCTTGAGATATATATTGATGTCTTCACTGGCTCTCTGAAAAACCTATCTTCATCAAGTGTGAATGTAGTCTTTCATACCATGCTCTTGGTGCTTTCTTTAAACCATATAGTGCCTTGTGTAGTTTACACACCATATCCTTTGCATTAGTCAAAGCATAACCATCTGGTTGTTCAATATATACTTCCTCTTTTAGTACTCCATTTAAAAATGTTGACTTCACATCCATTTGATATACTTTGAATCCCCTATATGCTGTAAATGCAAGTAGATTCCTAACACCTTCCAATCTAGCAACTAGTGCACATGTCTCGCCATAGTCTTCTCCTTCTTCCTATGTATAACCTTTGCATACAAATCTTGCTTTGTTTTTGACTACTACTCCATCTTCATTTAGTTTATTTCTGAATACCCATTTAGTACCTATCACATTTTTGTTTACCGGTTTGGGTACTAGGGTCCATGTATTGTTCTTCTCAATCTGGTCAAGCTCCTCTTCCATAGCCTTGATCCAATGATCATCTCCAAAGGCTTCCTTTGCTGTTCTAGGCTCAATAGTGGAGATCATGCAATAATTCTCTCTAATTCTTCCTCTCGTTAATACTCTGACATCTTTATCTTGAATAATCTCATCAAGATTATGATTGAGTCTCACATAGCTTGGAATAGCATAATCATTATCTTTCAGTTCTTCTTCCTCACTATCATCATCTTTTTCCATAAAATCTACCTGTTCTAGTTGAACTAGTACTACAACATTCACTTCACCATGTTCTAGCTTCACTTGTTCTAGTTCCAAAATAAGAATGTAAGGTTCATCTTCCTTCTTCTCCTCACTGGTTTCTCCTAAAAATTAAGGAAACTCATCCACTCAGACATCAACACTTTCAATGATTCTCTTTGTCCATTTGTTGTAACATTTGTAGGCTTTACTCTTGGTAGAGTAACCAAGAAATATGCCTTCATCACTCTTAGCATCAAACTTACCAACATAGTCACCTCTCATGATAAAACATTTGCTGACAAAAATATTAAAATAATTGACATTAGGTGATCTACCATACCAGTATTCATAAGGAGTTTTGTCCTTACCTCTCTTTACCAATATCTGGTTCATAGTGTATATAGATTTGATTTCATCTTCTCTCTAGAAAGTTTTTGCTACACCTCCATGTATTAGCATCATTCTAGCAGCTTCAACAACTGAGCAGTTGTTTCTCTCTGCAATAACATTCTGCTATGGTGTCCTAGGTGCAAAAAGTTGCCTCTTAATTCCATTCTCTTCACAATATCTAGTGAATTCCTCTAAAGTAAATTCACCTCCTTGATCAATTCTTAGACACTTTATCTTCTTACCACTTTCCTTTTTAGCTAAGGCCCTAAATGCCTTAAAATTATTAAAGACTTTTTTTTTGTCCTCCAAGAATGTGACCCACATCATTCTTGAGCAATCATCAATGAAGATCATAAAATATCTATCACCTTGAATACTTTTAGTCCTTATTGGTCCATAAAGGTCTGTATGAACTAAATCTAACAAATTTTCTACTAAGAAAGATTTTCTCTTAAAGGTTGAGGATGTCATCTTCCCTAACTGACATTCCTTATACAAAGCATTCACTGATTTGTCCAACTAAGGCAAACCTCTTACTGACTTGGACTTACTGGCTTTGACAATGTTATCAAAATTTATATGACAAAATATCTGATGCCAATGCCAACTATCATCTACTTTAGCAATTAAATAGTTGTTGACTTTAGGATTTAGGTGAAACAGGTTACCTTTTGTTTGCTTGCCGGTTGCAATTAGTTCACCTTTTCTCCCATAGATTTTGCACATTCCATTCTTGAATTCCAATGGATAACTTCTCTCATTGAGTTGAGCTACACTCAACAAATTGTGCTTTAATCCTTCAACCTAGTTGACATCATCTAAACTTTGATGAATACTAAGAGGGGGGGGGGTGGATTAGTATGCCAAAAATTACTATACTTAAACACTTTACTAGACTAGCAGTAAACCAGTAAAATAGTTTAGCAAACAAACCGGTTAGCCCACATGCAAACCAAATAGCAAATAATGCATTCACCCATAGAAGCACAATCACCATAACACAAGAGATTTTGACATGGAAACCCAAATGGGAAAAACCATGGTGAGATGAAACTCACAAGTAACTATCTGCAAAATAGAAACCAGACCGGTTAAGGTTAGACCAGTTAAGGTCATACAATGTTCTTTACCAGAACAGATCCTATTAGGGATCTCAATCTCTATTAGGAGATAAGTCCAATTAAAGACTACCTTGCTAGAAATTTTAGATCCACAGATGTGAACCACCTTGTTAGAGGATTTACAAAATACTTTTTGGGCCTACTCGGTTGAGGGCTTCAGACTTGTCGAAGATGTGAGTAATCAACAAGTGAGTGATCTAGAAAATAGCACAAATTGCTTGGTTAGATCCTTGATAGCTCATTCCTAATGCATTCTAGCATTACTTTAGTCTTCAACACATTCACACTCTACTTTCTCTTATAGACTTGAACTTCTCTTCTATATTCACACTCACAAAAACTCATCAACCATCTTAAACCCTAGCGACAACCTCAAACCCTAGACATGATGTCCTTATAAAGGAATCTGATTTCATGTCGGTCCAATAGAATTACAATACAATTTCCTAGGTTCAATGCATCTAGACATAATTGGTAAAACGACACAAAAAGGACCACCAGAGTGTCGGCACCGCAAAACAATCAGTGGATGGTAACTCATCACAAAATATCGGTTGGTAACTCATCACAGAGTATTAGCAGTTCAAACAAAATACCAGTTGCTGGTTTGACAAAAATGAAGACTGGGAAATATGAGTTGTGTCATTTTGTTCCTTCATACCGCTTGAGATCCTCGAACCGCTTGGGGTCTTCATATCGCTTGAGATCGGTAAACACTTTTAGCAAAACATCGATAGTCTAAAGACTATAATACATCATACTGGTTGGAAGAAATACCAATTGAGCTTTAACTCATACATACAAAAAGTGATCTCAAATCAAGTGTGTGTCCATCAATGACAATCATAGCATCAATCATAAAAAATGCCAACAATCTCCCCCTTTGGCATTGATGGCAACACTTAGGAAAATTTTGACATCTAAGTGTTTTACAACAAAAATATGCCAGAATCAAAATTACTCCCCCTAAGCATATACACTATCCCTTTTGTAGAAAATACAATGTATACTACTCTTTATCAGAGATAAACATGAAAGTATACATCAAAACATCAAAATTTATACTTCTCCCCTTTGCCAACAATGACAAAAACATTGCAGACTAACCCCTATTTCATTAGTATTAAAATAATAAGTGTTTATGACAGTAAAGAGTAAAACTTGTCAAAAAATGATTTAAAGTCCTGCAAAAATTGCTTCATGGATGAGGACCATGAGTCAAGTAGGTAGGTATCCACCTCTTTCTCTGTCTACATCTGGGAGACATGTTCTTCCATGGCATCTATTATGCTCATCTCTTGAGTAACCATGAGGGCATCAAGATTTAGATAGCATTTTTGGAGAATTTGTAGTCTTGGTAGTAGGACCAGTTGAAGTTCCTTCAAATTTTGTGTTCGGTTGCTTATCTTTGCCTCTAGTCTTGCAAACTGAATTTGAAACCGGTGAGCAGTTTGGCCATATGTGGAGAAGGAGTCATATGGTATCTTGAAGGTGCTTATAAATGACTACATATCAATTTGCAGTTTGTCCTTCTGAGTGAGCACATCATCACAGAATAAATGAGGTTGGCAAATCTTGTTGAGTAGTAGATTGCCCTCATCCATTGCATCTCTAATGTCCTTCTGTGCCTTCTGAAGATCAGACCGGAGCTCTATTAACTTTCTCACCAAGGCAGTGTCCAGAGCCTTTTGATGTTCCTTCTTGGCATTTGCTTCTACAACCTCTTCCAGGTTTTGCACCCGGTCTTCTACAACAGTGCATAGAAGCTTCAATTGTGCAAGTGAAGAATCGGTACTAGGAAGGTTCATACCAGGTATCAAACCGATAAGAGTGTCCACCACAGCTTGGATCACATCTTTCTCCTTTTTCCTCCTTATCACTTTCAAGCATTCTTGAGCAACCTTAATGCTTTATAGCAACTCTGATTTGTTTGTGGAGTGGAGGTCAATGGGACTAGTAATGTTAGCCAGTTTAGCCTGACTACCAATTGCCATTGGGGTCTCCACCTGTGTGCTTTTTACCGCTTCTTCCTTGTCCTTGGTTTTTTGCTTATCTTCGTGAGCCTTCCTCTGCTCCTCTTCTTCTTTCTTTCTTTTCTCTTCTTCTTTTCTCTTCTCTTCATCTTTTCACTTCATCTCTTCTTCATCCTTCTTCTTCTCCTCTTCCTTCTTTCTCTTCTCCTCTTCTTTCTTTTCCTCTTCCTTTTTCTTCTTCTCTTCCTCTTGTTTCTTATTTTCCTCTTCTCTTCTCTTCTTCTCCTCTTCTTTTCTCTTCTCCTCTTCCTTTTTCCTCTTTTCCTCCTCTTTTCTCTTATCCTCTTCCTCTTTCTTCTTTTTCTCCTCTTTTCTCTTATCCTCTTCCTTTTTCCTCTTTTCCTCTTCTTTTCTCTTATCCTCTTCATCTGCCTATTTCTTCTTTTCTACTTCTTGTTGCTTCTTTTCATCTTCTACCCGCTTCTCCTATCCTGTTCCTTCTGATGGTGTACCCTAAGTAACTTTTTCACCATCTAAGGCGTCAACGTCAATGGGTTCCATTTGTTCAGTGACCGGTTCTCCTTCACTGTTATACACCTCATCCGATTTGCCAGTTTTTGGTTCTTGCTCAGCTTTCATGTTGGCTTTAGCCACTTGATGCATCTTTAGAGATTATTGAGCATGAGTATGTGTATCTTTTACCACTTCATGATCCTTTCCTTCTAGTAACAGGAGTCTTCTTCTTCTCATGAAGAAGAGGCCTTTGTATTTATTCATAACTTTGAAAAGTTCTAAATTTGATACATCAGGAAAATATTGAGCAAATATTTCCTCCCTCATTTCCTCTTCCTGTTCTATGGCAATGCGCCATTTGTTGTCTAAAGAATTAAACAAAGAATCTAGTGTCTTAGATCTAATTTATGAATGCGACCGATCATTAACACACAAATACTTAATGGTTTCCTATTCAACTTCTTCCTTTTCATCATCATTGAAGTCATCAAAATAATCAATTAAATCATTCAACAATTTTCTCCTAATATTCTTTATAGTTCTTTGACAATGTGTCAAAGGTTTGTAAGAAGAAATATCAATATTTATCGGTGCAGATGATGCCAGTACATTCTTTGTCTTTTTCCTTGTTTGCTTGATCCTTTTAGGTGGTTCTTTTGACATAGTTTCTTCGGAGTCCAGTGTATTGCTTTTTGTCTTTCGCTTCCTCTCAAAGACTTTGGCAGGTGCAACTTCCAGTTTCTTCTTAGCTGGTGACTGCTTGGTCACTTTGGGACTAGCTGCAGTAACTGGTGCCAATGCTGAAGGGACCGCCTTTCCTTTCTTTTCTGAGGGTTCTACAATTGGTGTAACCCTTTCGAAATAGGTGCCGGTTCTCTTTGCCTTAGGATCAAGGGGTGACCCGATTAGGGTAGAAGCATACCCGTCCAACATATCATTCATTACCTCATAGCCCATAGTCTCCACTTCTTCCTGTCTGGGCTCAACCGCCTCCATTATGCACTCATCTACTTTGATGGTGAAGTAGATGTCTTCCTCATACTTTTTGACTGTATCATCAGATAATCTTATCCTTTGGCTCATCTTGCATCTGGACTCATCAAAGTATTTGTTGAGTACTTTCGGATAGTCGGTTCCAACTGCTTGTAAGCTTTCCTTGATTTGGTTTGTCACAGATTGGTCGGCAGACCACTAAATGTCACCTGCTCCTGGAAAGTAGCCTTGAAAGTAAAAGAACAACCCAACCAATAGTTGTCTGAACTTAAATCTTAGTGCATTGTCTTGTTTGATCGAATTAAGATTCAACATAAGTTGTCTTTGCATACAAGTGCACAAGTCAAATGATGCATCTTCCTTGATCATCCTGTAAGCGGCATTTACCGCTGCAGTAGAGATAGAATTAATTCTGCTAGCAGAGAACGTCTGGTAACCTATCACCATGCAGGTATACTTGACCAGATCATCCTTGATTGAGTTGACGGTCATTCCATGTGAGTCACTCACTAAACCGGTGAGCTTGGACATTACAATCTTGCTAACCTTCCTTAGGGTTGGCACTTCCCTTGTGTTACAGAAATCGGTGATGGCATGAATCTCTTCCGGTGTGATATCATGCGTCCACTCTAGGTACATCTTATCACTGTTTACCCTTCTTAGAATAATGCGAATGTGATCATCCGAAAATTCTTCAAGAAAGTAAACTGCATTGTGAAGTCTCTTCTTTTCTAGAATGCTGAATTCCAGTTTAATCTTCTTATCCTTTCCGCAGAACAAACTTAACTGGGAGTGGATCACAAGAGACCCTAGGTCTTTGATTTTACAATCTATGTAATTGGAAATTCCTTCTTCTACTATAACACCAACAGGTACTTGAGATAGGGCATTGTATTTCAACTTTCATTGAATGAGGTCCATAGAATCAACTGGTGCACTAGAGCTATCATGTGATGTGGAAGCCATGATAAATAGAGAATTATGAAAAATACCTTTGTAGATTAAAATTTAGGGCTTCTTAGTTTGAACTTCACCACACACTCCTTCAGTTATAGAGATATCGCTTTGCGTTCTACACTCCTCCAACAAATGTTTGCTCCAGATTCTTCTTCAGGAATTTGATAAATTCTTTGAATCACAGTGTAAATTGTTTTTCTTTGCTCTGCACTTGAAAAACTTCTTCGCTCGAAAAATGATAAGTGAGAAATGATTTGAAATTTCCTTTTAAATAGGTTCTCCACCTACCATAATAAATGCTCCACTATTAGGGCGTAAACCCTAATTTGCCTTTTACAGTTTTTGGTCTTTTGCTAACTGACAGGTATCTCATACCAGTTAAGGTCTTTTACCAATGTCAATTGAGAGTTTGAGATATTTAACCATTTGCTCCCCCTAAGCTTTTCTGATGCTTAGTTTGCCAATTCCAAAATTTTCACACTAAGTGCAGAAACCGGTTCTTGTTGCAACACTCCTAGTTTCTTTTTCCAGGTTTTGTTCATATCCGCTTGAATAGTTTCAATATCAATCTTTCCTTCCAGAGTGACCGGTATGTCATCCAATATGTTCTACAGAATCTAGCAATGTGACCCAGTTTGTTGTAGTGATAGCAAACTATTCTAGGTGCTCTCCATGGTCCATTATTCATGTTACCATTCTTCCTCCTACATTTTGCTGCGGTGTGACCATGACAATGATAAATCAAACAGTTTTCTCTCCATCCAGTTTCTGTTTGATAGCCACCACTTCCTAACTAATGATTAAAGGTATTAAATCAGTTGATATTCTGGTTCACAAAAGGTTCCGGACCAACTCCTTGAGTCCTTTGAGGATATCTTCCAGTGTTGTTCATAACAGACCTATGCTCAGATGCTCTATGCCCAAACTTGTTGCATGCATAACAATTACCATTGAACTTATTAGATCTAGGTACATTGTTTATAAAGTAAGGAAAATTATTGTAGGCTTTGCTCCTACACACATTAGCAGTATGTCCTTCTTTAAGACAGTTAAAGCAAATAGGTTTGAACTTTTGCTTACCTTAAACTTTGAATGTTGATTGCTTCTTTGATGCTTCAACATTTGCACTAGAGGTCTCACCTTGCTCATGACCGGAGTAACCAAGTCCATTAGTATTCTTCATAGGTTTGGATGATTCAAGCTTTTTCTCTAGCTTAATAGTACTCTTGTTGAACTTAGTAAGTATTTCCTTTGACTCAGAGAGTTCTTTGGAAATAGCAGCATTTATTTCCATCAAGTTTGCATTCTCAGAGATGGCTATGTTTAGTTCTCCTTGCATGTCTTCCTTTTTCACTTTGCTTGCATGGAGTTGAGCAGTAAGTGCACTGATCTCTTGCTCAGTTTGGAGTTTTCATGATCTTTGTCTTTTACCAGATCTTCAGCTTTCCTCCTGTTCTCAAGCTCTTGACACATTCGGATAGTCAAACCTTCCAACTCCTTTCTTAGGTTGGAATTGGATTCATTCAAATTTTCTACTTCTTGAATTAGGGCTTCCATGTCCGCTTCATCAGAGGAACTATTTTCAGTTAGCTCCATCAGTTTTTCAGCATGTTCTCTCCTTTTTGCCCGAGAGGCCTTATATTTCACCATAAGTTCATCATAGGCTTGCCCAGACTAAGTGAGCTGATGAGTAAGTTCCCTCACAATGTATTCCCCCATATCTCTGTCCAAGTGGTTAGACTTATAGAAAGGTTGGCTCTGATACCAATTGATGAATACTAAGAGGGGGGGGTGAATTAGTATGCCAAAAATTACTATACTTAAACACTTTACTAGACTAGTAGTAAACCGGTAAAACAGTTTAGTAAACAAACCGGTTAGCACACATGCAAACCAGATAGCAAATAATGCATTCACCCATAGAAGCACAATCACCATAACAAAAGTGATTTTGATGTGGAAACCCAAATGGGAAAAACCACGATGAGATGAAACTCACAAGTAACTATCTACAGAATAGGAACTAGACTAGTTATGGTCATACAATGTTCTTTACCAGAGCAGATCCTGCTAGGAATATCAATCTCTGTTAGGAGATAAGTTTGATTAAAGACTACCTTGCTAGAGGATTTTAGCTCCATAGATGTGAACCACCTTGTTAGAGGATTTACAAAAGGCTTTTTGGGCCTATCTAGTTAAGGGCTTCAGACTTGTTGAAGATATGAGTAATCAACAAGTGAGTGATCTAGCAAATAGCATAGATTGCTTGGTTAGATCCTTCATAGCTTGTTCTTAATGCATTCCAGCATTACTTTAGTCTTCAACACATTCACACTCTACTTTCTCTGATAGACCTTAACTTCTCTTCTGTATTCACACTTACAAAAACTCATCAACCATCTTAAACCCTAGCAACAACCTAAAACCCTAGACATGATGTCCTTATAAAGGAATCTGATTTCATGTTGGTCCAATAGAATTACAATACAATTTCCTAGGTTCAATACATCTGGACATAATTGGTAACACGACACAAAAAGCACCGCTAGAGTGTCGGCACCGCAAAACAATCAGTGAATGGTAACTCATCACAAAAAGTCGATTGGTAACTCATCACAGAGTATTACCGGTTCAAACAAAACACCAGTTTAAGCAAAATACCAATTGCTAGTTTGACAAAAATGAAGACTGGGAAATATGAGTTTTTCCACTTCGTTCCTTTATACCACTTGAGATCCTTGAGTTTCTTGGGGTCTTCATACCGCTTGAGATCGGTAAACACTTTCTACAAAACATTGATAGTCTAAAGACTATAATACATCATACCGGTTGGAACAAATACCGGTTGAGCTTTAACTCATACATACAAAAAGTGATCTCAAATCAAGTGTGTGTCCATCAATGACACTCACAGCATCAATCATCAAAAATGCCAACACACTTCTCTTTCCATTAAGAGAAATGGTTTCCTTTCCTTTTACCATGCAGGGTGAGTCATTTCTAAATCTCATAGCTCCTCCATCAAATTCCTTCAAAGTAGAAAATTTACTTCGGTCACCAGTCATGTGGTGTGAACAACCACTATCTATGATCCAATCATCAAAACTATCCATGCGAGAAACTAATGCCTTATGACTAGATGTCTCCTCTTTAATGGCAACAAAGATAATGTCTTCATTAGCATCTCCCTTAGATTCCTCATTAGTGATTCCACCATCAACTACAATGAGGCAATCTCTTTTGCCTTTTCCTTTGTACTTCTTGTACTTCTCACACTTATGCTCATTGTCACCATTAGGACAGTTAGTTACAATATGTCCAATCTTGTTACATGCAAAACACTTCAAAGGTAATTTACCTCTGTACTTACCAGCACCTCTGGGTAACCACTTAGCCAACAATACTTCAAGCTCAATTAGACTATCTTCATCATCAACTTCTCTACTAGATTTGGACTCATAACTGTGACTAACATCTCTGCTTTTCCTCATAGGTGGGTTAGAGACTGAAGCTCTAAATGCATATTCAGATTTTTGAGCACTACCATCATAACTATTTAATTCAAATGCAGTAAGTTTACCAATGATGGAGTCAAGAGTTACCTTTGTTTTATCAATAGAATTTAGATCCTGAATGTAAGCAACTTGGATAGTGTAGACCAGTAGAAGGTTTCTTAACACCTTACTAACCACTATGGTATCCTCCACTTTACCACCAATACTCTTGATCTCACTGACTATCTCCTTGACCCTCTAACCATACTGTTGAATATTCTCATCTTCAGCCATCCACATATCATCAAATTTACCTCTCAGACTCTCTTCTTTGGAAATCTTCACATGCTCATCACCGCTATAGCTATCCTCAAGTTTCTTCCACACATCATAAGTAGTCTTGAGACTATAAACATCAACATACTCCGAATAAGACAAGGAACTAATAATGGCCTCCAATACTTGATTATTCTCTTGTTTCTCTTTCTTTTGATCATTAGATAGAGTCCCACTAGGTGCAGTATATTTTGTAACTACATATTCCTAGTATTGACTTCCTAGACTCTTGATATATATTTTCATCCTATCACTCCATATTCTATATTTTTCTCTATTAAACTTCAGACCTTCTTTCTTCATCATGTTCTTCTAGATCTTTACCTCAAGTTGTTAGGCTTAGACACTAGAGGACCTAAAATGCTCTAATACCAATTGATGATATGATGAATCAATAAGGATCCAGACAAGTACTGAGAGGGGGGGTGAATCAATAGATATAAAACTGACTTAACTTCCACCAAACTCAAAAACAATCTCACAAGTCAATCAATGAACTAACTAGTTCAAACACTAAGTAATAAGTTGCAATAGCATTGACAGTTTACCGGTTGACTAGCATATCAAAATAATAGTATAATAGCTCTGAAACTCCCAAACCATTTAACCAAAACATTAAAATACTTTACTAACAATAGTAAAAGAACATTTTATATAACTGTCAGTCATCTTAACATAACTAAGTGGATTTAATAGCTAAGCAAATTAGCCATATCAAAACATAACCACAAAAACCATTCACCACTTGACCCAATGATTTTTGACGTACAAACCCAAATGGGTAAAACCATAGTGGGGATGAATACCTACAATTATTTTGAACTCTTCTTAAGTTCACCCTATTAAGAGCCAAGCCTGTTAAAGCTTTACAAAATTTCTTGTTAAGAACAAAACCTGTTAGGGACCACCCGGTTAAGTGATTGACTATAATGCACTGTAAGAAGCAATACACTGTTAAGAGTAACCTCGATAGAGGATTTAGATAGCACTAAGTCTATTAAAGCTTACCCGATTAAGGGATTTAACTGTTGTAATTGTTAGAGAACAATAGGGGTTTGTTGATCTAGTAAATAGCACTAATTTGCTTGATCAAATCCTTTTTATGCTCCTATCTGCCTTCACACATACTGTAGATACTCCTTCTAGTTTGATAATCAATCACACTGACATGTAACCAAAATTTCCAACACTACAACAAAACAACTCATCGAGCTTATAAGAAAAATAATAGGCTGGTAACACATCACAAACCTTAGATCTCATAGAGATTACAAACAAATCGCTTAAAGTATGACCATTGGATTACATAGCAATTATTGCACATTATACAAGACAACATCAACCACTCTTTGATCACCGCTTCATCAATTCTTATAACTCATTACGCGGTTTCCACTTCATGCAATTTATTCACTCATTCCCAAGATAAATTCGTTATCTCTACGTGCCAAAAACAACTTGAAACTTATCACATACAACATGCATATGTGGAAACATCATTACTGATCACCATTTGATCATAAATCAATACAATCGATTCACCAAGATCCATTGGTTAGGGTTTGGCACATCAACAGGTAGGGTTACCAGTTGATCTCACTGCTTCTAAAGTAATATAAGTTTCCTTCACTTGCTCAACTATCGGTTGCAAAACAACATCATAACAACATCATTACCGATTAAAATTAACATCAATGACAACATAATAGGCCATCAATGCAATCTTCAATCAAATGCCAACATGGCCCACTAGTAAGTGGCCAAAATCCATCTTCTTTTTTGATTAATTTTATTTATTTTGGTCACGTTTTTCAATTTTGGGTTGGATTTTGCTGGTTTAGCACATTGGGTAGGTTGTCTAGCGCATACAATAGGAAGGTTAGCACATATAAAACCCTAGGTAGGTTTAGCATCTGAGGGTTAAATGGTAGCGCAGTCGGGGGGTAGGTTAGCACATAGGATGGTTTTAGCACATAGGGTATGCATAAAAGTGCAATGAGTAGGTCAGTTAGCACATAGGATAACTTAGCTCATTGGGTAAATAGGACAGCGTAAATGTTGTGTCAGTTAGCATGTAGGATAGTTTAACACATTGAATTTTTTATAGTGCATTAATAGAAAAGGTTAGCACATAAGTGGCATCTTAGCGCTTTGGGGCCCTAATTTAGCATGTGGGGTCAAAATTTGGAAAATAAAAATATTGTGAAAAATGCGTCATGAGGCAAACAGATTAGATAGGTTGTGTAGATGTTGATATGGGTCTGTCGATTGCTCTGATATGGTTCATGATCCAATGTGAGTCCTTTTTTGTGATGATGTATGATTCTGATATGTTGTTGTATTATGATATGAGTTTGTATTTGATATGGATCTTGTTTCGATATGAATTGCTTTTTGATATGGATTGCTGAGTTGATTTGAGTCTTGATTTTGATATGGGTTTGATTCTTGATATGAGTCCTTGAATTTGATTGTGATACAAGTTTTTGATTTCCATATGAGTCTTTGATTTTGGATATAGGTCTTTGATTCTAATTTTGATATGGGTTCTTGATTTTGATATGGTTCTGATTCTCGATATGAGTCTTTGATTTCGATAGGGGTATAGTTTTGATATGGGTCCTAATTCTGATTTTGATATGGGTACTTGATTTCCAATATGGGTCCTTGATTTTTTATATGGGTCCTCGATTATGATTTTGATATGGGTCCTGATTATCATTATGAGTCTAATTTTGATATGAGTCTTTGATTTCTGATATGGGTTTGATTTTTTTATGATGCACTGATTAATTCACTAACATGATGTGAATATGTTTATGATGTGTTCTTGATATGTTTCGCTTTTTCAGGTTGATTTATTTTTGACAAATTTGATGAAATCGAGAACTGATGATGGATATGTGTTGTTTTGCAGGTAGAGATTGGCATTCTCTAGTTTTGAGAGCGATTTTTGAGGCCATGGACACTTATCCCATGTTTGTCATAGGCTGATAGAGATGTGATTGAGAGATGTGGGTTATCACCTTTATTAGACATTCCCTAGTATATCATTAACTGTGGGTTATTAACAACGTTGGCCGAGAGGTGGCACGGTGATACAAATACCTTTTACTTGGCAACTGGTGAGATGACAGTCACACCAGAGGACTGTTATCAAATTCTGCGGATTCTTGAGGTTAGGGCTTTGCTACCTTACAAGCAGACCAAGGAGGGTGGCATAGAGGCTCTCCAACATATCTTTCAGAATGATGAGATTAGTGGATACGAGATCTCATGGTAGGAGTTCTTGAATTTAGGTTATGCTCTACTACCATCAGTATTAGTAGGTTTTATTGGTGGGTTCCTGTGTCTCGACCGTAGGTCGAAGGGACTAGCCATTAGATGGGGATTGGCACTAAAGGATATGGTGATGCAGGGACGCAGGTTTGCATGGGATTCATGCATGTTGGACCATCTATATAGAGAGCTTCACCAGGTAGTATATCAAGGATATACTAGTTTATCAGTCGGGGTGACATTGTTATAGGTGTCGGCCTGGGAGCATATATCAGTGTTGAGACCACTTGCAGATAGGGACAAGCCAGTTAATCGAGCCTATGTTTATGGGTATATAGGTGTAGTTGTCCAGTCGAAGCTGGGCAAACTAGAGCATTGGTGGAGAGCGTTGGATGATATTGATATGGTCATCTAGAGACTATATATGGATTGTGAGGTGTGGGTAGAGGATAGGCTTGAGTTGCCCTATGTATATATGTCAAGGTACCTAATTGGGTGGATGCCCTTTATTATTGAGTGATTCTTGCATAACTGCGTTCATTGGCAATATGGTAGGCAACAGGGGATGACACAAGGAGCCTCTTTGTATGCTCATCAATGACAAGATGTACCTGAGTGGGGACTGACCCTAGATAGAAAAGTAGTTGTAGATGAGTACATGTTGCTAGTAGGATAGATATGGGATTATGGAGTCGAGGTTGTGGATGTTGGGATGACAAAGGATTTCTCCACCTACTTTGTGGCCCATGCAATGGCACACATATCTGATCTGATAGAGCTATTTCCATCTTTTTATTATGATGAGGAGGAGTAGCCATAGAGGTGAGGGGGAGATAGACAAAGAGAGGATGATGAGGGAGAGGAGGTAGGAGATTGAGGTGGAGGCACTGGTGGAGGAGATGGGGGTGGAGGTGGTGGAGGAGGTAGAGGTGGAGATAGAGATAGAGGTGGAGATAGAGGTGTTGTTCACCAAAGGTGATAACCCAAGTATACCTACAATCCTTCTATGAAATGGCCAATTTCAGTCTATGAAACACATCAGGGCTTGGACAACATGACAAGGATATGAATCCTTCTACTCTTCAGGCTCTACAAAACCTAGGTGGGTATACCTTTGATGCATTTAATCAGATCTATTACACACAATACTGCATCAATCAAAAGCAGATGGATCTCAAAAGGTTCAAAAACTAAGAGGTAACTGCAGATGGGCTAGATCCACACTTGCAACTCAACATTTTTTGAATCATGAGATGGAGGGAGACTTCCACATAACATAAAATATAAAAAGATATTCTGATTTTGGATTTTTAAATGGTGTTTTGACAACCTTTCAATATTACAAGACACCTGTGCCTTATCCAGGCCATAGAGTCATGCATAAAACTGGAAGAGAAATCTCAGATGCAAGTTCTTTTCAACATTAAATTTTCATGTATCAATGCCTTACATTAATACAATCCTCTACTCTGTCACAAAACCATACTTATATATATATATATATATATATATATCCAATATGCATTCAAAATCATTAATGTTGGGTTTTAGGATTTAAATCCTTCCTTGAAGAATACCCAAAAGACAAACATTACACTCTTAGAGGAATCTAAAAGAGACAACTCATATTATCCTTGATAATATGAAATTATATGAATCTAGGTACATTTTGGAGACAATTTCATGGAAACTCACACATGCCTTTCATATGTGTGAACTTGCAAACTGAAACTAAACCTATAGTAAAGACAACACTAAAAACATAGAAGAACACACTGTCATTTGCATTGATAAAAAGATGCCATCACTAGAACCTACAATTTTGGATTTCTCCCTTGGAGAAAATCTCTCCAAAATTGGAACCCTTACAAATGAGAAGAGTTGGGAATAAGAAGGAGAGGGAAGAAAATCCAATCTGCAACTGAAATTGCCAAATATCTCCTCTCTAACTGAATTTCACTCCCATGGAAATTGCTCTCGAAATATCCTACATTTGTCAAAATTAACTACCTGATTGGATTCCTCATTCTGAGAGCTTTCCGATGATATATAACGCTTCATATTTTGGCCAAAATTGAGACCCTGGGCGAATTAATCCTCAACATGTGCACATCATTTAAATTTTTTGAATTTTAATATAGTTGAAACTATATCTTTTACTGATTTTAATTTTGATTTTTGCTCCCATTTGGTCTTGACGCCTTGCCACGTGGCGGGATCTAATTGGTCAATGGGGTCCACTAGGTGCCACCTGGGATGACACCTCATCACTCCACCACGTGTCCGCTTGCTTGTCATCCACCTAGGTGCCACCTCTGCGCCACATCATCACCACCTCACCGGGACTGTTGATTGGACCTGCCACTTGTGTGCCACCTGGCTTTCGCCATTTCACGGCCTTTATCCGGTGTGCATCTCCACTTCACAAAACCATGCAGGTCGTCGATCTGCTCCAAACCTACTCGACCTTTACCATGCTGCATTTTTGCTATTTCGCGTTTTGCTGTTTCGCGGACCTTAACTCATGAGAAACTTTCCTTCGTGAAACAACACAGATCGTCTGATCTCCTGAAATATGCATGATCTTTACCTTTTTCACCATTTCATAGGGTGTAACTCGCATGCATCTTCGGCCCGTGAAATCACGCGCTTCGTCGGATCCTCTGCAACCTGCTCACTGGTTAAGCTGACCCTTCTCTGCAAAATTTGCCTATTTGCCTCAGGAAGTGTGTTTGCATGGGGTCCACCTGGTCATCGCTCTGTCACCTCCTCCATCACCTCAGGATCTGCACCCGCACGTGGGCCCATCTTGGGTGCCCATAGGCACCGTCTATCAAAAGCCCAGAGGCTTTGACATATTAGATGTGTGTGGATTTGGTTATAAATACCAAAAAATTACCCTCCACAGTCAATGTGGGACAATGTTGTTTTGCCTATAGCTGCATTTTGAAGGTTCTCTCTGAGTTTTAATGGTGGCCATCCTATTTTTATTTTAATATCTTGGGGTTTAACTCCTTTTCCATATGCCACACATGGGAGGAGGTTGATCTACAACCATTAAATGCATTAGCTTGAAGATTTTTCACCACGCAGGGAATAATGGTTGTGAGCTTGCCAATGCATTTGTTGAAGGTTTCTTAATGCCCCTCCACCACGTGACCATTGGAAGCTTCTTGCAGTTCATTATATAATCTCCACACCTTCTCTAATACCATGTTGCAGCAGGGAAAGAGGATATGGCATTAATTTGTAGTTACTTGATGTTTATGAAATAAAATGCCCACTCCACATTCCAAACACCATGCCTATCAAAAACCACGCAGAGGGTAGAATGGATGTTGTTGGTCATTAATCACACTGCTGGAGCTTTATGTGGGGGGATGCTATGCCGTCATTTACCTTGCTTTGCAAACTCTAAACACCATGTGAGCCTAGAGAGATTACTGTTGTTTTGTATTGCTGCCTCTAAAACTCCACACAAGGAGTCAACTACTGTTTGCATTCCATCCCCCTTTCTTAGCCATGCCATGTAGCAGGGGAGGGAGATGGGAAGGTACATAAGGGAGGAGGTTGCTAGAAATTTGTTTGCACTTGTTGTTTCTGCAGTCTCTTCTTCAACAACGTAGTATGGAAAATTTGCATTTGCTTGAAAGTCTCTTTTAACATGCTCCACACTACCCTCCTAACTCACTCCACGCAGAGCAATGAAGGGCTATAATGTATAGCATGAGACTGAAAATGGCCAACCACGAAGGTTGAGCTTTGCAGCATTGTGACCATTGCACCTTTGTCGGGGTAGACACTTGACCCATTTTCAAGTTGTGCCCACTCCTAGAACAATACATATCAGATTTAGAGAAAAAAAAGCTAGAGTGATGGTGCCACATCATTCCTTCAAACTACTTTAGAAATCCCAACTTTATTGCTTCCAAAATCAAACACAGTGATGCATTGGCTGCAGATCATTCACCAATTTTAAGAATGTAGTGCTCTGGTGTGAGGCCAAATTTGTCCCCAATTGTAAAGGAAATAGTTAGCATGCTCAACATTTTGTCACAATAGTTTCCTCCCTCCTGGTTTTACTTTATATTTAAAACATATAAACATATAGTTCAAGATATCAATTTAAATCTTGATTCAAAAACCTCGGGAAACTACAAGTCAGGTCGGGCCCCAAAGTGGGTCCGACTAAATTTTTTTTCTTTTCCATTCAGCTGACCTTTGAAATGACTCATAGACCTCAAACATACCTCTAGAAATGATCGAAATCATTTTTGGATCATCAGACTGAATTTTGCAACCTTCAGGAAATTACGCCACACTTTCGCATTTAATTGCAAAGACATAATTTTCAAACCTATCAAAACACCTTTCTGGATCTCGCCATCTGATAGGCGTGTACTCTAATATACAAGGATGACTTTTACCAAACAGTTTCTCAAGATGACTCCCGAGTGAAAAGATATTAATCGGTGAAAATGGCCAACTGGCTTTGTCGACACTGCGGACCTGATGAAGTCAATGTTCTGGCAATACATGATACCTTTCTCAAAAATATCAAACGACCTCCGTAAGCCCTCAAATTTGAAACACAGGTACCTTTAAGTACATATTAAAACTTAGAATTCTCAATTTGACTAAAAACCTGACTAGATGCAAATGGTCCGCTCGCAAAAATGGCTACATCAACTGATATAGCACTGAAAGTGCGGATAACTGAAAATGATAGCTAAATGAATCCTTTTGAAAACTGATCAAATGGATTGATAAAGGCTTGAAATTTTAAACGTAGCTCATCATTTATACTAACATTAGCCTAGAATAAACATTATGGCATGACACTTACTGAGGCAAATTTTACACTTGTGCGAAACAGGGCTCCGACTAGCTGTCGAAACAAGGACTTGCCAGAACACACAAATTGCAAACGGATTTGGCTATGAAAACTAAGCAAATGAATTTTTCAAGACTTTAAACTTTGTAGGATGACTCACATTTATGCATAGAATTGAATCCACTTTGAATTTATCCATGACGATCAATAGGGAAAAAGATGTAATTGCTCAAAGTAGGCTACTCAATAAAATATGCATTTGTGCCTAAAATGCACTTTCAGCTCACCCCTCAAAATGGGTACCTCATAAACTTATCCAAATTAAATTCTGAAAGTTGCACATCACTGAATTGGCTAAATGAAAGGTGTGGGACATGAATCTCGAGCCTTACCCTCTAAAAATCAACTGGCTCCATTTTGCCCTCTCGCAAACTAGGCCATTACACTGACTCATTTAGGTACTTTTCTGACATGCAGAGCAAAATTTTGAAATGGGCCTCTAAAATTGACTCAAATTTAATGAGTCCCAACAAGAGGTAGAGGGGATGGCAGAGGTGGAGGTGAGGGTAGAGGTGGAGGTGGCCAAGGAGGTCTTGTTCTTGGTGCTGGTGGGGGTGGTAGGTTAGGTGCAGTGTTAGTTGTTGTGGGAGGGATAGAGGATGATAGGCGACCTGCTTAGAGGAGGAGATCTGATGTTCTACCTCCATCGATGCCTTGGATAGGGATAGGTATGGATAGGATTAGGACACAGGTACCCGTTCAGATCAAGGTGCACACCCATCGATAAGATTCTCATATCAGAGAGATACAGGTCTCAGTGCAACAGTTGTAGGCACAGGTGTTAGCCCAACAACGATAGTTTACACAAGTTATCGCAGAGCGGGATATAGAGATAGAGCATCAGGGCTGGGCAGATGCCCTTGCTGATAGGTTAGAGAGAGCCACAACTAGTGCCCCATTTTGGGACACACTGAGAGAGATACAGTACTTGGCCAAGGAGGCCTAGTATTATACGTGTTTATACGAGGAGGTGGTCCCTCAAGATCACAGAGCTCCTCGCTATGTTGTAGTGGCATCCAGTCGATATGGCTGTAGTCATACGAGGATAGAGAGTAGAGCTATTATGGGGCCTACCTAATGTGATCCACTTGGTGGAGATCTGGGAGCTGGGACATCTATTGTCAAACTGTCTGTCTCAGGAGATAGTCATACCTGAGAGACCTATCTCTATTGTTTTTTTATCACTTTTTTGGTATTTTGACAGACATGATATCCCTTGTACATTTCAACCATTTTTGTATATATATATATGTGTGTGTGTGTGTGTATATATGTGTGTGTATATATATGTGTATATATATATGTACATATATATATGTATATATACATACATATATATGTATCTCTCTATATATATACATATATATATGTATATGTATATGTATATGTATACATATACATATATATATATATACACATATACATATACATATACATATACATATACATATACATATGTATATGTATATGTATATGTATATGTATATGTATATGTGTATATATATATATGTATATGTATATATACACATATACATATACATATTTATATGCATATAAATACACATATACATATATATGTGTGTGTGTATACATATATATATACACATATACATGTATATATATACATATACATGCATATATATATACATGTATGTATATATATATATACATATACATGTATATATATATGTATATATACATGTATATGTGTATATATATATATATATGACATTGATTTCTCTGATCCACATGTGATGTGTTATTGATGATGACTAATTTATGATGTGCATTATGTTTTGATATGATGATTCTATGAGGATGACTAGATACTTAGGTAATAATGATGTTCTTGATCTTTTGATTTTGATTATGATGTGAATGGATGATTCATAATGGAGTGGGTGAAAGTGTGGTGATTTATTGATGTGATTACTTTTATATGAGATGTAATGTTATCTGAATGTTATGTTTTGTGAGATGTATCTTGAAAATGAGATGTATGATAATGATAATGATGCGAGATGTATCTTGAAAATGAGATGTATTATAATGATAATTATGTGAGATGTATCTTAAAAATAAGATGTATGATAATGATAATGATGTGAGATGTATCTTGAAAATGAGATTAATGATAATGATAATGATGTGAGATGTATCTTTAAAATGAGATGTATGATAATGATAGGCAACTAAATACAAGCTTAAAATGATATGCAACATTAAGATGATATGCAACTTTAAGATGATATGCAACTTTATGATGATATTCAACTTTATGATTATATGCAACTAAATGATCACATTAATTTTGTCGTTGTCATTCCCCTTTAGTCACTTGTTTGTGCTCTTTTTGTAATCATTGAGCTTTCAATATGTTGAAAGTAATACAAGAATAATGGTATTATTGAACCATAATGACCTAAGTAAGACTTACATGGATGTTTGATATTGCAAGACAACACAAGCATTGAGGTATAATTGAACCAAGATGACCTGAGTATTTCTTGCGTAGAATAGACAAGAGTTAACCACTTTTATGTGCAAAGTGGAAAATATCTTCAATGATATGTTTCCAATCATGTCTCGAGTCAAATTTGCATCATACAAATGATCGCCTCATAGATAGAAAACCAAAAGAAAAATATCTAATTTCTTTGTTGCTTCTCTAGCTCAGTGCATCCTTGAGTAGCTCAGGAGATCAAATGATTCAGAAATCAAGAATCAAATAGTCAAATCTTAATGATGAATATAAACAAATCATAATTCATAAAAATCATCCATCATGTGTGTGTTTGAATTTGTCGTTAGATAATGATCCTATTTTGTAGCCTGATGAACAGTTTTGACAATGGTTTTCTAGTGTGATGTGATCCTTGTTTGTTGTCTGAATGCCAAAGTGAGACAAGTGCTGCCCCCAGTCATGGATATTTTTCTATGTGGATATTTACGTTGATCACCAAGCCATGGTGGGATATGATATGGACAACTATTTTAGATAATCAAGGACAATGACTACGCTAAGTATGTTCGGGATAATGTTGCGTGTATAAGTGTTTGGCGATGACTATCAGCTGAGACTAGATGGATCAAAGATATGAGTACCGATAGATAGAGGAGTTACATTCTCTCATAAATAGTATATGTTTCTAGGTTTTCACCACTTGTTTTTATTTCACTTTTTCATTTGTTTTTTATTTTTTTGTATTTTTTTGTATTTTTTTGAATTTTTGATTTTTTTGTATTTATTTGATTTTTGTATTTTTCTGATTTTTCACTTTCCATGCATTAGATGACTCAAGTTTAGAACTTCTTCAGATGGATTTTGTTGGTTGGTTCATCGAGCACTTCCCTTTCTGAATTTGACAACTAATATGCTCTCGATCCATAGGCTATTATGATGACAAAGGGATGCAACTAGTTAGGTTCAAACTTCCCCTTCTTTTCTCGATTTTGCTGATTTTTGGGATTTTCCTTCGAGACAAGATCACCGAATTTAAAACCCCTTGGGATGAATTTTGGATTATAGCTTCTACAAATTCATTGTTGATATTCCTTGAGATGATCATAAGCACATTGCTATTTTTCATCAAGAAGTTCTAGTTCCTGCAACCTGTTTACTCAATATTCCTCATTTGGTATGAGGCCCTTCAAAGATACTCAAAGAGATGGGATTTCTACCTCTAGAGGTATAATTGCTTCTAAACCATACACCAATGAATATGGAATTGCCCATATAGGTGTGTGGATACTCATTTTGTAGGCCCAAAGTGTCGGATTGAGTTGTACATGCCAAACCTTGCCAACATCATTTACTATTTTCTTGAGGATTTTCAGGATTGTTTTGTTTGATGCCTCTTCTTGACCATTCCTCTATGGGTAGTATGGTGTGGAGAAGCAATGTTGATCTCACTGCTTCTAAAGTAATACCATCTTCCTTCACTTGCTCAACTACCGGTTGCAAATCAACATCATAACAACATCATTACCAGTTACAACTGACATCAATGACAACACAATAGGTCATCAATGCAATCTTCAATCAAATGAAAACATGGCCCACTAGTAAGTGGCCAAAATCCATCTTTGTTTTTTATTAGTTTTATTTATTGTGGTCATGTTTTTTAAAATTTTGGGTTAGATTTTTCTGGTTTAGCGCATTGGGTAGGTTGTTTAGCGCATACAATAGGAAGGTTAGCACGTAGAAAACCCTAGGTACCTTTAGCATCTGAGGGTTAAATGGTAGTGCAGTCAGGGGGTAGGTTAGCACATAGGATGGTTTTAGCACATAGGGTATGCATAAAAGTGCAATGGGTAGGCTAGTTAGTGTGTAGGATAACTTAGCACGTTGGGTAAACAGGGTAGTGCAAATGGTGTGTCAGTTAGTGTGTAGGATAGGTTTAGTGCATTGAGTGTGTTTGGTGTAGGTACACCTCATCAAAAAGAAAATCATGTCTCTAAGGATGAACATTAGGACTCTAATAGTTTTCTTAGTGTGTCTTGTGTTTATGCAAGTTTGTTTCATATATTCAATAAACCCCACCATGTGAGCCCATGTCACCAATTAGGGAATTTGATAAGCCAATTGGGACAATGTGGTCAATAAGTGGTAGTAGAAGGTTAAGTTTTGTGTTTGATAGGTTTTTGACATGTTTTAGGGGTGTTTGGTGGATCCAAGTGTGATATCCCCACCTTAGTAATTTTGACAAGATTTTGTGCAAAACTACAACCTTTAAAATGCAACTTTTAAGTACAAAAGTGTAACTTTTCAAAATGCGGTTGAGGGAAGCCTTTAAATGGCTCCAACCTTCTCCAAATTAAGTTGGAAACCATTGGATATTTGTATAAAACTTGTGGACATAATTCCCAAGGTTTTTGATGTGGTGGTTTGAAGTTGAGAACCAATAAAACACTAAAATACTGAAGTTTTCCCAAAAATTCTAAGTTTGCAGTGATTGTACATGTTTGTATGGATTGAATTGAGTCACACCATTCATGGAGTAGATGGAGGGAGGAAATAGATTTGATTTGGTGGTGGTATGAGACCTTGATTGTGTCTGTGTAGTGAGAACCCTTCATTTTTCTGACTGTTACCCAAAAAGTAAGGGTTTGGCTAGGGTTTTACTTGAAAATGGCCATATCTTGCATCTCCTTCCTCTAGAAGTGAATTCCTAGGGTGGAGTTCAAGATTGGTTAGTGTAAATTAAGGTTTTCATGGTTTTTTGTAGGGAAGATTTGGTTGTGGAGAGAAAGAAGCAAAACTAGGTAGGCATCTCTATGTGACTACCTTAGGCAAAATTTAGGGCAATCATCACAAAACATTATAGTGGTGGATTCTAGGTGTGAAACCCTAGAATTAGAGGTTATTAACCATTATCCACATTCTCATAAATTTAGTTTTATAGTTGGGATACTGGTAATGGGGGTTGCTTTGTAAATTAGGCCTAATCGCCCTAAGTAGGTCTCTAGACTTCTAAGGGCTTCAGACCCTTAGGTTGTAGATCTTGCCAACCCATTTTGGGGACGAGTGTAACTCCAAAAAGAGTATCTATAATGGTGAGTATTTTGTCACAGTGTGTGGAATATTTTGGAGTTAAGGTTAATTCTATTGCCAAATAGGGCTACTAGCCTAGGGGGTAGGTTTCTAAAGGAGGTAAAGGGAATTGGAGTCTAAACCCAAAACCAATGCTTGGACTAGTCTCTAATGGCCATAAATGAACCAATTTACCAAAACCCCTAATATTAGGAGTCACTGATGAGGTATGTTAGAGAAATTGAGGCATTTACTCATCTTGAGTAGGCCTAAGCCTAGTGAATTTGTGAGTAGTTTCACCCAAGGTGTGGAGTCCTTCCTTGCATGACCCTTGTGATCATTTGAGGGGTCAGAAGTCTAACCTTGTTTGGGCTTATCCTTATAGTTGTGGGTAGTGTTGTGCATCAGGATAATGCAGTCCATGGGTTTAAATGTAGATACTTCTCAAGGATGATGTTATGCTATGGATTCAAGAGAAGTGCATGTGATAGGTACTATAAAGGCACTACCTTATAAACTTGATTCTTTCCCTAAGAAATAATTAACGATGAGTATTCTAGTTGTATACATTCCACCGCATTACAGGATGTTATTGTCAAGAAAGTGGAGTGCCTCTATGGGTAGAAGTTTGTAGTGTGACCTATCTTATGCTACCTTTTGCATTGATGGTAAAAATGTAAAGGTTAAAAGAGAATCCAGGGTACCATATATGATGGTGCATGCAACAAAATTTGATGAAGACATGACTTGTTTTGTAGACACATGGATAAATGCATTCAAGGTTGAAGATTCTCCATAAAAGAAAAAGGAACAACCTACATTATTGGATGAAGAAGTAAAAAAATAATTAGGAGATGATAATTTGTGGACTATGTATTTTGATGGAGCTAGTTCTAAGGAGGGCCCAGGAGAAGGTGTGTTACTCAGATCACCCCATGGAGAAACTTTTAAATTTTCCTTTACTCTTGCCTTTGCATGTACAAATAATGTGGCTGAATATGAAGTGTTCCTGCTTGGGTTGAGACTATTTGAATGGGATAAAGAATCTCAAGGTTGTTGAAGAATTTGAGTTAGTCATATCCCAAATCAGATCTAAATATGCATAAAAAATAAAAGGTTGAAGCAATATAGAAATGTTGTATGGGACTAAATTGAGAATTTTGATGCATTTGGTATTGAATGGAAAGAAAGGAGCCATAACAGAATGGCAGATCTCCTAGAAAATATAGCTCTAAGGCCAAAGGACATTACTTTTTCTAGAGTCTCAAAGATTGAGATTAAAATGAGGCCTTTAGTCCCTGACAACACTGAAAGCTGGAAGGTTTTTAATGATGATGATGAGCCTAAAGCTACAAGATCAACTAAACGAAATCAGTCTCAACTTTTAGAAAAGATTGTTGAATTATAAAATAAGCTAAAAGAATTGGAAGATGAATCAGCCAGGCATCAAAAGGATATAGTTATCTCAATGCTAACTCATTTGAATGAGAAAGCTGATAGCAGGCTCAATAGTGTCCATGCCTTATATTCTTTGCTATTTAATGCTATTCAAAAATTTGATGATTTTAAAGAAGTGGCAATTCCTCTATTTACAAAATGGTTGCAAAGAGGAAATGAGCTTAGAATAATGTCTATGGACTCTAAGTATCATTCTGAGAGGCCACATGCACTCCAACCAACATATTTGTTTTTAAAATCAATGCAAGAAGCCCAAATTTTGCTTGTCGAAAAATATAGAAAGAAAGGTAAGGGAATTGATGGAAAGTTTCAGTGAATTGAAACAAACTCTTTTGCCATATATTGAAGATGAAGAAGGGGTAGTCAAGCCTTTACAATCTTGGAACGAAGAGGCAGAAAGAGTCATCAATACCTAGGTAGAATTGATATGTGAAGGGCTAAACATGGATATGCTAGAGGATAGCATGGATAAAATAATTTCCACAAGATCATTTTTTGAAACTTTTGAAAGAGAGGCAAACAAAATAGCCATTAAATATATTCCATATAGGGAAAAAGATGATGAAGTCATGAGTTTTAATTGGCCATTCAATGAAGACTATAGTGCATGGAGTAGTATGTATATGAATGATGAATAAAGGTTGTAAACAGTTTGCATAACAGTTTTTGTTTTTTAGTGGCAGATATTTTTGAGCCCATATAATAGATAGGGTGGTAAAGTTAATCGTGAGTTTTAAAGAAGGTAGCCGCAAACTTTGATCCTACATAAGCAAAATCAAGGATGAATGTTTGTGTAACAAAATGCAATTGTGTAATCATTTTGAGATGACAGGTGTCTCCTCTAGCCCAAAGCTTGTTTGCTCCCTTATTTTTTTATAAAAGGGAATTCAGGGCTATGAGACGGGGTTCAAATTTTTGGTCCCTTGTGTGTTCTGAATTTCTATTTCTAATAGAAAATTTTAAGTGAAACAAAAAGTTGAAAAAGGTCATTTTGCATAGCAAAATAGAAAGAGTCTTATGTCTATAATTCTATAGGTTCTTGAAGGAGTTATGTATGAATTATATTCTTATAGAGATAGACGAATTATTCAATAGTAATTCAAACCCATTTCTCTCCAGTGTATTGTTCTATCATATTTTGAATGCATATTATCAAGGATTTTATCATTCATTGCACTGTTGTGGTGTATGCATTTTTTGTTCATACTTTGGTCTAAGGGGATAATTAAATGCTTGAGTAAAATTGTAGAGTGGTAGGGATATTTGCAAGGATTTTGATAAGTAGTTTTGGGTTGGGGTTACAAATATGATGTATTGCAAGGCAATATTATCTTAGGTTTATATGTTGTTAGATAAATTATGTCAGAATGCATTTTATGCAGCATGAATTCATGAACCCAATGGAATAAGGCATTGATCATAGCTAAGTGAATGCCTTGGTGTTGATTTTCTATTCAGAATCACCACTTATTTGTTATAACATGTTGAATATCAAAATATTTTCATTTACATGAATGTTGTCATGTGTTTTAATCATCTCATTCTCCAAACTAGTTGAGGATCACTAAGGAATTTTCCATTTGTGAGCATTCTCCCTTTCTATTGAATCTTTATATGAGATTATCTGCTTTGTTTCATACATAATTTGTGAGTGTGGCATAGAAATCATAAATTGGCACGGGGATCACCCTCCTTGGTTTTGTAGAGCCTACAGTGCAGAAGGATCTTGTATCCTTATTATTGTTGGTCCAAGTTTGAAGAATATTAATAGTTGGAAGTGGATGTCCATAGATATTTTAGAAGAAAACAACTTGGTCTCTACCTAGTGTCCATGTAAACCCATTTTTGGGATCCAACAGGAACAATCAGTAACAAGAAATTGTCATGGAAACCAATGGTGATATCTTGTCATAAAGAGATCCAAATTAGATGCAGTCTAAAAGTAAGAAGGATGATCAAGTCTTCAAGTAGAACCCAACTCCATAGGATCTGGTTAGCCAAAAATGGGACACACAGAAAGGAAAAATGAAACTGCAAACAAAACAAAAAGGAAAATATTTTTTTTGGTTGATGCAAGATTGTTGTGAACCGGGAATGCTCCTGCATCACCCTGATAGATATTTAAGGTATGTTTAGATCTTTCTTTTAACTCTTTCAACTCTACAAGTTCAACATACCTCACTGATAAAGCATCATTTTCTAGGAGATTCAAATGTTGTGCTAGGTGTAGAGGTGGCAACTTAAGGGATAGGGGAAGCCTTGCTTCCCTTCCATATACTAGCATGAAGGATGAATTTCCCAAATCTATTTTGGGAGTGATTTTATCATCCCACAAGGTTGTTCCCAATTTGATGTGCCATGACCTCTAATTGTCTTCAAGAGTCCTCCTAATGATTTTGTAGCATCATAAATTGTGCACTCTTAACTAGGTGGTACAACTCCATGCTTAAGTTAGCACCCACCTTAGTGTGTTTGCATCTTGCATTTCAATCCTCCTTAAGCATTTAATTAATTAATTAAATTAAATTTAAGGTCTTCTTTCATCTCTCTACACATCATAAAATTCGGTCCTTTTACATTGAGTGTAGCCCTTTTTATTTTATTCTCTGAATAAATCATTTCATCAAATACCCTAATTATGTCCTATTTAGACCTTCAAGGACCGATTTTGCATATATAAATGTCACAAATTCCCAATACTCTTGGAATTTTCTCTAAAATCTAAATATCTTGCTTCCTTGAAAATTTGGCAAAAAGTTGGTAGAAGCGTGTGTTCGAACTAGGTAGCTAGCTACCTAGTGTCTGCCTTCCCAATTAGAACAATAAATAAACTTAAAGTCTTAACTTAGGGATTGATCATCCATTTTGAGTAGCTATCATTTCCATGACTGAGGTTCATTTACTTTTCAACCCAAGGACGTATTACTTGAAATGGGCCTACACTGTTTATGGCCTAAGTTCAGGTAAGAGTCACTCTATCCTATTGCAATAACTGAATCTACTGAAATAAACATGCGAAAATATGACAACTGAATGGATACAGGAAATATTAACATTAATAGATGACTCTAAATAAATAGTTGTTATCTAAGTTCAAAGCTAACAAACAGGATTTACTCAATTTCCTTTGGTTGCAGGAACAATCACATGATTTGGTTCTAGTGGCTGCAAGAACTGTCAATTGCCAGAACATCTACTGCTACAAAAGAAAACTTGACTTAACAATTACATAAGAATACTCACCAAGTGGGCCCCCTTGGATGAGTGTATCAAAATCTCAAAATGATTCTATATGCTCAAAATAACATAGTTTTTATTCATTATCTTAAAAAGTTGATACAATACATAAAACAAGAGAAACACTTCTTAACTCTAAATACTCTATCTCTCCTCTGTGAAGAGGTACAAATCTTTATTTATAAGAAATTTATAACAAACTTTCAACTACTTAGACCATGCCCATGAAACTAGGTGGAAAATTTTATTACAACAACAAGAAGAAGTCAACCACAAAGATTGTGGGACTTCATTTATCACACGAACAAGAATATAGCATGATGGTTTCTACTAGATTGATGCTTGCTGAAGATAATCATAAATGGGTCTAGTACTACCTCACTATTCCTCTTTCACTTCACTCAAACACCATCTTCTTCACTGTCTTAAATGCTCTCAACTGCCTTGAAATATCTCTAACTATTTTCATGGTGCGATTCTCCATCTGGCTTAGCTTGACCGCTTCTACAATAGCTTATTTACTCATGCATCAAAGGTTATAACATACAAGCCCATATATATCTATTTTTCATCAATCACAACATTTATACATTGACACATGAAATTACCATAGTAATCCACATAGGTACAGGAATACTTAACCAAAATAATACAAGGTTCAGGGGGTTTAGTTATCATTCAATATGCACACAGTCAAAACTTTGATATATCCTATGACCTTCACATTGTCCCATTATGCAACTTAAAACACAAGAAAAAATTATTAGTCATAGAAATAAAAAAGCTATTATTTTAGCTCATCATTTGCCCCCAACCTAATTTCTTGTTGGTCCTCCAGCAAGAGGAAAATTCCTTACACATGCACTAACTCAAAAATAACCTATGGTACCTTATCCTGTGCCTCTTGTAGCCAAGTTCTAGTAAAATCCCTTCATCTCTTCCAATCTAGTTCATTTGTCTTCTTCCACGGTCTCATCATTTGGTTTATCTGTGACTTTGCATCACATTAGTTGCCACATAAGAATGGGTTGCTGAAATATCAAAGGTAACCAATTATTTCCTTTTGTCATGCCCAAGCGGATATACTTGGGAGCTCTTTGTATTGTTGCATGATAGTTCGATGATGAATAGGGTTCACCCTACTTTAGATCATTCGGAAGACTACTCCAATGCCAAGTCAAATGTCCAACTACAATTTGATTCTTAGTTCCAAACAAATTCTCATACTCCCAAAACACTTCTTCCCTTAGTGGTATAACTTGGCTCTTGATGTCAGATCTATTCAATATTTTTTGCCAATCATAATACATTTGTTGTTGATTTTTAGATTCAGCTTTGAGTGGCAGTGGACAATCAAGTTCCATATTCATGTGTGTCCTAGATTGTTCTCCCATACTAATTTCATTATGTACCCAAGACATCAATGCTTTTAGCTAAATATCTCCAATATATAGTAGGGGATTCCATTCAGTATTAGAGGAGACATCATAATTGTGCAAATACAACTCACATAACAATTTTTTAATGGTTGTAGGAGAGATTTGGTAAGCACTATAAAATTCCTGCGGAGTCTCCAAAGAAGGACTTAAATCCCTAATAATGTGGTTTAGTTTAAAACACAGATGTTGTTCTTTCAGATACAAGGCGTACACTCTTGGTGGAGCCCTGCATTGCATTAACTCAAGAATCATTTTCACCACAATATCCACTTTAGATTGCAAATAAACAATTTTTTTACCCCTATTCTCAATTTCCTTTTGTTGTTGGTCAATTGTCCCTCGCATCCTAACTTTTTCTATTTCCTATTCTCTTTAAAATGAAAGTGCAATAGATAAGCTAGTAGGAGAAGAAGGAAGCCTATGAGTAGTTACCCGAGGATTCAAAATATTATCACTTGGTTCTATTAACTTCTCTACAATTTGGGCTAAGTTTTCAATCCTTCAGTTTCTTGTCCTTCTTGTAGTTGGTTCTCTTTTAGACTGATGTGTCCTAGCTCTGATGATTCAATAGAAATGATCTCATCCACACTTCCTTTTTCCTAAGATCTCTACCTAACTCTCTAACTTATTCATAACAACAAGTCTTATGTGGCTATAGAGGGCTCTGGAAAAGGAAAACTTTCCTTCATTTTTTCTCTTTTTGGCTGTAGGAGAAGCCTACACTTCTTGAGGTCACTCAACAATTTCTTCCTCTGCATCTCCTCTTTCTTTACACTTCCTTTTATGAAATGCGGCCCCACTCTAAATTTGAGTGGAAGGCATCTCAACACTTGGTTCAATCATAGTCCTTTCTATGACATGAGGTGGAGATTCTTCAGTAATATCTTCAAATTCACCCCATGATATTTGAGAGACATCCCTAAGAGAACACTCCACTAATAATTTTATTAACCCATGATGACTCACAAATTGGGTACTACCCTTCTACATCTCTTTTTTACTACTAAAAATAAGATGATACAAAATATTTGGGACATTCATTCTTCGCCCATGCCTTAAATGGCTCAATAACATGAAGTGAACCAAATGTAGATTATAATACTTACCATCACATGATATGCTAGGTGTGGCCATTCTCCTATAAGAGACATCCTCTTTGTCCCTTACTTATCCACATTAAGAGGTCCATCATTTGGATGAGTGAATTATTCCCTTTCACTTCTTGCATCCTTAGCTTCAGGAAATAATTCCCCATCCTGTGACAACCTTGTGACCTCTGTTATTCTTTATTTTGTAGACACAACCCATAAACCCTTCACAAAATCTTCCTCTTCACTATATGTATGCATAAATTCCTATGAAATCTCTTCACTAAAATCTATTAATTTCATAATATAATCAATCCATCTATAAGTCCAGAAATAGGGTTCACACTAGTTATCTTGCAGCAAGGTGCCATCAGTCACAGGCTCATGGTAGATAGCTGCACCTCCCATGGTTATCTTGACAAAAGAAAGTCCCACTATAGAAAAATGAAAAGTGCTGAGATACCTTGCAAAACTTTAAAAATCATGCACCGTATCCTTTCATTTATCTATCAATACCTTACAATAACTATGGCGGCAAGAGAGGTATACTCATTCGTGCTACAAGCTTTCACGTCACTACTAAACTCATTCTAAAATGATGTCAAAAAATTTAAAACACATATCATGGACAAGACACATCACTTTACAAAAAATCATGCACCATAGATTGAACCATAAAACACACCCCCCCCAACTTAAAATGACACATGTGTCCACACATGTGAGAAAGGAATGCATGATTAAAGAAAAATAAATAATAGACATACTTTCAATTGTGTGAATTAATGCTACATCAAATGGTTATTTAATAATCATATGAGGTGAGGTGAAATGAAGTGAGTGATGTGGCAAAAAAATAAATGAAATGGGATGATGTGGACGAGAAAATTTATTAACGGGGAATGGTATTTCCATAGAATATGGAAATATTTATTATGATTGCATGCAAAAAGGAATTTAAGATTTCAAGCTGAGAAGGCCCCCTGCAGAGGCTAAAGGAACTATGGTTTTTTCTTGGATGTCAAATTGTTGCAAGAAGTCTTCTTTTGTGGAAGGCTTGTGATAAAGACGTAATCTATGATTGTTTACCAAAAGTTTGAATTTTATCAGGTCTATTGTTGCTAACTGAACTGCTTCATTTTGAAAAACTTCAAAGCCTTAATATGGGCCCAACTAATGAGCCCGTAGCTTCCCCATTGTATCCTTATACTTGGAATCATATAGAAGTGCCCAATCTCTAGATTTGAATTTTCTTTCTTTAATATATTTGTCATGCCATTTAGTAGGCTGATTTTGAATAATTTCTATGTGTTGGACAATCATATTTCTTATTTCATATAGAGAATTCAATTGCATGATGTGTTCTTTTTTGTGCCTCTGATTGAGTCATATTCAATTGCAGAGTTGTCCTAAGATTTTTTATGTTCAAACTCAATGGGCATCATAGCCGATTTCCCATAGACTATTTTAAAAGGTGTAAAACCAGTAGTTGTTTTCCATGTAGTTCGGTATGCCCAAATGACTTCTGGAAGTATATTTGACCAATATTTCTTATGAATAGATGTTGTCTTTATGATAATAGCTTATAATTCCCTATTAGTCACTTCTACTTGGCCATTTACCTAAGGGTGGTATGGAGTGGACTTCATGTGCCTGATATTATATTCATTAACTAGTGTTGTGATTAGTGTGGAAGTAAATTGTGGTCCTTGATCTATAATAATTTCTCTTGGCACTCCATATCTTGTAAATATTTCCTCATAGAGGAATTCAGCTACCTTATTATCTCTAGCATGCGTCATTGCTTTTGCTTCCACCCATTTTGTGACATAATCAGTGCATACTAGAATGTAGAATTTCCCATTTGAAGAAGGATCAGTTGGTCCTACAAAATCCAATCCCCACTTATCAAATGGTGCAACCCATATTTGGGGATACAATGGCATTTCATCAGATCTTGTGGGCCTACCCATCCACTAACATCTATCACACTCTAGTATATTTAGCAACATCTTTGTGTAAAGTTGGCCAATATTACCCTATTTATGGATTTTAAGTGACGTTCTCTTAGCAGAAAAATGTCCTCCACACGGCTCATCATGACATGCATGAATAATATCATAAGTTTCATCCTCTCAGACACACCTTCTTAACACTTGATCAAGTCCAGTGTAGAATAAACAATCAGCAATCCAAGAGAAATTGAAACTCTTCTCAACTAACAACCTTCTTTCCTTGGAAGAAAAGTGAGAAGGAAACTTATTAGAAACTAAATAATTTGCGATATCAGCATACCAAGGAGTGTGAGATTTTATCAAGAAGAAGTGTTCATCAGGAAAAGCATCATCTATTGCTTCAAGACTGTCCTGCAGTTGAAGCCTAGAAAGGTAATCTGCAACTACATTAGCTTTCCCTGGTTTATCAACAATTGTAATATCAAATTCTTGTTAGGCCCAATATGGAAAGCTAATGTACTAAGAGGGGAGGGGTGAATCAGTACTTCAAAACCTTTCTTTAATAACCTTACTGTTATGCATAAAGAGAATAGTGCAGTAACATAAAATAAAGTTAAAACAAATAGATAACAATCATACATGAATCACTCCATAACTCATATATTTTGGTCATGTAGAAACTCTTGGTTAGAGAGAAAAAATACGGTGGGGATGGCACCCACAACTTCACTACTGCAATAATAAAGATTGCTCAGTTAGAGCTACATTAAGCTATTTCTGATAGCTTACCCTATTAGGAGTAACAAGATCTATTAGATCTACCTTGCTAAAGGATTTTACAACATTAATTTGAATGTTGCACCTGGTTAGAGGCTTTACAATTTATAGACTTGGTTAGAGTCTTTTACCCTATTAAAAGTTTCTCTTTCAATCTCACAATATTACAATAAAGTCATTACAAATATCTGCAACTTTACATCTGAAATGTTATAGCAGATTCTATGTGCTCAAAATAAGATTACCTTGCTTATAGCATACCTTGGTAACTCATATAGTAACCCGGTAAACCCTTCTATTTACTCTATTCTTCAACTATTCTCTGATAACCTTCTTAGTGACCTCTATGTCTTTGTAATAGTCTTCCTTCATACATATATGCACACACACCTTTTACTCTCTTCTCATGCTGTATAAATAGATCTCTTAAAATGGTGATCTAATTCATTGCTTCGATCTTACAAACAAGATTCCTAGAATGAATAACTAAACAAAATATTTCATTGGTTGGATTGACCTCGCAATCATACACAATCTTCTAGTGCAATTTCCAATGTAATAATGATTAGATGTGCCTCAATCTTGTAACACATTTTCTGTTAGGCCCAATATAGAAAGCTAATGTACTGAGAGGGGAGGGGTGAATCAGTACTCCAAAACTTTTCCTTGATAATAACCTTACTATTATGCATAAATAGAATAGTGCAGTAACATAAAATAAAACTATAATCAACAGATAACAATCATACATGATTCACTCCATAACACATATATTTTGGTCACACAAAAACTCTTGGTTAGAGAGAAAAACTACGGTGGGGATGGCACCCACAACTTCACTACTGCAATAATAAAGAATGCTCGGTTAGAGCTACATTTAGCTATTTCTGATAGCTTACCCTGTTAAGAGTATTAAGATTAGTTAGATCTACCTTACTAAAGGAATTTTACAACACTATATAAGTGTAGCACCTAGTTAAAGGATTTACAATTTATAGAGTTGGTTAGAGTCTTTTACCTTGTTAAAGGTTTCTCTTAAAACTTCAAAATATTACAATATAATCATTACAAATATCTACAACTTTACATCTGAAATGCTAAGCAGATTCTATGTGCTCTGAATAAGATTACCTAGCTTGTAGCATACCTCGATAACCCATAATGAAACTCGGTAAACCCTTCTGTTTACTCTGTTCTTTGACTATTCACTGATAACCTTCTTGGTGACCTCTCTGTGTCTCTATAAAAGTCTTCCTTCATGCATACACACTGCTATCTCATTGCATCTCATATCACATCATATCATCTTATCTTTCTAACCCTAGAATCATGTTGTATATAAGGATCTCTTACAGTGGTGATCTGATTCATTGCTTTGATCTTACAAAAAGATTCTTTGAATGAATAACTAAACAAAATATCTCATAGGTTAAATTGGCCTTGTAATCATACACAATCTCATAGTGTAATTTCCAATGCAAAAATGGTTAGATGTGCCTCGATCTTGTAACATGTTTTCATGTGCATGTCCAGGTTCAATGTATCTAGTAAAATGTTTCACTCAATGAATGTTAACTCGGTGAGTTAACATTACCACTCAGTAGCCATGAAACTTTACTTGGTAAACAGCTCGGTGAATACTGTGTTTTGTGACTGCTTTCTTCAGTAACCGACTAGACTATTCATACTGACTTCTCTGTGTGTACCGCCTGCATGATTTGGTAATACTAACTGACTAGAATATAGTATGAATTTGGATATGAAACTAATGGCAATTTGATAAGTAGTAACAATATCCCCTTTTGACATTAGTTGAGATGTTTGACAAAAACTACTTACAAAGTCATAACTCAAAAAAACTGTATAGTTGACAAAATGACTATACTTGACAATATGTACAATAGTCAATAGTTTATGCAGATATACTCCCCTTATCATTATCCTATACATAACTCTAAATTTTGCATGTTCGGTTCTGTTTTGTACTTGTGTGCTTTGAATGCTCTATATATTCTGCTCGGTATACTCCCCTTGTATACAATACTCAAAATTGTGTTAACCAAACTGTACTACTCTCCAAGTGTAGAATTACTCCCCCTTTGCTGGGCTTTCCTCTATGTGGTAACATAATATTACTCCCCCTTTTTGACAAACATTAAAAACTTTATTTGCATTCAGAGGCAGTAACTAATCAAAAATAGTCTTATACTTGGTCCGAGTGTTAGTGAGGGCGACTAAGAGTGAGTCCTTGAGACTTTCCATTAATGAGTTATGTGCTTGAATATCAGATAAGAGTGATATCAAGCCATCAAGAGTGCTTCCTTCTTGTGTAGTTGATAAGCTTGTAGCTTGGTTGAGCTGCTCTTGTACTGATGAGAGATGAAGAAGGAATAATGTTTGAAGGGTCATTATATCCATCCTAATTTTATGCTCTTCATTCCTCAATTCTAACTGTTGAGCCATGAGCTGTTGTAGCTTTTTGTAAAAATTCTAAACTGAATTAGGCTTAGTGGTCAACTTGGATGAGAGATCAGTGATCACTTTCTCAATTGCATCAATTTTATTTTTGATGTCTTTAATAAATAAAGAAAATGTACACAATTTTTGGAATAAATAAAGAATGTGCTTTAGTTGAGGGGACAACTCAGCAATGAATTTGACAAGTTTTACCTTGCCAATAGCAATTGATTTTTGGACTTCCTCTATCATTTTTGTTGTGAGCTCTTTAGCCTTGAGCTTGCTTAGGTACTCAGATTCATCAACTCTAGATGTTTCAATCTGATTAAGGAGTTCATCCAACTGAATATGGATGGCTGCATCAGTTGACCCTATTGCTGATGGTAGCATTTCTATGAGCAGTGTCCTAACCTTTTGAAGTACCTTGTTCTTTTTTTGTATGGCCAGTTGCTTCTCCTGTTCGGCCTTTGCTTTGCATAGTTCACCAAATTCAGTGAGTGCTTGCCCTTTTAATTTGGAAATGTCGACATTGGGCAACACGATCGGTTTAGATAGGTCAAATTTAAAACCATGCTTTCTCACCTTCTTCTCTTTTCCTTTGGTCTGTGGCACTAAGACAAGTTCTTGTGAGGCTTTCTATCCCTCGGTAGGTTGCTTAGTAGATGCAACACTTTGAACTATTCCTATAGTAGTTGCAGTGTCTTTGGATGGCTCGGTGCTAGGGGTCTCAGCTGTAATATTTGTTGTGCTTGTCTGTGCTTGAGATGTTTGATATTTGGTTGTGTCTATTGTAGCTTTATATTTGTTACCTTTGGTAACTTGTTCAGTCTCCTTGGGAGCTTCAGTTGGGACTGGTGGCTTCACTGGCAGAATAGGCTAAACTTGTTCTAAGACCGATTCACTAGACACAAGTTTTACATAAGTGGTGCCTTCAATCATTTCCTGCTCTGGTGTGGCTTCATCCACTACATCTTCATCAATTTGTATTGTGTCAACTGGGTCTGGACCTTACTCAGTGACATCTGGATCTTGTTCGGTGACATCAACAATTTAAATTTGAGATTGTTCACCAACATCCTTTTGTTTGAAGATCTCTTGCCACTTGGCCTTAGTCTCATTCTCCACATCAATATATAGCCCATTCATCAATTTTAAGGCTCTTTTCTTCACAAGAAATTTTGAATTGTATGTGGACAAATGCTCCTTGATTTCAGCTACAGACATGTCAGGAAATAAACGGACAAGACTTCTTTCTCTTATTTGTCTTTTTGAATCCATTGCATATTTCCACCTATTATCAATATGTGAGTAGAGTTCACTCGGAAGTGACTTTGCTAGTTCTAATGGTGCTAACTGAAACTTCAGAAGTGTACATATGACAGCTTCTTCAATCTATCATTTCTCATTATTATTCCTAGACTCATACTTAACATATCTAGATCCTACAAATCGTCTGTATTCTTTAAGATTGGCACAAAAGTTTTCAACACTGTGAATGTTTACCTTTTTGCTCTTCACAATCTGGAATTTCTTTGCATCATCAGACTCTATATCACTCGACTCTTTTGCCAAAATGAGTCTCTAAGTAGATTTCTTGTAAGTCTTTTGTTTCTTGCTTGATGATGCAACTGATGCTCAGGTGTTGGGTCTCTTTGTTGGTGGAGTCAGTAGGGCTTTTGTGATGTCCTGTTTCTTTCTTTTTAGAACTTTTCCCTTTGGCAACTCTATGCTCAATGTTATTGTAGCCTCCTATGCTTCTGATTCTTCCTTGGTAATGGCAAGATTGCCTTTGATAGGTGTAGATGAGGATTCTTCTCTGAATTTCTCAGATAAAGCTTTTATCATCTTTGTATCTTTTCTTGTAGCCTTAGGAACTACAATGCTCATTTTTACTTTCTCCTTCACCTCTTCATAGGTTCCATACCTTAGTTCAGTTGCATGCCTTGGCAATGATAGATAGGCATCAATTTGTTGTTGTGTGATATCATAATCAATTTCATAACCCATTGGTTGCAATGATTGAACCCTTGGTTCAACAACATTTACATAGCAATAATCAGTGTCGACTTCAAAACATATATTGTCCTTGTATTTTTTGACTAGCTATGGTGGAATCATGTACCTGTTGTGCATTTTCTCTTGGAATTTGCTAAAATAATCATCCATGATATCATTAAAGTTATCTCCTAACTTTTTGATGTAATCATTGATCTGATGGGTGATAGGTCGGTGTAGCTCCCATACTACTTTACCAACTGAGGGAAAGAACTTCTCAAAATAGAAAAACATACAGACAAGTAGTGAACTGAACTTTAGTGTGTTTGCCAAGTTGTTCTTCTTTAGCTTCCTTATTGTGTTCAGGTTCTCAAATAAGTTCTTTAGTAGCACTTCACATAAGTCTACTTTCATTCCCTTCTTTCCTATTTTGTAGGCCAGGTCCACTGCAGCACATGGTACACTATTTTCCCTTGCAGATTGGAAGAAACAGTAACCAATAACTCTAATTGCAAATTTTAGTTTAGCATCAATGACACTATTCAACTTCAGTCCTCGGTAATTGGATTCTACTCCGGTTAGACTGATTAGCTTCTTTTGTGATATCATTTTCTGTGCACGAGCATGATCGTAGATGGGATATCCGGTGATCAGGCGAATGACTTCCTTTGTGATCTTGAATGGTTGCTCTTGTAGCCACATGAAATCATCATGTACTTTGCTCAATACAAACTTAACCCATTGGGGTTTGAACACATGAGGATAAACTAGGGCTTTAGTTAATCCCTTGATTCTAATATGTTCAAATTTACTATCCAGTTTGCCATCAGTGCACAGTTCATCATACGTGTTACTAATCTCTACATGACTGAGTTCCTCAACATGCAACTTGGTAAAGAATCTGACATCTTCTACCAATAAGGCTCGATGATCCGGGATGAGTGAAAATGCAATTTTATCATCTGGTTCTGAGGTGACTTTAGGAGTTAAGGAATACTTTAGAGATGGATTCTCCACATTTTGGACAACTACAGGATCTTGGATCTTGGGCACCATGGTAGATCTTGAGTAAAATTCAACAAGTTATCCTTAGGGTTTACAAGTGACTTACTCTTCACACTTGATAGACACTAGTAATTTGACTAGATCAGAAACCAGCTAAACAATGTGAATAGATTGATGTAAATACCTCAAAATTCGCTTTGAATGAAGTTTGATCGCGTTGATTCACTTTGCTCTGCTTCTCGAAAACTTGGGCGAATGATAATGACCATGAAAACACTTTTAAGTACTCAAAAATACCTTATTAGGCTCTGTGCAAGTTAGGTCAAGATATTAAATGCACTCAGTTCACCTTTTACAGATTTACTCCATTTTCTATTTTCACCGAGTACCCAACTTTGCTTTGTTAACCAACTTGACAGGTTTCCTATATACACCGACTTGACAAGTTTCCTGTATAGTATGTAAACTGACTAATTGCATCTTAACTATGCAGATTTTGAATTCTTGTTCATAATAAAATAGGAACTATTGTGATTTAAATTTTAAAGAATGCAGTCCCTTCATACCTTTTCTTGACTAATTTGAAATAGGTGCACCTAACAAGGTAGGTAAGGTGCTTTCTTCATCAGTCATAATTTCTTTCTTTTTCCAAATCATCTTGAATTTTTCTTTTATCTCCTCAGTGTCTCTTCTTGGTTGATCTCTGCAATCTGGAGCTAAATGTCTAGCTTTGTGACAATGAAAACATTTCATACCTAGATTTCTCCATGATCTCCAGTTGTTCATTCCAAACCTTATAAAATAGTTGGCACTTATATGTCCATATCTTCCACAACATTCGCACCATATCCTTGTATTGTAATCCCATGGTACTGCTGCATATTGTCGGTAAGGATTTGTGTGAGTTTGGTAACCTCCAGTGTTTGCTCGGTGTGGATACTTCATGTAGTTCTTTTTCTTGAACTAGCACTTCTCGGTACTATGTCCATATCTATTGCAATTTTTACAAAACCCTTTGAATTTTGCCTTCTGATGGTTGTTAATAGTCTTTGTCCTACATTGATTAGGTATGTGACCATATCTATTGCAATTATAACAATATCCATTGGACTTAGATATATTTGGTTGCTTACCTTTTCTGATCTGGCATATGTTGGTAGTATGACCTTGAATTCCACAATAGTAGCAAATAGGCTTCTTCCTTTTGATGTTATTCCTTTTTCCAGCTTGTTTTGATGATTCTCCTCTCTTAGTAGTATGAATTCCTTTCTTGGTAGAGTCTTTCCCTTTGTAACTGAGTCCTCCATCTTTGTAGAGTCTTCTTGTGTTTAGTTGCTCATCCAACATCTTTGATGCTTCATAACTTTTCTCCAATGATTCTTTGGATTTCTTTTCTATTTCAAGTTCACCAGTCAACCTTGATACTTCAAGTCTCAATGATTGATTTTCATCATTCTTCAGAATTGTTTCATGATGTGCATAACCTAGTTGATCTATCATATTTTGTTGAATACCAGCTAACCTTATGATTTCATCATCCTTTTCAGATACTAGAGCTTCAAGTTGTTGTTTCTCTCTTTGTAGATCTCTTGCTTTGTCCTCAGCTATCCTTAATGCATCTAGATTTTCAGTCATTTGTGTACTGAAATGTTCATGTTCTCTTTTCATTGATTTTAGTTGATTAGCCAATGCTTTGTTCTTTTCTTTCAACATTCCAATTATTTCTTTAGTCTCTTCAGATATACTATTCTTAGATGATGTCTTGATTTGTTCCACTAGCTCTTGAGAATCCTACAAGTCATTAGATAATCTTCTCCTCACTTTCAGAGATTTTTGCATTTGCCTCTGCATGTCTACAATCACTTGATTTGCATTATCCAGCTCTTCTTGAAGATGTACAATCCTCCAATATTGTTTGTAGCCTTCCATTGCTAAGATATTTCTCTTTAGGTGGTTAAACCCTTTTCCAAGATTCAAGCTCTGATACCAATTGTTAGGCCCAATATAGAAAACTAATGTACTAAGAGGGGAGGGGTGAATCAGTACTCCAAAACTTTTCCTTGATAATAATCTTACTGTTATGCATAAACAGAATAGTGTAGTAACATAAAATAAAACTATAATCAATAGATAACAATCATACATGATTCACTCCATAACACATATATTTTGGTCATGTAGAAACTATCGGTTAGAGAGAAAAAATTCGGTGGGGATGGCACCCACAACTTCACTACTGCAATAATAAAGAATGCTCGATTAGAGCTACATTTAGCTATTTCTGATAGCTTACCCTGTTAGGAGTATTAAGATTAGTTAGATCTACCTTACTAAACGATTTTTACAACACTATATAAGTGTAGCACCTAGTCAAAGGATTTACAATTTATAGACTTGGTTAGAGTCTTTTACCCTGTTAAAGGTTTCTCTTACAAATTCAAAATATTACAATATAATCATTACAAATATCTGCAACTTTACATCTGAAATGCTAAGCAGATTCTATGTGCTCTGAATAAGATTACCTAGCTTGTAGCATACCTCGTAACCCATAATGAAACTCAGCAAACCCTTCTATTTACTCTGTTCTTCGACTGTTCACTAATAAGCTTCTCGGTGACCTCTCTATATCTCTATAACAGTCTTCCTTCATGCATACACACTGCTATCTCATTGCATCTCATATCACATCATATCATCTTATCTTTCTAACCCTAGAATCATGTTGTATATAAGGATCTCTTATAGCTGTGATCTGATTCATTGCTTTGATCTTACAAAAAGATTCTTCGAATGAATAACTAAACAAAATATCTCATAGGTTAGATTGGCCTTATAATCATACATAATCTCATAGTGCAATTTCCAATGCAAAAATGGTTAGATGTGCCTCGATCTTGTAACACATTTTCATGTGCATGTTCAAGTTCAATGTATCCAGTAAAACATTTCACTCAATGAATATCAACCTGGTGAGTTAACATTACCACTCAGTAGCCATGAAACTTTGCTTGATAAACAGCTCGGTGAATACTATGTTTTGTGGCTACTTTCTTCAGTAACCAACTAGACTATTCATACCGACTTCTTTGTGTGTACCCACTGCATGATTCGGTAATACTAACTGACTAGAATATAGTATGACTTTGGAAATGAAACTAATGGCAATTTGATAAGTAGTAATAGTTTTCATATGTATGTCCAGGTTCAATGTATCTGGTAACACGTTTCACTTGGTGAATATCAACTTGGTGTGTTAACTTTACTGTTCGGTAGCCATAAAAGGATACTCGGTAGACAGCTCGGTGAATACTGTGTTCTGTGACTGCTTTCTTCTATAACCAACTAGACTGTGCATACCAACTTCTCTGTTTATATCGGCTGCATGATTCAGTAGTGCTAACCGACTAGAATATATAGTATGACTTTGAATATAAAAACTAATGGCAACTTGATAAGTAGTAATAATCTCCCCTTTTGACATTAGTTGAGATGTTTGACAAAAACTACTTTCAAAGTCATAACTCAAAAATCTATATGCTTTGCAAAATGACTACACTTGACAATATATACAATAGTCAATGAAATAGTATATGTAGATATACTCCCCTTATCATTATTCTGTATATAACTTGGATTCTGCATGCTCTGTTCTGTTCTATGCTTGTGTGCTCTGCTTGCTCTGTATATTCTATATATTCTGCTCGGTATACTCCCCTTGTATAAAATACTCAAAACTATATTACCAAAACTGTGTCACTCTCCAAATATAGTATTACTCCCCCTTTGTCTGGTATTACTCCTCTATGTAGTATTATAGTATTACTCCCCCTTTTTGACAAACATCAAAAACTTAATTTTTATCTGGGGGTAGTAGCTGATCAAAAATAGATTTATACTTGTTCCGGGTGTCGGTGAGGGCAACTGAGAGTGAATCCTTTACACTTTCCATTAAAGAATTTTGTGCTTGAATATCAGCCAATAGTGATATTAAGCCATCAAGAGTGCTTCCCTCTTGTGTAGTTGATAGGCATGTAGCTCTGTTGATCTATTCTTGTACTAATGAGAGATGAGGAAGGAACAATGTCTGAAGGGTCATTATATCCATCTTGATCTAATGCTCTTCATTTCTGAGTTCTAACTATTGAGCCATGAGCTGTTGAAGCTTGGTATAAAAATTCTGAACTGAATTAGGCTCAGTGATCAACTTAGTTGAGAGATCAGTGATCTCTTTCTCAATTGCATTAGTTTTATTCTTGATATCTTTAATGAATAAGGAAAATGTACAAAGTTTCTGAAATAAATAAAGAATATTCTTGAGTTGAGGGGACAACTCAGCAATGAATTTGACAAGCTTTACTTTTCCTATAGCAAGAGATTTTTGTACCTCTTCAATCATCTTTGCAGTAAGCTCTTTATCTTTTATCTTTCTCAAGTACTCAGATGCATCAACTCCAGATGTTTCTATTTGAGTAAGGAGTTCATCCAATTGAATGTGGATGGCTGCATTGGTTGACACTGCTACTGAAGGTAGCATTTCTGTTAGTAGTGTCTTTACCTTCTGTAGTACTTTATTCTTCTTTTGAATAGCCAATTATTTTTCATGTTCGACCTTTGCTTTACGTTGTTCACTGAAATCAATAAGTGCTTGCCCTTTCAATTTTGAGATATCCACATTGGGAAACACTATCGGTTTAGTTAAATCAACTTTGAAACTATGCTCTCTCACCTTCTTCTCTTTTCCTTTGATCGGTTGCACTAAGACAAGTGCTTGTGAGGCTTGCTGACCCTCAGTAGGTTGCTCGGTAGATGCAACACTTTGGTCAGTTCCTATAGCTGTTGTAGTCTCCTTGGGTGTCTCGGTACTAGGGGTCTCAGCTATAACATTTTCAGTGCTTGATGGTGCTTGAGACGTCTGATCTTTAGTTGTATCTTTAGCTACTTTAGACTTGTGAGCTTCAATGCCTTGTTCTGTATCCTTAGGAGCTTTGGTGGGGATAGGTGGCTTGACCGGTGAATAAGGATGAACTTATTCTAAGACAGATTCACTGGATACAAGTTTTGCATAGGTAGTACCTTCAATCATTTGCTGCTCTGGTGCTTCTTCATCCATGACATCTTCATCAATTTGAATAGTGTCAACCAGGTCTTGCTTGGTAGCATCAGGACCTTGCTCGGTGACATCAACAATTTCAACTTGAGATTGTTCACCGACAACCTTTAGTTGGAAGATTTCTTGCCACTTGGCTTTTGTCTCATTTTCCACATCAATGTATAGCCCATTCATCAATTTTAAGGCTCTCTGTTTGACAAGAAATTTAGAATTGTATGTTGTCAAATGCTCCTTGATTTCTGCTACAAACATATCAGGGAATAGATGGATTAGACTTCTTTCTCTTATTTGTCTCTCTGAGTCCATTGCATATTTCCATCTATTATCAATATGTAAGTATAAGTCACTCAGAAGTGACTTTACTAGTTCTAATGGAGCTAGCCGAAACTTTAGAAGTGTGCAGATGACAGCTTCTTGAATTTGTCGCTTCTCATCATTATTCCTAGTCTCATACTTGACATATCTAAATCCTACAAATCCACCATATTCTTTAAGATTGGCACAAAAATTTTCAACACTATGAATATTTACCTTCTTGCTTTTTACAATCTAAAATTTGTTTGCATCATCAGATTCTGTATCACTAGACTCTTTTGCCAAAATGAGTCTCTGAGTAGATTTCTTGTAGGTCTTGGTTATCTTGGGTGTAGTAACACTCTTTTGTTTCTTACTCGGTGATGCAGTTGATACTCTAGTGTTAGGTCTCTTTATTGGTGGGGTTGGTAGGGCCTTTGAAATGTCCTATTTCTTTCTTTTCAAAACTTTACCCTTAGGAAACTCGGTACTTAATGTTATTGCTGCCTCTTGAGCTTCTGATTCCTCTTCGGTAATGGAAAGAGTGCCTTTGATAGGTGTAGAGGAGGATTCTTCTCTAAATTTTTTAGATAAAACCTTTATCATTTTTGTATCTTTTCTTGTAGCCTTGGGTACTACAATGCTCATTTTTACTTTTTCCTTTACCTCTTCATATGTTCCATATCTTAGTTCGGTAGCATGCCTTGGCAATGAAAGATAGGCATCAATTTGTTGTTGTGTTATATCATAGTCAATCTCATAACCCATTGGTGGTAAAGATTGAGTCCTTGGTTCAACAACATTCATATAACAGTAATCGGTGTCAACCTCAAAACATATATCATTCTTATATTTCTCTACCAGCTGTGGTGGAATCCGGTACCTGTTGTGCATCTTCTCTTGAAATTTGTTGAAATAGTCATCCATAATATCATTAAAGTTATCTCCCAATTTCTTGATAAAATCATATATTTGATGGGTGATAGGTCGGTGTAGCTCCCAAACTACTTTACCGACTGAGGGAAAGAACTTCTCAATGTAGAAAAACATGCATACAAGAAGTGAACCAAACTTCAGTGTATTTGTCGAGTTGTTCTTCTTCGGCTTCCTTATTGTGTTTAGCTTCTCAAACAAGTTCTTTAGTAGCACTTCACATAAATCTACTTTCATTCCCTTTTTCACTATTTTATAGGCCAAGTCAACTGCTACACATGGTACACTATTTTCCCTTGTAGACTGGAAGAAACAGTAACCAATTACTCTAATTGCAAACTTAAGTTCTACATTAGTGACATTGTTCAATTTCAGTCCTCAGTAATCAGATTCTACTCCAGTTAGACTGATTAGCTCCTTTTGTGATATCATTTTCTGTGCTCATGCATGATCATAGATAGGATACCCGGTGATCACATGAATGATTTCCTTAGTGATTTTGAATGGTTGCTCCTCTAGCCACATAAAATCATCATGAACTCTACTTAAAACAAACTTAACCCACTGGGGTTTGAACACATAGGGATAGGCTAGGGCTTTAGTTAATCCCTTGATTTTGATATGCTCAAATTTGCTATCCATTTTGCCATCAATACAAATTTCATCATATGTGTCACTAATCTCAACATGACTGAGTTCTTCAACACGACATTTCGTGAAGAATCTAACATCTTCAACTAACAAGACTCGATCAGGGATGAGTGAAAATGTAGTTTTGTCATCCGATTCAGAGGCAACTTTGGGAGTCAAAGAGTACTTCAGCGAGGACTTCTTCACATTCTTGACAACTACGGGATCTTGGATCTTGGGCGCCATTGTAGGTTTCAGGTAAAAACTTTGCAAACTATCCTTAGGGTTTGCAAATGACTGACGCTTCACACTCGGTAGATAATAGGAATTTGACAAGATCAGAAACCAGCTTAATAGTGCGATAAGATTTGATGTAAATACCTTGAAATTTGCTTTGAATGAAGTTTGATCACCTTGATTCACTTTGCTCTGCTCTCTTGAAAAATTGGTGAATGAAAATGACCGCGAAAATACCTTATCGGGCTCCATGCAAGTTAGGTCAAAACATTAAATGCACTCGGGTCACCTTTAACTGATTTACTCCCTTTTTTTCATTTTAACTGAGTAACAAAATTTCCTTCATTAACCAACTTGACAGGCTTCTTGTATACACCGACTTGACAGGTTTCTTGTAAAGTATTTTTGATAGAATTTCAAACTTACAAATGCATCTTAACTATGCAGATTTTGAATTTTGTACATAATAGAATAGGAACTGTTATGATTTAACCTTTAGAGAATGTAGTCCTGTCATACCTTTTCTGATTAATTTGGAATAGGTTCCCCTAACTCGGTAGGTAAGGTGCTCTCTTCATCTGACATGATTTCCTTCTTTTTCCAAATCATCTTGAATTTTTCTTTTATCTCTTCAGTGTCTCTTCTAGGTTGATCTTTGCAATCTCCAGCTAAATGTCCAACTTTGTGACAATGAAAACAGGCCATACCAGGATTTCTCCATGATCTTTGGTTGTTCATTCCAAACCTTATAAAACTGTTGGCACTAATATGTCCATATCTTCCACAACATTTGCACCATATCCTTGTATTGTAATCCCATGGTAGTGCTGCATATTGTCAGTAAGGATCTGTGTGAGTTTAGTAACCTCTAGTGTCTACTCGGTGTGGATACCTCATGTAGTTGTTTTGCTTAGACTAGCACTTCTCGGTACTATGTCCATATCTGTTGCAGTTTCTACAAAACCCTTTGAATTTTGCCTTCTGATAGTTGTTAACAGAATTTGTCCTACATTGATTAGATGTGTGACCATATTTATTGCAATTGTAATAATATCCGTTGGACTTAGTGATATTTAGTTGCTTACCTTTTCTAATCTGGCATATGTTGGTAATATGACCATGATTTCCATAGTAGTAGCAAATAGGCTTTTTCCTTTTGATGTTATTCCTATTTCTAGCTTGCTTTGATGATTCTCCTCTCTCGGTATTATGAATTCCTTTCTCGATTGATTCTTTTCCTTTGAAACCAAGTCCTACATCTTTGTTGGGTCTTCTTGTATTTAGTTGCTCATCCAACATCTGTGATGCTTCATAACACTTCTTCAATGTTTCTTTGGATTTCTTCTCTGTTTCAAGTTCATTAGTCAATGTTGATACTTCAAGTTTCAATGCTTGATTTTCATCATTCTTTAGAATTGCTTCATGATGTGCATAACCTAGTTGATCTATCATATTTTGTTGAATCCTAGTTAACCTTATGATTTCATCATTCTTATCAGATACTAAGACTTCAAGTTGTTGTTTCTCTCTTTGTAGATCTCTTGCTTTAACCTCTATTGTCCTTAATGCATCTAGGTTTTCAGTCATCTATGTACTGAAATGTTCATGTTCTCTTTTCATTTCTTTTAGTTGATCAACCAATGCTTTGTTCTTTTCTTTCAACACTCCAATCATTTCTTCAGTCTCTTTAGATATAGTGATCTTAGATGATGTTTCAATTTGTTCCACTAACTCTCAAGAATCCTACAAGTCATCAGATAATCTTCTTCTTACTTTCAGAGATTTTTGCATTTGCCTTTGCATGTCTGCAATCACTTGATTTGCATGATCTAGCTCTTCTTGCAGAGACACAATCCTCCAAGATTGTTTATAGCCTTCCATTGATAAGATCTTTCTCTTTAGGTAGTTAAACCCTTTTCCAAGATAGAAGCTCTGATACCAATTGTTAGGCCCAATATGGAAAGGTAATGTACTGAGAGGGGAGGGGTGAATCAATACTTCAAAACCTTTCTTTAATAACCTTATTGTTATGCATAAATAGAATAGTGCAGTAACATAAAATAAGGTTAAAACAAACAGATAGCAATCATACATGATTCACTCCATAACTCATATATTTTGGTCACACAAAAACTCTTGGTTAGAGAGAAAAACTGTGGTGGGGATGGCACCCACAACTTCACTACTACAATAATAAAGATTGCTCGGTTAGAGCTACATTTAGCTATTTTTGATAGCTTAACCTGTTAGGAGTAACAAGATCTGTTAGATCTACCTTGCTAAAGGATTTTACAACATTAATCTGAATGCTGCACCTGGTTAGAGGCTTTACAATTTATAGACCTGGTTAGAGTCTTTTATCCTGTTAAAGGTTTCTCTTTCAATCTCACAATATTACAATGAAGTCATTACAAATATCTCCAACTTTACATCTGAAATGTTATAGCAGATTCTATGTGCTCAGAATAAGATTACCTTTCTTATAGCATACCTCGGTAACTCATATAGTAACTCGGTAAACCCTTTTGTTTACTCTGTTCTTCGACTATTCTCTGATAACCTTCTCGGTGACCTCTGTGTCTCTATAATAGTCTTCCTTCATAAATATATGCACACACACCTTTTACTCTCTTCTCATGCTATATAAATAGATCTCTTAAAATGGTGATCTAATTCATTGCTTCGATCTTACAAACAAGATTCCTTGAATGAATAACTAAACAAAATATTTCATTGGTTGGATTGACCTCACAATCATACACAATCTTCTAGTACAATTTCCAATGTAATAATGGTTAGATGTGCCTCGATCTTATAACACGTTTTCATATGCATGTCCAAGTTCAATGTATCTGGTAACATGTTTCACTCGGTGAATATCAACTCGGTGTGTTAACTTTACTGGTCGGTAGTCATAAAAAGATACTTGGTAGACAGCTCGATGAGTACTGCATTCTGTGACTGCTTTCTTCTGTAACCGACTATACTGTGCATACTGACTTCTCTGTTTATACCGACTGCATGATTTGGTAGTGCTAACTGACTAGAATATATAGTATGACTTTGAATATAAAAACTAATGGCAACTTGATAAGTAGTAACAATTCCTTCATCAATAGTAACTGTTTAGCTAATCTTTCTATGATTGAAGGCTTGTTCATAAGATATCTTATTTATGTATGATCAGTATGTGCAAATATTTGATATCCTATGATATAATGCCTAAATTTGTTAAGTGCATATATGACTACCAACATCTCCTTTTTCATGACAGTATAGTTAAGCTCAGGTCCCTACAAATTTTTGCTAATGAAATAAATTTCATTTTCTAAATTATCCATCTTCTAGGCCAAAAATACTCCTATAACATAATCTGATGCATCTGTGTGAATATAGAAAGGTAATGACCAATTTTGACCTTTGAACACTAGTGCCTGAGTTAATGCTTGTTTTAGCTTCAAGAAAGATTCATGGCATGTGAGAGTCCAATCAAACTCCATATCTTTAGACAAAATATAATATAAAGGTCCTACCATTTTACTAAAGTCCTTAATAAACCTTCTATAGTATCCAGCATGACTAAGGAAAATTCTAACATCCTTTTTCTTTGTAGGAATAGGAAGGTTTTGGATGACTTCAATTTTTGTTAGGTCAACCTGGATTCCAGCTATAGAAATGTGATGTCCAAGAACTATTCCTTCCTATATCATCATGAAGCATTTCTCACTATTCAAGGACAAATTGTAATCTTCACACCTTTGTAAAAATTTCTTTAAATTCTCCAATGCCTCCTCAAACTCTGATCCATAAGTGGTAAATCATCCATATAGATCTCCATGCAATCTTGGGAAATTTTTGAAAAAATATGTTGATGACTGCTCTTTGAAAAGTAGCTGGAGCATTACATAGTCCAAAGGGAAGAACAAAATATGCATTTGTCCCCCAAGCGCAAGTAAATGTAGTTTTTTCCTGATCCTCTGGAGCAATTTGAATCTAGTTGCAGCCACTGAATCCATCCAAGAATGAAAAATACTGCTTTCCTGTCAAAGAATCTAACACTTGATCCACAAATGGTAATGGAAAATGATTCTTCTTAGTTTTTGAATTTAGAGCTCTATAGTCTACACATACGTTCCATTTACCTCCTTTTTTTGGAACTATGACTAGAGGCGACACCCACTGGCTATCTGATATAGGATAGATAAATCCAACATTTAACAATTTTTGCAGTTCCTCTTTAACTATCTCCCTTAATGCAGGATTGATTCTTCTTTGATTTAAATTCAATGTGTACAAATCTTAGGATCTATTCCTATCATATCTCTATAATCCCATGCAAAATCTTGCTGATGACATTTAAGAAAATTAACCAGTGTTAGATTTTGAATTTCCATGAGCTGATTATTAATATTCAAACATTTATTCAGAGCAACTTCCACTTTGATAGTAAGATCTATCTGAGCCACTTCAGAAAGATAAGAAGTGCATACTTCCTATGGTAGCAAGGTATGTAATATGTTGGTGGCTATAGGAAAGTTTGATGTCGTAATACATGATGTTAGCTCCTATGATTGCTACTCCAAGCCATATTTATTTTCCATAATATTAGAAAGCACAAAATCTTCATCCTAAAGTCGTATAAATGATTCTCTATTAATCATCATAAGATGACTAACAGAGTTGACTTATCATTCTAATTCTTCCCCCATGTCAGGCCAAACACGTTGCTCTTGATCAAGTTGGGGCTGAGCAGGCGAATACAGGGCAAGAGTTTTAGTATAATTTCCATCAGAAATAGTCATTTCCCCTTACCAAATTCCAATGTCTGCATCAACTGTAGCAAGCCAAGGTCTCCCTAAGATGACGGGATATCCTCCAAATGTAGCTTTGGGAGATAATATCATGAATTTTGTTGGATATTCCCAAGAATCTAGAGTAACCACAATATCTTCAATCATACCATCAGGTCGAGTTGTAGAATTGTCGCAAGCTGTAGGAGTAGGTTTGAGACTAGTTATGTTAAGTTTTTGCATGATATCCTTAGTCATTACATTGATGGTTTCTCCCAAATCTATTAGATCATTCTTTATTTGAGTGCCATTAATGATTATTTTCACAATAGGACTACCAGGGTCATAATATTTAGGTATTGTAACCTCACCCAATATAATATCAGTCAATTGATCCATCACATGAACTATTTGTGGATCCTTTTTCTTCCTACCAGATTTCTTTAAATATAATTCTTTAATTGCCTAACCATAGATAGGAACATCCTTAATAGCTTGGAATAATGGAATCTTAACATATATGTGTTTAAACTGATCAATAAGATCAAAATTTATATCCTCTTGTTGATTACTCTCTTCGGGTTGTAGCCGTTGAGGAAATGGGGGCATTTTGTTAACTAAAGGTGAACTGGTAGGCTGTTGATTCTAAGGAATTTGAGTTATTGGACTCAATATTTCCTTTTTCCATGGTACTTCAATTATAATCGGAGGGGATGGGTTAGGCAATGTTGTCCCGGATCTAAGGTGAATATCACTTATATTGAGAGAATATGTCGGCTATTGAGTAGGATAAACTAAATATACTTGTTGTTGTTGTTGGGGCTTGCTATTAGGAGTTGGCATGGGTTGAGCAGGTAGCTATGTAGGTTTAGATGGAGTATCATTAGGAGTAGGAGGTGACATTATAGCATGATATTGAGGTTGTTGTTGTGGTTGTTGATACCCAGAAGATTGTTTTGACCATTGTTGATCTCCTCTCCATTGAGGAGCAGGTTGCCAATTCCCTTGTGATGGCTGCCATGGTCCCTAAGATTGAGAATAATTTCCATCTGGCTATTACCACTATGGAGATAGATTTGAAAAAAAATTCCCTTATCTTTGAGGGTTATACCAATTTTGTGGTGGATAATTTCCAAAATTTTGAGCATATGGAGGGTTCCACTAATTATTTTGTGCATAGAAATTTCCATTATAACCAGTAAAAGACAATGGATCAGGAGACATACCTTGTATTGGGAAAATTGGCCTATTTTGAGAAACATAAAAGAGTTGTTCATCATCTCCATGTATTGGCTTAAACTTGGGAACATCAAGATTTGCAACCAACTTACATCTACAGTCCCTCTTCTTCTACCTACAATGTGGACAGAATTCTGCAAGCATTGCCTCGGCTTCCTCATGCTTCTTCTTAGCTTGAAGTGTGTCTAACTAAGTGGCCATATTATTTATGATATCCTCTTTAAAATCCCCCAAAAGATGGATGAGCTCCATTCGTGACACTCCATGCTTAAAATGCCTATTCTTCTTAGTAGTGGGTCTGGAAAACTTTCGACAAATTTGACCAATGTCATTCCATGTTGATTGAGTTATATGTCCACCTCTGATAAGGTCTAAGGCATCTGTGCATTCTTCACTAATCGCTATCAGAAATATCAACTGGAGAGGTTCTTCATTTAAATTTTTATCCTTAGACTTAATAGAAATCTCTCAAGATAATGTTCGAGACTCTCATCCTCCTTTTATATCATTCTGAAGATATCATCTCCATGGCGGTTAGTTCCCCAACAATAATCTTTATATTTCTCAAGAAACAATTATTTCATCTCATCCCATGTATTGATTGAACTACTCCCTAGACTCATAAACCATCTCAAATTAGACTCTTTCAAAGTAGCAGGGAATATTTTAAGTCTATGGGCATCTATAATATAGTCATAGCTCCTATAGAGGACATCAAACACAAATAAAAAAGTATTGGGGTCTTCTATCACCGGCCCATAAAATTTAGGCAAAGAAGAAGCTGGAATGTTCTTGAGGTTAGCATTATCATGCACATCAAAAATGGGGAACTCAAATGTTGGGTTAACAGGTGGAGATGAGGGATTACCTCTAACCCCTAGTGGATTAGCTCCACCTCCTACTCTTGCCATTGGTCCTTGATGAGAAACTATAGGGTATTGATTCTCTTCAGATGGTTCAAAAAGAAAATGAAGGTCGTTCTTTGAAATTTCAAATGTAGGATGGTTCAAATTATTTGGGGCTTGATAAAGTGCAGCAAATGGGTTTTCATCTGGTGCTTCATATGGATTGAGTCTTCTATGATTAGGATGATTAAGAAGGAATCTACCATGGGCATATCTTCTTCATCTATGCATGGAGATTTGTGAGAAATACTTGACAACCAATTGAACTAAAAAAACAAACTCTATTGAAAACTTAAAAACTCATGACTATGACAGGTTCTTAGTTTGGCACCATCCCCGACAATGACGCTAAAAATATCTACCTTGCTAATTAGAACAAGAACTAGACTTAAAGTCTTAACTCAGGGATTGGTCATCCATTCTGAGTAGCCATCATTTCCATGACTGAGGTTCATTTACTTGTCAATCCAGGGACATATTACTTGAAATGGGCCTACATTGTTTATGCACTAAGTTCCGGTAAGAGCCACTCTATCCTAATGCAATAACCAAATCTACTTAAATAAACATGCAAAAATATGACAACTAAATGGCTATAAGAAATATTAACATTAACAGATGACTCTAAATAAATAACTGATATCTAAGTTCAATGCTAACAAATAGGAATTACTCTGTTTGCTTGGGCTGCAGGAGCAACCACAAGATCTGGTTCCAGTGGCTGGAAGAACAGTCAATTGCTAGAACATCTACTACAACAAAAAAAAAACTTAAATTAACAATTACACAGGAATACTCACCAAGCGGGCCCTCTTGGATGAGTGTATCAAGATCTCAAAATGACTCTATACACTCAGAATAACATAGTATTTATTCATTATCTCCAAAAGTTGATACAATACATAAAACAAGAGAAATACTTCTTAACTCTAAAAATTCTATCTCTCCTCTACGAAGAGGTGTAGATCTTTATTTATAAGAAATTTATAACAAACTTTCAACTACTTATACCATGCCCATGAAACTAGGAAAAAAACTTTTATTACAAGAAGAAGAAGAAGTCAACCACAGAGATCGTGGGAATTCATTTATAACACAGCCAAGAATATAGCATGATGGTTTCTACTAGATTCATGCTTGCTAAAGACAATCATAAATAGGTCTGATATTGCCTCTCTATTCCTCTGTCTCTTCACTTGAACACAATCTTTTTCACTATCTTAAATTCTCTCAACCGCCTCAAAATATCTCTAACTTTTTGTATGGCTTGATTCTCCATTTGGCTTAGCTTGACCACTTTTGCATCAACTTATTTACTCCTACATCAAAGGTTAGAACATACAAGCACATATATATCCATTTTTCATCAATCACAACATTTATACATCCACACATGGAATTACTAGACTAATCCGCATAGCTACAGGAATACTTAACCAAAATAATACAAGGTTAAACGGGTTTAGTTATCATTCAATATGCACATAGTCAAAATTCAGATATATCCTACGACCTTCACATTGTCCTTTTATGCAACTTAATACACAAGAAAAACTTATTAGTCATATAAATAAAAGAGCTATTATTTTAGCTCATCGTCTGGTCTCGAATTTTTCTCGAACTTCAGGAGCATGTTTGGGTAGTATTTTGATCTTTAAATCCAAGAGATTAGCAAAAAATATTATTTCTAGGTTTTCCCATGACTCATAACAAAGTTAGGGTCTCCTACATATAGCCTTCCTTTCCTCATTTGAAGGATATGTGATCTAGCAATTAAAGGAGCCTCTTTTGAAGTGAAAGTGCAAGTTATATGAAGTCTATAACAACAAATCAAGCATTCTTAAAGTCTACATCAAGAAATTTCAACATCTATTAGGAGTTTTGAAGACATTGAAGAATAATAGGAGATCATAGACTATTGATTAGCTTGTACCTCTCCCTTGGGGTTTGGTATGGTTTCATGTTATTTTTATGTCTTTGCGTAAGCTTTGTTTTGAGATTTACATTCATTCTTAGTGTAGTGTCATAAAATTGCAACCCTACCAGTTTTTTTACTGTATTAGGGTCCTCATGCATGTGAACTTGAATCCTCTAGCCTAATCAGAGATTGGAGATTGCTCAGCTTGCAAAAACAACTTCTTCCTTGGCCTCTACATCACCCCGTCTGCACTCTACCCTAGAGAAAGGGGTAGGATAGGGGTGTGGCACCACTATCCCACCTTGGACAGGGGCATGGTGCCCCTGTCCCTACCCTATTTTGGGGCAGGACCCTTCCAAGGGTTGCATTTTTGGTTGTGCCTTGGGCGGGAAACTCCCCCAATGTCAGCCCATGACAAAATTCAAATCCACCAAATATGTATTTAAGGGGGAATTAATCCTCTCATTTGCATAAGTTGGATGAGTGGTAAATTCACAAGTGATCAATCATTCAAGAGAATTCAAGAGAATTCAAGCATTCTTTTCCAGCATTAAGCATTCTCAAGTCTCCATTCAAGGATAGGTGTTGGATTCAAGTGAAGAATTCAACCATTGAAGAGGAGATAGCTTCCAACATTCAATTCCACACAAGCATTTCTATCAACATTGCTACTACAACCTCCCTTGAGGTGATTTACAATTCACTCTTTCATTTACATCTACTTGCAAGTACTTTATGTAGCTAGGAATTTGGAAATCATCAAAGCAATAGCAAATTGGACTAGCTCAATCACGAAAACTAAAATGTAGTGACAAGAATCCTACAAACATTCAATAGAGATATAGAAATGAAACATTCAATTCAAAAACAAACCATCACAAATGCGGATGTCTCCTCCATGATTCTCCATCGTCCTTCTTTCTCCTTCAAATAGCTTTGTTTTGTGGATCTCACCTTCAAGTGCATAAGTATAATGTGAAAGCAAGATTGACAAGATGAGATGACAGCATAAGGGTACTAGAAGCGTGATTGATTTGACCTTTTGATTGAAGAAATTCATCTAATTTATAGAAAAATTGGAGAAAAGACAAGATTAGCATGAATTTGATTTGAATGGAAATTTCAAATCAAGAATGATAAATATGACAAATTATGACAAATTGACACTTTCTATGCGAAATTGATTGATTGACAATTATGACAAATTGCTATGTCAAAATTGATTGATTGACAATTATGACAAATTATGACAAATTTGCTATGCAAAATTGATTGATTAACAAATTATGACAAATTATGACAAATTTGCTATGTCATTCCCATGAAATTAGGAGAAATATAGGAGAAAATTGATGAAAATTAGAAAATTAGAAAATTAGGAATTAGGAGAAATTAGAAAATTAGAAAATTAGGTAAATTAATTAATAATTTTTCATTCATTAATTAATTCACAAAGAGGGAGGAATTAGTTAGCCAATTAAATAAACATTTAATTGTGACAAGAAGACTTAGGATAAATAAACTATTTAACCTAGAGGGAGAAATGACAAACAAGGTTAAATGAATAAATCATGAAACCCTAGAAGATGAATTAGAAATGCAAGGATGACAATTAGGTCTTGACAAAAGATAATTGATGCCGATTTGATTTGATCATGACTAACAAAGGACCAATGCTGATAAATGATTTGATTGATAAATGCACCAATTGATGAGGAACAATGACTAATTGATCCAAATTGACATGATTGAGAAGGACGACGATCGATGTCAAATCGATCGCAAAATGACAAAAATGAGAACAATCAATGACAAAATAGATTGCAAAATGACAAGATTGAAAAGGACAACGATTGATGACAAATCGATCGCAAGATGACAAGATTGAAAATGACAACGATCGATGACAAATCGATTGCATGATGATAAGATTGAAAATGACAACGATTGATGACAAATCAATCGCATGATGATAAGATTGAAAATGACAACGATCAATGACAAATCGATCGCAAGATGACAAGATTGATAAGAGGACAAAGCCCTAATTCCATCATCGATTAGGATTGACGATGTCAAAAATGATGACAAATGAACACGCACATTGATGTGACAAGATAATATCGACCAAAGTCATGATTGAAGATTGTTATCGACAAGACCAAATTTGAAAGCGAGATAACTGAAGAATGCAGAAGAAGGAATCAATGCTCACAAATGATAAAGACCAAGTGCGAATGATAGGAGAAATGTTAATGTGATGCAAAAAACCCTAAAATAAGGCAATGCGCAAATGTTAAAATATGACTCCGCAAGCATTGCCCATTTTTAGACGTCTACATTTTGCCCCTCTTTGAGACAATGCGAGTTTAAGCATTTTTTCAAAGAATAGTAATGAAAATGCCCCAGACAATAACAATGACATATGCATGCCCCCTTGAGGAATTGGCTGGAAACATCTAGAAAAGGGGCCAACTGATCGATAAGAATGATAGAAAATGATAGGAGCAAACGGACTGAAAATCGGGGATCGGATACACAAAGGACAAGCAATTGAAGGTGCAAAAGACCATGACCAGCATAAGAGGGAGAGGGTGCATGTCAATCTATGCACTGACAAAGATCTATAAATGAGACAAAGGGAGTAAAAAGAGCTCATTTGCACTAGCCAAAGTGGAGGATTTGTTGCTCTAGAAAAGGACACTTGCAGAGAGATGGCGAACATTCCAATGGCAGATCACCTTGGGGAATGTGTACGCACCTATAGATGACCGAATGATGTGGGAGCAGCGGTATGTGTCTCAAAACCCATATTGTCAATTTCATGAATTTGACTTGCTTATGGGACATTGTGGGGCCCACAGGGAATGAAAAGAATGACTTTTGTGCCTGTGTGGGCACATCCTGTGCTTGTGGGATGTCCTGCACTTGTGTAGGGTACACAGGCACAAGTTGATGCTACACAAGTGCAGAATAGGGTACACAGGCACAGTTGTGCACTGGGAACCCTAATTTGATCGAAAACAGCATGCGAATGATCTCGAAAAGGGGGATAAGGGTAATATAGGTCAAAATAGATAAGAAACACCTTGATTTGTGCATGAAACAAGGAAATGCAGCCTTAGGAGAAAACCCTAAAACTAACAAATTTGTGCCCTAATTATGATGTAGAGTCACCAGTATCCATTGATTACGTGGGAGAATAGACCCGACTGCTTCATGTTGTGACATAGACTCAAGAGAATGGACAAAGATACATTAGCAGGACTTGGATTATACTATATCACATTCATGCCTAAGATTAGGGCAAGCATAGGACTGCTTACCGCATTGGTAGAGCGATGGCATTAGGAGACTTCCTCTTTCCATCTAGCGCCTGGAGAGGCGACGGTGACACTAGAGGATGTATGGTGCATCCTCTGCATTCTGATTCATGGGGAGATGATAGAGTATGACCCAATGATAGGGAGAGATGCTTTGTGTAGATTATTTGAGTGGGACGCAGATGATCTGGATATCATAGAGAGGGAAATTGGCTAGGAGACCATGGCATGAAAGTATGATCGATGATATGTGGTGATAGCCATGGTTATAGCATGCCTATTAGCAGGGGATAGATGAGGAAATGGATTCCCTATTAGATGGGGAAGAGTGCTAGAGAAAATGGTGATGGAGGGTACTGTATATGCATGGGGACCATGTGTGCTTGCCATGCTATATTTTCAGTTGCATTAGATAGCATATCAGGGAGTTCAGACTTTGAGCTGTGGGGTCACACTGTTACAGGTATGGGCATTTGAGCACATAGCCATATGTTGACTGATTGCAGAGAGACAGGTAGTACCACACTGACCATATGTGTACTACTATGGGAGAGCACTGAGACAGGGTCCTTTCGGATACATATTGTATTGGCGACATGAGCTAGATAGATTGAGAGAGTTCACATGGAGGCCATATCTTGATTGCCCTGGATGGTTAGATGATAGTGAGGGGCTACTGTATTGTAGATAGGAGAAGTACCTGATTAGGTGACTAGTGAATCACCAGAGAGTGATTGAGATGTACCTGCCGAAGAGAGTCAGACGATAGTTTGGAGAGAGATAGGATGTACCCAAAGGGACTGCACACTTTGCCCAATCTCACAGAGAGACGAGTCAGTGGGGGAGGATGATTCAACCACACATAGCATATGCTAACTTCACATAGCTACAACAAAGATAGTGGGATTGGAGATCAGATGTGGTGGAGGTCAGGATGACAGAGGAGTATGAGCGATGGTTTGCACGACGACGGCCAGTGCCATTGATAGATCCTAATATTCTGGTATCTAAGAGACAGGAGGACTTCCCACTCGCTGGAGAGGAGGAGGGAGATGATGAGGATAGAGATGAGGATGAGGAGGATGAGGGGGATGATGAGGATGAATATGATGAGGATGAAGATTATGAGCCAGACTCAGCCAATCAGGAGTCATTGCAGGATATACCCATAGAGCCGGAGACAGCTAGCATAGAGGAGATGGAGATATGTAGGGCCACCATAGCGAGTCAGCATGATCACATTGCGACATTAGAGAGACAAAATGCTATCTTGAGGATAGAGCAGGATCAATTCAGAGCAAAGATAGCCAGACTTGCAGCGGCTCGAGATACAACAATAGTCCAGGCATAGCAAGAAGGGCAAAGAGTCACTAAGTACATTGGGTTGATTAGGGATGTTAGTGCACGTGAGATGGCATAGATGTTGGTAGAGACCAGAGAGGAGATACACCATTGGAGGACACTATATGATAGTGTAGTTCCACCAGAGTAGAGAGCAGCATCATATTGGGCATGATCGAGGACAGAGAGCAGGCCACGTTCTCGAAGGTCAGTGAGCAGCATGGGGGTGAGTGGACCTATGAGACCACCACAGCCAGGACTTGGGATAGGAGGGACATCATCCTTGAGACATGGTAGGGATGAGGAGGAAAAAGGGAGCACCCATGACAGAGGCACGTACTCCTTACGACAGATACATATGTAGTTTGACATTTATGTAGTCAGCCTGTGGGCCATACTTAGGATAGACAGTCCAATTTTGTACTCTGATATTGTTTTTATATATGATATGATATGCATCTATATGATGGGATGCAATGTGTTGTGACTTATAGTTATTTTCCATGTATGGATGGCTTATGCACTGGTGATGTACCATTGTGGAACATGTATGGATATAATTTTTTTTTATGTGTTTTTGATGCATTTATAATATGAAATGGATAAAATGCTTGATGTAATGCTCGATATAATGCAAATGTACTAACCAATGAATGCAAGATGCAGCTTATGTTTGTGGAGATTGGAGAACTAGACCGAACTAACTACCTAAACTGATGGAAGAAATGTTAGTAAGAAGAAATGAGACAAAGGATAGTTAGAGATGAAGAAAAACTTGCTTTCACTAATGCACTTTGTAGGTGAGAACCTTTATTTTATGTAGAAAACCGGATGCAGAGCATCATGGCATTGAAGGCCAGAGCTGAAACGCAACCCTTTTTGCAAAAGATAGACACATTGCACACAAGGAATGAGTGATGCATCCTAGGGTGCATACATCAGGGGTCGAGGTATGTGCAGCGTTCACAAAGTGAACGTACTTATCATAGACACCCAATGATATCGTTCCCCCAGTTTGTAACAAACATTCCACAAACAGCAATCATAACAAAAAAAAGAAAGGGACCATGAACCATCCCAGTCACTCTAAATCACTCAGTGACATCATCAAGCAACATAGGAACATGATTGAAGATAAATCAATAAATGATAAGACTCACAAATTCAAACAAGTCAAACAAACATCTTGATCTTCATTGTCAAAAGTTGAAAATATGGATAGGATGATAATGTTGTTAGGTTTCAGGGAATGCGGTACCCTGTCTAAGACAGGACACAGTTTGGTTTCAAGTATACCATACCCTATATAAGACCCATGATACTATGCCAAGGATGAATGATATTGATGCTGATGTTCGATTGATAAGATAATGTTGATCAGTTTGAATGCTTGGTTTGATTGAAAAAGTTCATCTGTGAATGCATGATTTCAGTAAAGCACAATGTGTGATTGCATGTCATTGGAGGGCTGCTCAGTGATCTGTCTATGCACAAAGGGGATATTTTTGTTTTATTTTTTGAGTTTTACAATTTTTTTGTGTTCATTTTTTCAGGACTTTATTTGATGTTTAGGGATTTTTTTAGGACATTTTTTGATTTTGTTTTTAGGGATTATTTCAGGACATTTTTTTGATTTTTTTTGGATTATTTCAGGACATTTTTCAATTTTTTTGGATTATTTCAGGACATTTTTCAATTTTTTTGGATTATTTCAGGACATTTTTCAATTCAAAAGTTCCAGTGATTGATCATGACAAGGGGAACGCACTCAGTGCACATCTAAAAGACATATATAGAGACCAGGACTGAAACATATGCACAAGAAACTGGAGTATGCAAGACAATGATGTTGACCAATCACAGGCCTGAAACAGAACATTGGGTCAGGACAAGGATAGGCATGATAAACCTGTAGAGAGAAAGCATAGCTAGAGGTCATGATAGATGATAGAGCAATGATTGTTTTACACATGGTGCCTGTATGCCAGGTTTTCACCATGGTACTTTCCCAAAGTGCCTGTTTGCCAGGTTTTCACTAGAGGGTGAATCATTTTTCTTTACTTTTTTGATCTTTTTCTTTGTTTTTCACTTTTTTCACTTTTTTTGTATTTTTGGAGCTTTTTTATTTTTATTTTTTTTTGTATTTTCTTAGGATCATACTTGAAGAAGTGCTGATAGAAAATTATGCCTACTACTTGTGAAGGTGCATGCTATTTATAGGATCAGACAAAGGTTCACCTTTTGGGGTGGCAAGCTGATATGTCCCCAAGCCATAGGCTGCAGTCACTATGAAAGGCCCAACCCAATTAGGTTCAAACTTGCCTTTGATGATGTCAGTAGATTGTGCATTCTTAGGGTTTGCCTTTAAAACTGGATCTCCCACTTCAAAGTGTCACCCTTTGACCTTCTTATTATAAGAGCGATGGAGACAATTTTGATATGCTTGCAAATATGTCAGGGTTGTCTGATGTTTCTCATCTAACATCTCAAGCTGATGCAACTGAGACAATCTGTGCATCTCATCATCAATCAGATGTTGCAAGGAAACATGCAAAGAAGGAATCTCCACTTCCAAGGGTAAAATGGCTTCCGCACCATACACCAAGGAATAAGGTTTTGCGCCAGTAGGTGTGCAGATAGAAGTGTGATAAGCCCATAGTGCTGGATTCAACTGTACATGCCAATCTCAACCAGTGTCATTGACAACCTTTTTTAGGATCTTGATAATGGTTTTATTTGATGCTTTAGCTTGACCATTACCCTGTGGATAGTATGGACTGGAGAAACGGTGTTGGATATGAAACTTTTCACAGAGTTCCTTGACATCCTTATTCTTAAAGGGACGACCATTATCTATGACTATGGCAAGGGGAACCCCATATCGGCATATGATATAATTCAGTAGGAATTTTGAAATTTGCACACTAGTGATATAGGTCATGGGGATAGCCTCGATCCATTTTGTAAAATACTCTGTGGCTGTAATGATAAACTTGTGTCCATTTGTAGATGTCAGGTGAATCTTGCCAATAAGATCCAATCCCCATTGAGAAAAGGGCCATGGCCATGGAGATATGATAGAATGAAGCTCTTGGGCTGGTGCATGTATGTAATTTCCATGGATCTGGTATTTGTAGCACTTCTTAACAGAATCATGAGCATCCTTTTCTAGAGTGGGCCAATAATACCTAGCACGAATCAAATTTTTGGCTAAGCTCGGACCATTGAAATGGCCCCCACATATACCATCATGAACCTCGTGTAAAGCCGTTTGTGCTTCGTCAAAATCCAAACACCTGAGGAGGGTATGGTCAAAGGAATGACGGTAAAGGGTGCTGGCAATGATGACATATTTGGTTGTCTGTCAGATGAAGGCTTGGCATTGGTTAGCAGAAAGGTTAGGTGGTAAGGTTTGGGATTTCAAATATTGATAGACGTCATTGTACCACGGGGAGTTAGGACCAACAAGAATACACATCACATCTGCTATCAGAATTTCAAAAGAAGGGACAAGCAACTGTTCAACCAAAAATTCACATTTGTCCATATTGTGGGGCATATTTAACATGGAAGCAATCGTAGCCATCGCATCTGCCGACTTGTTTTGAATTCTTGGAACTTGACTGAAATGGATAGCCGTGAATTTTTTCTTGAAGAAATCTACCATATGCTTGTAGGCAATAAGCTTTTCATCTTTTGTTTTGTAGTCATCATTCACTTGACAGATGACTAACTGAGAATCTCCATAGACTTGTAAATGTGTGATGTTCTAGTGGACTGCTACTCGGAGTCCTGTGACTAAAGCTTCATATTCTGCAATGTTATTGGTACAATGGAAAGTTATTCTGTAGGATTTGGGAATAGCATCACCTTGAGGGGTGACAAACAATATACTTTCTTTGGACCCAAACTTGGTATGGGATCCATCAAAGTATAACTTCCATTCATTAGAAGATGTGAGAGCAAAGACTGACTCATCTGGAAAATTGATCAACATGGGATGATCATCATAAATAGGAGCCTCTGCAAGTTGATCCACTATGACTTGTCCTTTTATTGCCTTTTGCTCCATGTAATCAATATCAAACTCACTGAGGATCATAACCCACTTTGCTAGCTGACCTATCAAAGCTGCCCTACTAAGAAAGTACTTCAAGGGTTCAATTTTTGTAACTAGCAATGTCTGATGACTTAACATATAGTGCCGAAGCTTCTGTGTTGCAAAGACCACTACTAAGCATGCCCGTTCAATAGTTGAATAATTCAGCTCATAGCCCACTAGTGTCTGATTGATATAATAAATAGCTCGCTCTTTGCCTTTCTCATCTTGTTGGGCCAAGAGAACTCCTAGTGTCATTTCAGTTGCAGAAATATACAATATAAATGGCTTTCCTTCTATAGGGGGCATTAGAATAGGCAGCGATAGCAGATAATCCTTCAGAGTTTGAAATGCTGATTGACATTGCTCAGTCCATTTAAAAGCAACTCCTTTATGCAATAAATGTTGGAAAGGATGACATTTGTCTACTAATTGAGCTATAAACTAGTGGATTGACTGTAGCTTTCCTTGCAGACTTCTTAGTTGATGGAGATTAAAAGGAGGAGGCATATCCATTATTGCTTTAACCTTGGCAGGGTCGACTTTGATGCCCCTGTGAGAAATAATGTACCCCAATAATTTGCTGGCTGTGACACCAAAGACACACTTCTTTGGATTGATTCTAAGCTTGTAAGTTTCCATTCAGTCAAAGATTGGGCTCAGGATGGCTAGATGACTATCTCTTGTGACAGATTTGCATAATAAGTCATCAACATAGTCCTCCATCAAAGTATGCATGAAATCATGGAAAATTATTGTCATCACTCTTTGATATGTTGCGCCAGAATTTTTAAGACCAAAGGGCATCACATTCCAACAATAGGTACCCCAAGCATAGGTGAATGTAGTCTTATGTTGATCTTCAGGAACAATGCAAATTTGGTTATAGCCGGAGAAACCATCCATCAATGAGAGCATCTCATATCCAACAGTCATGTTAACTATGATGTCTATATTTGGCAGTGGAAAATCATCTTTAGGGCATGCTTTATTGAGATCCCTAAAATCCGTACAAATTCTAATGCCCCAGTTACTTTGCTAACTGGTACAAATTTGAAATCCAGTCTGCATAATCAATGGGTTTGATAAAGCCCACATCTAGTAATCTTTTTAGTTCTACCTTGACCAAGAGAGCCACCTAGGGATGCATCTTTTTGAGTTTTTGTTTGACAGGCTTGGTATCTTCTTTTAATGGCAAGTGATGAAGGACTAATTATGGATCAAGGCCAAGCATATCTGCATAGGACCATGCAAAGCTGATCTTCTTCTCAAGAAAGAAATTGACAAAATCTATCTTTTCCTATTTTAATAAAGAAGCAACGAAATGAATGACCTTAGGGTTGACAGGTGTACCCAAATTTATCTCTTCAGTCATTTCCACAAGCAATGTTGATTTATCCTAACTTGATAGGGGTATGTCCAATCTTCCACCTTTGGGTGCCTCAGAGAGGTTTTCACCCACAGCTACATCTTTTATTTTTACTTTTTCATGATTAGAGAGTGCCTTATAGTTTTCACTCAAAGACCTATCTTTTTGATTTTGTACTTTTTCTTTTCTTTTTTCATTTTTATGACTGGAAGATGGAGTAGACTCCCCAAAATATGCTTTGGAATCCAGATCAATAGCAAATCCTGCCTTATGATCACCTTGTGGTATGCCTTCCTATAGTCCAAGGAATTCTACAATTGCTTCATCATTTTGAAAGCAATCTAATGTGAGTGGTTCTTGTTGGTTATGTTGGATAAGCTGTGGATAGACAAGGGGCATGTCATCATTGGTTTTAAGGAGAGAGAGGGCCGAGATGGTAAAGATGTAAACATCCATGGTATCACTGTCCGAACTACTCGTATGTGATTCAAAGCTTGGGTCCTAGAATGATTCTATCCAAGCATTAGGAAATGTTTTAGGGGGGGCAGTTATTTCATGTTTGTCTTCTATGGGCAAATCATCAAGGTCAAGGTAAATATTGTCAAGGGCATAGGAGCTAGAAGAAAAAGAACTCCACTCCCATTCATTGGAATTAGTTTCGGGTCAGGAATCCTCAGGTGTTGTTTCATCATCAGAGTCATGCCCCTTTCCACATGTGGTCACTTTGGTAGATGAGGGTCCAATTCACAATGGTACAAAACCTAACCCTAAAGTTGGAGGTCGCATCTTGGGTGTAATAGGTTCTAGCCTTCCTTTTTTGTCAGGGCCCAATCCGTTGCAGCCATCATATCCTTTCTTCTGTAGCATAGTAAATCCTTTGCCGTACCGCTCCACCGGCAACCTGATAGGTGGAGTCTCAGTTGGATCCTTATAAAGCCAATCTATGACATCATCATCCAAAGTTTCTTTGTCAAGTTCACCCCATCTTGTAAATGTAGTGGGGGGTTGATATTGAATGACTACCTTAGGTTCCTTTTGCAACAAATGTGGTTTGCCATATGATTTTGGAGATATTGGTAAATTCCCGATGAGGAATGTTTGAGCCATTGAATACTCTCCACATCCTTGGTCCTATATCTTTAATTTTCCTTTGATAGCATCTAACAATTCATTAGGATCCACATAACTATGTGAGTGGGCCTCTCTATTAATTGGGACTTGCTACTGCGGGGAATCCTTTAGAGTAGCACAAAATTGAAATGGATTAGGATCTCCTGGAATTGTTATCTCAATTCCATTTTAAGGATATTTTAAACATTGATGATAAGTGGATGGAACTTCTTTCATTGCATGGATCCGCAGATGGCCAAGAATCATATTGTAAGGGAGATCGAGGTCTAGGACCTGCAAGAAAGTGTTTTTTGTCACTGGACCAACTCTAATAGGCAATGTAATTATCCCTTTAGATGGGCACTCAGCATCATCATATGCTTTGATTGTTATTCTTCTGGAAGAATCAATGTCATTTTCTGTATAACCAAGACCAATGACCACTCTCAACGTACAAATATTAAGACCCGCTTCGCCATCTATCAAGACTCATTGGATTTTTCAATTATGGACAAAGACTTCAAGATGTAAAGGATCATTGTGAGGGAGCTTATCAGGTGAAATATCGTTATCAAAAAATGCAACGTGTTGGGAAACAACTAGATGTCCAATTCGGGCTTGAAACTAGTTAACATCAATGTCCGTCGGGATAGTGGACTCAATTAAAGCTTTATCTAGGACTGCACGATGCATGGGGGACATTTTCAACAACTCAAGGATTGATATTTGTGTAGGTGTCTTTCCCAGATGATCTAGGAGATTATACTGACTTGCAGGAGTTGGTTTGGGAGGAACTGCATGAGCTCCTTTCAGGACTATTTTGGATCGACGAGTGGTGACTGCACAAGAAGGATCTTTTCCCTTTATTCTTAGGGTGGAAACATATTCATTTGATGCTTGAAAAAAATTAATGACATTGTTATAACCAGTATTTGCATAATTTGCTATTTGGGTAGAGTTTGAAGAAGATGCTTTACCCTTGTCATGATCAAGCAAAGGAGTTTTGAAAATTGTATGATTAGTGTTATAGGTCACGTTGGGTGGATCTACCTCAATTACTCCTTGCTCTAACAAGTCTTGAATCATATGTTTCAATTGAAAAAATGATGCAGTTTTATGTCCTTTTGACCGATGGTATTCACAATAGGCATTATCATTCCACCAATGCGGCTTTACCAATGGTTCTTCCTTGATATCTGGTAACTTGATAAATTTTTCTTGTATTAATTGTTTCATTACTGACTCAATAGGCTCTCCCAATGGTGTAAATTGTTGAGGAGGCCCATCCCTTGATCGAAAAGGTTTTCATTGCTGGTTTTGTTGCTGACCTTGTTGTTGATTATATTGTTGAGTGTATTGTTGAGTATGTTGTTGGTATTGCGGCTATTGGGTAACATTGCTCACTGGTATTTGATTTTGTTCCATATTTGACATATTAGGAGCACTCAATTTCTTGATTGTGAATGGGGGTTGATTTGCATTCACTGCTCTTGCATCAACAACTCCATCATTAGTGACATTCTTGTTTTTGTACCAAAATCTATTTTTGTCCCCTGAATTGTTTGTGTTGTCACTGTCTTTGTTGAGCTTAATGATTCCCTTATCTACAGGAGTAGTTTCAATATTCATCCCTTTCTTAATGAGTTTCTCAATAGTACTAGGACTTTTCAATTTGAGTTCATACATCATTTTTGGGACCAAATTTTGGATAAACAAGTTCACTTGTTGTTCTTTGGGTATATCTAGGGAAGAACGACTATACAAACTTTGCCATCATTGCAAGAAAGTCACTAATGGTTCACCTTGCTTTTGCTTGGTGTTGCATAAATCTAACATGGTCACATCACTGTCAATGTTGAATGCGAAGTGAGATATAAAGTCTTTATATTTCCTGGCAGATGCAAATAACAATCCATTGCTTGTCCCATGAGACTTCGTGCAAATAAGTGCATTAAATATGTTTCCTCATAACTCACTTCAGTACACACCGCAAAAAATGCTCGAATGTGATCTTTTGGATTGCCATTCACTTTATATTTCTCAAAATTAGGTGCCTCAAAATGCTTAGGGAAGGGAGGCATGTACAAGCTCTTGTCAAATGGATTAGGACATAAATCTTGATCTGTGTATAAATTCTTTGTTCCTTTGGTTTCCAATGCATCAACTTGTCGTTGCAACTTCTCAAGCTATTGCGCAATTGTGTCAGATTTTGGAGGTCCATCATTAATCTTGGTGGGTACTCTTTGTCAATACATTGTGTTTCCGATCGGTTGTTGATGCTCTGAAATTGTTGTCTTTGGTGTCTCTAGCATGTAATGTTCTTGGTATACCTCTTACTGCTATGGTTTTACCATGCCTTGATATTGACCTTGTTGCTATGCTTCTTGTGGTGGAATCATTGTTTGTAGCCTAGGTTGATATTGCAATTGAGGGTGTTGTTGATATTGCGCAGATGTCAATTGCGGTTGTGAAGTATGATAACTTGTTTGTCTTGGCACATATTGAGGCATATGTTGTTGTTGATGCTGATGAATCAAAATTTTCTGACTTTGTGCCAATTGTTGTTGTCGTAGTGTAAATCCCATCATTTGCAAAAAAATTTGTTTGGGAGGTTTTTGTTGTTTCTCCTTAAGATGGGGTATGGCACTTGCATTGACTTGTTGTGTTGTTTGTCCAATCCATTGTGGTGGTTGCAAGTTTGCATTAACTTGTAATGGGACAGAAGGTGCTGCAACTTATTATCGAATGCGATATTGTTGTTGTTGTGCATTACTCAATTGTTGCAACATTTGTTGTTGGTGCAAACCACTATCTGTAGCTCTTTGTGTCGCCATTATCGAAGGATCTGTCACAATAGTTTGCATAGCCGATACTTGAGTATTTGGCAAATATATTGAGCTTAATGGGACATAGGAACTTTGCTGCATTGTGGAATTGTTTTGGACATTGGTGAGATCAAGCATTCCGGTCGTGAAGTTTTCTTGCATCTTAGATTTTGACCCAATTTTATGCATGCGAGGAACCACTTCTTGTTGAGGGATAGCTGTCAATATTTGTGTGGTCCTCATTTGATCTTTTGTTACAAGTGTTGTATTAAATAATGGATTATTTATTGTTTCAAATGGTGACTTTTGAGGAATAGTCACTATCAATGCCTTTGAAGCACATTTACCCATCAAGGTAGGTTGATTTTCTTGTTGCACATTTTCTTCATTTGGATGCGGAGAGAAACTTAACAGCTCACCACCCTGTTGTTTTTGCACATTGATTTGCTCACTTGAGGAGGTCACATTACTCATCATGTCAAGATATTTTGTGGGAACATCTTAAAGACCTTGTTCAAGAATTTATCCATCTTTTTTGTCATCTTAGGATCTTTAAGGAACATATCAACATCATCAGAAGCATCAGAATCTGGTAAAACATTTGGATTTGTCTCCTGTTGAATGCCTTGATCTGAACCAAATCCTTGTGAAAGAGTTTGTTCCTCATATAATGTTTGAATATCATGTTGCAAGTTTGGTTGATTCCAATCAAAAGGTTCATTTCCTCTTGGTGTTGGTGGAACACTCCCATGTCCTAGTTTCATGGGTACAAATACTAGTTCATATAATGGAGGTGGTCCAAGTTGAACCACTCCATATGGTGGTAATGATGTGTTTGACAAACCTTCAATTTGTACTGTTTGACTAGTTTGAAACTATGAATTTGATATGTTGTCAATGGGTTGATACGTTGGTTCACCCATCTTTTTAGATTTTGACCTTGTTTCAATAGGCATGTCACTATGCAAATGCAATATTTTTGGAAATTTTCAAGGATAATGTATGATATGCAACTAAATGCAAACTAAAATAGATGAGAATTCAATCTATGGAAAGAATGCAACCTATGTTTTTGTTGTTTTTCAAGATTTTGACAAATCTTTTGGAATGCAAATCTAAAAAGAGACCCTTAGGAAATTGAAATGATGTCTAGACCTCAAAGGACAAAAGGACCAAGTGACAAAAGGACAAAATGACAATGTCTCACCTATATGCTTGGATACTAAGCTAGGTTTGACCAAATGACATTGATGACAAAAAGACAAAAGTTTGATAAGGTCTAGACTTCCTAACAATAACTTAGGGTTTATCAAAGATTTGGATTACTCAAGTATGACAAAACCTAGTTTTGACACCATATGCAAAGGGACAATTACTATGCAAATGATCCTAATATGATATGGTAATGACCTAATCTTAATGAAGAGACCTAGGGTATGCAAATGTGACCTAATGCTATGAGGACAAAGATGCAAATGCAAATGTATGACAATGTCAATCTAAGACAAAACCTAAGGTTGAATTATGAAATGGTATTATTCTAATGCAAGAGGACACCTGCAAATGGATGACCCTTATTGATATGCAAAGGAGTATGACCTAGGTGAAACCTAACCTTGGTACTTGATAATGACTTTGCAGAACACAAACCTAGGATGAACCTAAATCTAAGTGACATGAATGTTGAGACAAGATTTTGAAAAATGTTTGACAACCATGTTTGAAGGTGTTTTGAACTTTGTTGAATGAAATACTCTTGTGTTTAACCTTGTTTTGAATCAATTTGTCTTGTTTTTGAAATGAGACACAACTCAACTTTTGACAAGCTAAGAAGACAAGATATTTCAACTTAGACTCAAAACAATCATGCTCATTCACACATTTCTTATGGTAGGCAAGGACAGTAGGTACTTGAGAGGTAGACTCATTATGAGATTCAAGGAGAATACATAGATGCTTGACCCCATGGGCTCCCCTCCATGGCACTCACTTCTCAAGGCAGCCAAGCATCAGTCCCCATGGAAATCTCCCCATGGTGAACTTAGTATCTCTTCCAAGTATCCAAACTTGTCCTTCTCAAGCAACTAGAAGGATTTTTGGCCTCTAAATACAAGGTGTTTAATAAGGATTTCTATTAAGCGTTACTCCTTGGTGTCACGCAAGCATGATTGAGACATAGGCCCACCAAGATACTAAACAAATGTAGTCGCGCAAGCACAATTTAGACTGTGAGGTCCTACTTACATGTTGATATGAGAAAGAGTTCAAGGGTCATCACTTCCCAAGTAACTACAATCCCCACGTAACCCTTCCTTCAAAGATTTCACTCATCAAGTATTTATTTATGGTGAGTTAGAATGCCAAGGTACTTTGGCTATGCTCACTTTGGGTCATTCCCTTCTCATGATTGTCACTTGCTTGCAAAAGAAAGCAAATGGTCAGGAAGGCAGGCCCTCTAAAGGTAACAAACAATCCAAGACATGAGAATGGTATCGAAGATCTGGATTTCTGATCACCCTAAGAAGGATGAGAGCATACTCTCCTACTCTAATGTCAAAATCAACAATCAAAGAAAACACATGTTCATTCCATCCTACTTAGCAATCATACTAGGTGCCTAATTATGAATCACAAACACAAAAGTTTGGTTGGAATACAAGGCAACTTGCAAAATCACTAAGTTAGAAGTTTGATTGTTTGGTCTTTGACTAGTGAACCCGCATAAAATTTGTTAGTAGTTTCATTCTTTTTTTGTCTTCATCACATGTAATGCCAAGGTGCTGCACAGAGAATCAGTACCAAAGAAAAACCAAAATGCAGAATCACTAAGTTAGAAGTTTGATTGTTTGGTCCTTGGTTGGAATACAAGGCAACTTGCAAAATCACTAAGTTAGAAGTTTGATTGTTTGGTCTTTGACTAGTGAACCCGCATAAAATTTTTTAGTAGTTTCATTCTTTTTTTGTCTTCATCACATGTAATGCCAAGGTGCTGCACAGAGAATCAGTACCAAAGAAAAACCAAAATGCAGAAACAGAATGCAAAACAAAGTAATTTGCAAGTAAAAACACTGATTTTTACCTCTGTTTCTGGCCTTACACAGGCGCAGAATGTCTCACATAGGCGCAGAATGCAGTAACATAGGCACAGAATGTAGTAACACAGGCACAGATCCCTTTGACACAGGCACAAAATGCAGTAACACAGGAGCAGATCCCTTGACACAGGCGCAGAATACAGTGACACAGGCGCAAAAGTGCCCAGAAAGCCCTGAATTACCCTGTTTCTTGGGTTTTTCACTTGCAAATCAGCTCAAAAGAACTCAAAAGAATGTTTAGGGGGCTAGTTCACATCAGTTTCACCAATTAATGTAGCTAGGAATTCAGAAATTATCAAAGCAATAGCAAATTGGACTAGCTCAATCATGAAAACTAAAATGCAGTGAGAAGAATTCTACAAACATTCAATAGAGATATGGAAATGAAACATTCAATTCAAATGCAAACCATCACACTTGCAGATGTCTCCTCCATGATTCTCCATTGTCCTTCTTTCTCCTTCAAATAGCTTTGTTTTGTGGATCTCACCTTCAAGTGCATAAGTATAATGTGAAAGCAAGATTGACAAGACGAGACAACATCATAAGGGTACTAGAAGTGTGATTGATTCAACCTTTTGATTGAAGAAATTCATCCAATTTATAGACAAATTGGAGAAAAGACAAGATTAGAATGAATTTGATTTGAATGGAAATTTCAAATCAAGAATGACAAATTGACACTTTCTATGCGAAATTGATTGATTGACAATTATGACAAATTACTATGTCAAAATTGATTGATTGACAATTATGACAAATTATGACAAATTTGCTATGCAAAATTGATTGATTGACAAATTATGACAAATTTGCTATGTCATTCCCATGAAATTAGGAGAAATATAGGAGAAAATTGATGAAAATTAGAAAATTAGAAATTAGGAGAAATTAGTAAATTGGAAAATTAGGTAAATTAATTAATAATTTTTCATTCATTAATTAATTCACAAAGAGGGAGGAATTAGTTAGCCAATTAAATAAACATTTAATTGTGACAAGAAGACTTAGGATAAATAAACTATTTAACCTAGAGGGAGAAATGACAAACAAGGTTAAATGAATAAGTCATGAAACCCTAGAAGATGAATTAGAAATGCAAGGATGACAATTAGGTCTTGACAAAAGATAATTGATGCCATTCGATTTGATCATGACTAACAAAGGACCAATGCTGATAAATGATTTGATTGATAAATGTGCCAATTGACGAGGAACAATGACTAATTGATCCAAATTGACATGATTGAGAAGGACGATGATCGATGTCAAATTGATCGCAAAAAGACAAAAATGAGAACAATCAATGACAAAATAGATTGCAAAATGACAAGATTGAAAAGGACAATGATCGATGACAAATCAATTGCAAGATGACAAGATTGAAAATGACAACGATCGATGACAAATCGATCGCATGATGATAAGATTGAAAATGACAATGATCGATGACAAATCGATCTCAAGATGATAAGATTGATAAGAGGACAAAACCCTAATTCCATCATCGATTAGGATTGATGATGTCAAACATGATGACAAATGAACACGCACATTGATGCGACAAGATAAGATCGACCAAAATCATGACTGAAGATTGTTATCGACAAGACCAAATTCAAAAGCGAGACAACTAAAGAGTGTAGAAGAAGGACTCGATGCTCACAAATGATAAAGACCAAGTTCAAATCATAGGATAAATGTTAATGCGACACAAAAAACCATAAAATAAGGCAATGCGCAAATGTTAAAATATGACTCCGCAAGCGTTGACCATTTTTAGACATCTACACTTTCTTTCATTACTTGGCTAATTCCAAAACTGGGTTTGACCTAAAGGCAAACCCTCAATCCCAACCCATTTTCCTCTCTTTTCTCTGTGTAGGTTATAGGTGTGCAACTGTACTTTTAGATTCGGGCTTCATTTGCAGAGGTGGAAAAACCCTTTTCATTTCATGGATTTTTCAAAGGACCGTGTACGTTCTCACCACGGTCTAGGGAAATTTTCCTCAAATTAGCAGGGTGACTCCGTCTCAATATTTTACTACCAAATCTAGGTGCACAACTTCATCCCATATTCGGATCTCAAGTGATAATCGATTCTTTATCACTTTTACACTACATAATTCAATCAATTTCCTCTCTATTTCAAACAAGAAAGAGGGGATCAACTTAGCATTCCCCATTCATTCAAAATTCAATCTACCATCTTTGTGTGGAGAGATTGAATCTAGTGAATTATCCTCTCCTCTTTCTAATGTAATGGTGAAAAGTGCTTGAAAGGTAATCGATAGCAAAACTTTCATCTCTCTTTGAGGGAAAGGGTAGTTTCCTTCTTGATTTATCATTCACCATTTTCCCACCATTACATTTTGGTGAACCTGACATCTTGCATGCTTTCCTTGGAACAAAATTGCATATTTTTCATTTACAAGTTTCAAATTTCTGCAAACTTAGTGGTTAAATCATTCAAAACCCTAGTTTTTAAATTTAAAATTGAACTTGTGATTTGTAAAATTTACTTGTGGTTATCTTAGATCTAAAAATTGTTTTGTTTGTCAAATTCAATTTCCTCCTTGTCTTGTTCAATTTGCAATTAAAATTTTTTAAATTAAGAGGTTACTTGTCAAAACCCTAATTTTAAAAAATTATCTTGAACTTGTGCAAAAATTGGATTTCCATTTAATTTTCAGATTTTTTATTGTTCTTAGATTTGTCTTCAATCCTACAATTCAAATTTCAAAATTGAGTGGTTAGGTCATCAAACCCTAATTTTTTAAATTAATTGGATTTTGTGTAAATCTCACATAAATTTCATTTACATTCATATTTCTAGATATTTTCCAAGGTGTCCCTATCCATTAGGTTTGACCCTTTTCAAAATTGTAATTCAATTCCTCTTTTTCTTCAAAACCTTAATAGGGTCCTATTTTCACATTTGCATCTTCATTTCACCCATCTAGAGCGTAAAATTCACCAATTTTGGGGGGTTAGCTTTAAAATCATCATAATATCCATCCCTAAAGATTTTGAAAAAAGTTGGTTGGACCATGTGCTTTCCCACCACGGTCCTTGACTTTTTTCCCAAAATTTTGGGAGATTGTTATGACTATATTTAATAGTTTAAATTCGGAAGATTGGCCGATTTTATTGATTTTTGATCCCTCTAGAATCGGAAATACCTTCAAAATTCAGCATTTCAAATTTCAAGAATTTTTTTGAAGCTAAGAGGTTAATTATTGTCTGCACTGATTTTAAAAATTTTAATTTTTAAATAAAGTGGTATTCCCTTGGTCCTAATTTTAAAATTCCAATTTCCTTTCATTTTTGGAAATTGTGTCATCCTCTTCCTCCAACAAATTTCAAATTGTGTAATCATTATTTTCTTAAATTTTGTATTACTGAATTTTGTAAACTTTGTTCCACAATTCAAAATTCAAAATTTTCCTCTACTGCATGAGTTTTACCACTATTAGTCCTACCTATTCTATCCCCATTAGACGAAGCATTATAATTAAGGCATCCCAAGGTTTAATTACTGAGGAGATGGAGCCTAATTTGGGTGTCTTCTTTAATGAGAATCATGCTAATTATTCCCATCCTAATCATGTGCCTATTCACCCCATTGATGGATCCCATGATGAAGAAGAATCTTTAACTAAGGTTTATTTAGATCAAATTTCTACATTGGACTATCTATTTGATAGCTTTCAAAAATGGATGTCCCAAGAATACCCTAATAGTGAAGCCCTTCCATTAATTGAAGGTCTTTAGTGCATGCTTTAAAGTGATAAGGATGGAATTGATATATTGTGTGGCATTGCACATATTGTTGATTCTAATGTCACGCCTTTCAAGTGTTGTGCCAGAACCCTAGGTTATTCACAACCTTCAACAAAATTCAATCCTTCAATTCCTTTGACTACTCTTATGACTAGTATTCCTACTTTCGCATCTAACATCATGGCTACTTCAACTCAAAATATCATTCCTACAACCATGGGTCATGGGGTTAATCCCTCTTCTTCATTTAATCCTCCATCTTTACCCATGCCTTCCATTGATATTCTTATTATTCCTCAGCCAATCAATGTACACAAGTGGGCAATCCCTTCAACAACTTTATTCCTCCTTTAAGTGTCCCTTTTCCTACACAATCATCACCAATTCCTACTTATCATAATGTCCCACACCTTATTCTCAGTCTTTGCCTTATTTCAACAACATCACACCACCTTCTCAATCACCTATGTCTAACATCAATTCTTCCACCGAAATGAGAATTAACAATCTTTCTCAAACCATGTCAACCTTACAACAACAAATTCCTTCTATGAGTCAATCCAAGTTTACTATGCCCACCTTTGATGTTGTGAGCCCACTTTCTCTTGATATTGTTAAAGTCATTCCACCTAAACATGTGGAGATCCCTCAATTGGAACTCTATAATGGAAAAGGTGATCCTCTTATGCATGTCAAAATACTTTAAACCTTGTGTACTGATTTTGCTTATGATCAATGATTGCTTGAAAAATTGTTTACAAGAACACTAAGAGATAAGGCTTTACAATGGTATTTCTCTTTGCCTTCTTATTCTATCACTTTCTTTCAAAAATTGGCAAATTCTTTCATCCAACAATTTCAAAACAAGATTGGTCCTAAAATCACTTTGATCGATTTAATGTATTGTAAACAAGGTGTTAAATAAAAAGTGACTGATTTCATTGGTAGATATAAGAATTTGTGTGCTCAAATTTATTTTCATGCACCTGATAATGATATTCAAAAAAATTTCATTTCTAATTTGGAAGAAGATATCCGGGAAAAGCTTCTTTTGTCTGAGTTTAATTGCTTTCCATAGTTGTGCGCAACACTCCACAATTATCAACTAGCTGTGAGTCAAATGGAGCAATCCATTCCTATGGCTCCAAGTGATATGGGGGAGAGTGTTCAACAACCATTTGCAAAGTTCAAACCAACAAAAAGATTCATCAAGTTCAATGATCCAATCAACAACAACCATGTAAATGCTACAATAGGTGTGCCTTCTATTTCTAAATTTTTCCAAAGAGAAAGACACTTTACTCCTTTTAATGAATCTTTACATAGTATTATGTCTCAGTTGTTGCACATAAATGTTATCAAAATTCCTCCTATAAAACAAAATGATCCTTCCAAACTTGCATCTCCTTATTTTGATAACAATTCCTTTTGCCAATTCCATTGTCAACCTGGTCATGATACTAAAAAATGTTTTTCATTAAAGAATAAGATTCAAGACTTGATTGATAATAATACTATATCTGTGGCAGGTGTGAATGATAAAGGGAATAAATCAGTAGCTCCTACTAATCAAAATATTAAGATTTTCACTGATCCCTTTCCATCTCATATCTCTAACGTTATTGAGATTGTGCCTAATTCTCTCTCTTCTAAAGAATTCACCTCTATGGCTCCAAACTTGATTAATATGGTAGACACACAAGATACTCCTAAGGATCCTTGTATTACATTTGACCCTAGTGAGACCATTAGAGCACCCGATGGCCCTTTATACATAGTTGCAAAGGCTAAGGATGTCCCTTTCCATGGTGCCTTGATTTATCCCTCTTGCATGGTTAATGTCATAACTAAAGAGTATCTTTTTACTTTACGATTGCATAAGCCACTGTATGATGCTTCTATTGTAGTTGTGAAGTTATTTTATGGCTTCTCATGTCCTACCATTGGCTCTATCACCCTCCCTATTGAAGTTCATGCTAAATCCATGGATTTTGACTTTGTTATCATACCTTGTTCTGAGCAATTCCATGTGAAGTTGGGCTATCCTTGGCTATCTTCCATGAAGGCTATTGCTTCTCCAATCCACAAGTATCTTAAATTTCCTCACAATGGAGAAATCATAACTGTGAACCATAACTTATTTCGTCCATCCAAAATAAGCCCCGGTGTTCCTATTGATCTCTTTTGGCCTAAACAATTTCAATCTCTTCCATCAAGGAGTGATGCTCTTTTGCAAGCTTATAAAAAATGAAAGAATGATATGATTTTATCCTTAAGTAAACATAGATCGCCAACACTTGACATCCCTATTATTCTTCAAGATGAGGTTCTTCCCCTCATGGATAGAACTAATCTCCCTCCTAAGGAAGATCATCCACCTATTCCTATGGATGTGACTTTACCCACTCTTAAGGAGAACAAAAATATTCCTCCTAAGGTTAGAACTATACCTCCTCCTCATGATGGACTTGGTCTCCTTCCTACACCTAATATTCCTCCTTTCTATGGAATAGTTCCACCTCCTTCCTCTTATCAAGAGAAGAGGCCTACTTCTCCTATTATTCAACCAAAAAGACCTCAACCTAAACCTTCCACTATCAAGGAGAGAAATATTCCTACTTTTTCAAGTGTTCCTCCTCCTTCTCAACCTTCCACTATGACTTGATGGAATCTTTGTGCGTGAGAACACTGACGAAGATGTCACGTTCAAGGTCATGAGCTATCCCTCAAAATACTCAATCTCCTAAGACTCCAATAGTTGACATGATTCCGTTTTCTCCTAAGAAGGAAGTTCAACCAAAATCTCCGAAAAATAAGTTGCATAAAACATGTGATGGTTTTACTTCTATTCATGTTCTTTCTCCTCTTTCTCTAAACTTTGATGAAGAAATGGGTGACAATGTTATTCATAATGGCAATACAACTCCTAATGCTTCTGATAGTGAGTATGAGTATGTTGATGTGGACAAGCATTTATCGGTTGAGTTTTCACAAACCCTAATCCTAGCTCCTAGAATCGAACATAATGACTTACAATGTGAGCATAGTTGTTGTTTGGATCTTGTGATAGCTCCATCTGCTATGCTTGATATCACTCCTCTGGCATGTTTCTCGCCTTCTAGAAATAGTGATCAACAAGATCAGGAGGTGGATGTCATGCTAGATTAGAAATATTAGCACTATAGATCTTTCTCTCTCCTTTCTTCATCTTTTGTGACCATTCTTCTATGTGTATCCCTATTCTTTTATTATTCCCTTAATATCTACTTGGGGATGATGCAAAGCATTGAGATCTTATCTTGGTCTCTTTCATGTTGACTCAAAAGACATCCTCTCTTCCCTTTCTTCTAAGTTAGTATCCTTCTTTGGGAAATGAAGAATATTAAATACATATACATACATGATATACATGAGTTACCATACAACATGAGGAAAGTGACACTACCTTGTGTTTCATGTTCATTATCCTTGGGTTTATACCTCGATTGGGGGATAAATCCTTGCAATAACATGATCCCTTTATTCTCTCTCTCTTGGGTGTTGTTACCAAAATTTTGTACAATGTCAAATTTGGTGCCCTGATGAAGCCTTGCATTCATTTTGAAAAGGTCCAAATCATGAACCAGGAATAAATGCACTATTTTTTCTAACTTGTTTGCTTCATGTGCAGATACAGGAAAGTAAGATAGAATGTGGGTTAAAATGTGGCTCCCATGAGGGTTGAGCTCAACATGTTGTAGATCACAAAGATATTATGCTCCATTGTAGATGAAGTGGCGTAGCTATTAAACCCTTAATGCCAAAATAAACTCAAGAAAATACAATCAACCTATGTAAAGTTTTACTTGGGTGCTAAAGAGGGTTTTAAATGTGAGGCCTTAGAGTTTCCAAGTGGTTTCAGTCACCAGGCAGGAAGACCTTTTATCCCATATTGGTTGTGCGGAGGGATTTTATCACATTTAAATATAAGGCCACATATAACTATAGTGTCAAAGCTTATGGGATTTTGGCAAGAAGAGGCAGCTCATGGCCTAGTGGACCTTGTGTGTGTGCATCTCAAGGCATCCTAATTTTGTGACCGGCTGGTGGGAAGAGACTAAAGAGAGAGCAAGTTGAAGAAAGATCAATGGTGATCATAGAGATCTAATGGCTATCGCTATGTCGCAATGAAAAGATGCACACTGAATTATTGTCGTGACTTGGTGACTGATGACATGGCAAAATAAAGAGTAAAGATTGACCATCAGATCAAGAGAGATCGAACGACAGAGTCACATTCTGGGGTTATAGATGACTGTCACTGTACTGTGGTTATGAAGTGCTTGAAACGAATACACTCGCGATAGGTGGCAAGCCAGGTGGTGCCGAGGTGGACTTTGAGAAAATCACAAGGTGGCATATGTGTACATGTGGAACAAGAGAGAAGATCAATTGGTGCTAAAGATTAAGCAGCTTCTCAAAATGCCCCCCAAGATCAACAGTGATCACAAAGATCTAACGATTGTTGCAATGAAAAGATGCACACCAGATTATCACCGTGACTTAGCAACTAATGACATGGAAGTAGAGGTGGCGATCCAAATGGCCCTCCAGGTGGGCTCAGAATGAATGAGGATGTGCCACATGGTAGATGGAAGACAAAGTGGACCCGCGATTGAATCAGAGGCTGATACGTGGCAAAAGTCTACAGGTGAGTGGATGTCTAAGTCAACCTTGAACTTGAACCAGTTCAAATTGGTTCAATGCTTCAAAATGGTTCAATGGTTCAAAGTTCAGTGGTTCAACGCTTCAAAATGCTTCAAAGGTTCAAAGTAGATTATCGTTGCTCATTCCCATGGGCCCAGGATGAAGAAAACAAACAAGCAGAGATAAAAGCAAACGGCGAGGCCTGCTAGAAAGTAAATAAAAAGTTAATGCAAGTGGCCATGGTTCATGCAGGCAATCCAGTGGCTGGAAATAAAAAATTGCACGGTGGACTCAGAACTGGTTGTTTGAATAGTGAAAAGACCACCAAGAATGGAGATAATTTTTGCATGAAAGAATAATGCAAATGCTTATTGCTTGTCTGAATATGCAAGTGTTACATACAATTGGAAAGCTCACGAAACAGGTTGATCATTTCCACAACCATTTTTTAATAGAAGTTTCAACATGGAGAGCAGTTACCAGACAATGCATAAGATTTTCTTAGTAGTATTTCCTTTTAATATAGTCATAGTTTAGTTCATCATGCAACTTTCACATGGGGATAGATATTTTTCTTATTTAGATATGTAGATTTTTTAACAGGAGAATCAGTGGCAGTCCTTTTGAGTAGAAAAGATTATTATTTTATAGATTATGCATGAGTTTTTATGCCATTTTTGGGGCAAATTCACCCAAGGCTTTTCTCATGTAGTGATTTTAGGGTTTTTGAAGGGGATTCATCATGATTTCTATATATTCCTTCTCTCCTTCTTTTTTTGCTCTAGTTCTTTCATTTTGGCTTACACATACAACAAAAAATATTGTATCTCAACACTTTTTTTTTTCCAAGTTTCAGCATTATAATAGAGATTATTTTCAATTTGCAATAGAGAGTTTCAGTTTCCTTGTCAATTATTTCTTATTTTTCCATTGTCAGATGAATGATTTGACAAAGTTATTGTGATTTAATTTTGAATCATTTTCTTTATCTCATTTATGCTTTGGAGAAATAGGAAGATTTCATAGTAAATTTAGGTTGTGGGTTGTGTTCATTTGGTTTCTAGTTCTTTGCATGTTGTGAAAATTCACTTTTCCTACATGCAAAACTTGGATAACTTTGAGCATTCACATGAAATGTTTATCAATTTCATTATCTTATTTGATTCGTGAGATAATTTTTGGGTCTTGTTGTAGCTGGTTATAGTTTTAGGACAGCAAGTAGAACTACATCATTTTGGTGTATCACCTCCATTAGGATAGTTTTTTCATTACATGCAAGACTTTTACCCTTTTCCCACAAGAAGTTAGTGTAGGAGATCCATCAGAATAGGAAGCTGACCTAATCTCCGAAGATTCACCTTCACTTTGAGCAAGCCACAGGCTCAAAGGTCTTTCCATGTTTCACAGGATTTCTTGTTTTTGAACTTAGCATCACGGGTGCAATCCTTAGTGACAACAGTTTTGGTATGCCTGGTGGGACCCATTTGAGCTATCCTAGTTCAAAGAAAATCCATTTTTGCTGTTGTTTTGGTATTGATGGCAGTATTTCAGCCTATTAAGGTTATTTTTTCTAGGTACCTGGCGACTCTATTTTCTAGTTTTATGTGCAGAATAGGTCTTAATAGTATATGAAAAAGTATCAAACCAAACAGTGTGAGGATCTAGTTGAGAATATTGAGCTACCACCATCACAGAAAAGGTCAAGGACAATGAAAAAGATAAAAAAAACAACAAATTTAGCAGTTGAGTTTCCAGAAAGTTTGTCAGTTGAAGTCTTTCTTGAAACTCCAGATTCTAATCTTTTGTCTAATTCTTCTCCTCCACCTAATAATTCTCAGACCAATTTTTCTACCCGCATAAATCCTTTTTTTTTACCTACTCCAATTGAGCCATCTATTACCCAGAATCCACCAGTAAATTCCAGAGTATTTGCAATGGATGTTCCAAGAGCACATGCTTTCTTACCTTTCAATGGAGGTGGACCTTTGAATTTGACCCAACATGATCCTATACCAGGAGCAGCTCTGAAAAGATTTCCTAATTTCACTAGTGAAGACCACATTACACCCATTAAGCACATAAGAGATATAGCATCTCTATGTGTAGTTCACCATATAACCCAAGAGAATGTAGCACTAAGGCTAATGGCAGCATCACTCAAAGGCAAAGCACTTCAATGGTTTAGGGCTTTGCAAATTAATTCAGTTAATGATTGGGATGATTTGGGTGATAATCTAACAAAGAAGTTTGCAGATAAATTTGATCGCCTATCACTGGTTGAGTAGATGACCACTATCAAGAGGACACTGCAAGAGAAGATGACTGATTTCAATTACCATTTTGAGCGAACCTGGAATAGAATTCCTACAATGGTAAAACCCTCTCCTGAACATGCATTTTTATATTATTTGAGAGATTTAAATAGCGATATTGTTGTTATGATTCAATCTATGGGTGGGGTTAGATTACCAGCAGCTTATGATATATCTATTAGAGCAGAAAACAACCTTATACAAGTTGGTAAAATTACTGCTAGGCCTCCTATGCCTATTTTTCCTGATATACAACCATTGATGTCTTTACAAGTACCCCCTATAGTTGCAATACTTGTTGTTCCAGCACTAGGTTTTCAAAATTATGTTCAAAATAGTGTTGTAGCAGACTCATCAAAGCAACTACAAACATTACAAGAGATGTTTGTAAAGAATGTTGAAGCAACTCAATAAATCCGCCAGACTATGCAAATTTTTGGCAATGAATTGGTGAACCTCAAGAAAAATCAGAACCAAAATCAAAGGTATCAAGCCCTATATCAAGCTCCTTATCGACCCAATAGGCCTAACTAACAAGTTGATGCTCAGAATCAAAGAAGGAACTACAACAATAGGTAAAACCAACAGTATAATCAAAATACTACTAACAATTCTAAAGAAATTGTTCCTGCTCAGAACAATATGGCCAAGAGTGGTGTTTTCCTTTCCAACAACCTCATAATCAAGCATCATGCCAAAATGCAATGAATGCTCAATCACAAGCTTTGATGGTTCAGAATAACATGTCTTATCAGGATGTAGGTATAAATGAGGGATCAAAAGGTCCTGAGTTGGCTATGATGAATTGGCAAGGTGAGGAATTTTGTGGATTTAATCATTTGCAAGCACAAAATAGACCTTTTCACCTGTTGCAGAAAATACAAGGTCAAAGAAACGTGATATTGACATTGGACAACAAGCTATGAATAATCAACAACAAGCTATAAATAATGGACAACAACAAAATAAATCTGGATAGTAGCCAAATAAGGGAAAACAATAAGCTTCTACAAGTCAGGAAGCTATTAGTACACCTCCACTTGTCTAGAATGTGCAGATTTTACCAAGAGGATAGCCTATAGCATCTAAAGAACAATAGAAAGTTCAATCTCAATTGAAACCAGCTCATCAAGATCCTATTGTTCCAAAAGTACAACATAAGGTTAGTGGTGTTCCATTTAATATTGTTGAATCTATGGCAAAAACCAATGTTTCAATGACAATGATAGATGCATTGCAAATTCCTAGACAAAAGGAATTGCTGAGAGACAAATTGGATAATCTTTCCTTGACTAATGAGCCTCAGAAAGATCAGCCCACAGTTGCATTAGCTAATGATATCCCAGTTAAGAATAATTGGCCAATCCAAACACCAAAGCCTCCTCTATTTTTTGTAACATTGATAATTGGCACCAATATAGTCCACAATTGCTTGATAGACTCAGGAGCCAGTAGTTTAATTATGCCCAAAGACCTTGTAGATAAACAAGGTCTAATTTATGACCCTATTTCTAGAGGAGTTGTATAGTTAGATGGAACAATAGTTAAGTCAGTTGGACTGGTCAAAGATCTTGGTTTTACCTTGCATGCTTGTTCTAATTTTGTAATACCTTAGGACATGTACATAGCTGACTTACCTCCACACTTTGCTATTTGCCTATCTAGAGATTTCATAGCAAAAGTAGGAGGATACCTTTCTATTGATTGGCCACACTTGTTTTTTAGAGCCCAGTATGGTACTAAGGTTACCATTAAGTCATAACCCCAAGCCACTTTCCACTTAGAACCATATACCCCAAGTCCTATAAATGCAGATCTTACCATCAGAGACCATGAGGAGTTACCACCTATCCAAGATCCAGATACACTTGTCCAAGGCATACCTGATGTGAATTTGGATGAGTGGGTAGCACAGAATACTGCAAAAGATCCTTTCATCAGCATGGATGAAATTGGTCTTGGTGTTTATATGATTCATGAGGAGGATTATGTTATTCCTAAGCTTGAAAAAGAGGATATTTTCCTTGACCAACAGTTAGAATAGCAGCAAAATCAGGTTTGGTAGCTTTATTTTGATGGTTCAAGAGGTAAGAATGGTTTTGGAGGTGGTGTTATGCCATTTTCTCTCAAAGGTATGAGATACTACATTGTTTTCAGATTCTCATTTAGTTGTACAAACAATATAGCTAAGTATGAATCATTATCATATGGCTTAGAATGGGCTAGACAGAAAAAAGTTAAATGTTTACAAGTTTTTAGTGATAGCGAACTAGTAGTGAACCAAGTAAGGAATATATCCATGTCACCAAAAATGATGTTTTGAAGATGTACAAGCATAGAATTTGGGATTTAACTAAAGATTTTGATGCATTTAATCTATTGTCTATACCTAGAAGTCAAAATAAAGAAGCAGATAGACTTGCTACTTTAGGAGCTTAGTTCAATATTCCAAAAGAACTAGAAAATATTGATAGACAAAAGGAAGTTAAAGTTGCAGTAAGGCCCTCAGTTTCAGATAACAATCTTAATTCGCAGGTTTTTGACTCAGATGAGCAGATTACTAATTTCCTAATTGAAGAAGCTGAGTTTTCTATTGGAAATCAACGTAAGTTTAATGATCAATATGAAAATCAGTTTCTCCAATTGAAAACTAACAAGCTGCCCAAGGGTTTGGTAACCTTTGAATCTATTTTTTAATACAAATGATCAGGTCAAAAAGGATAAAGGTAGCATGTTTGTGAAGGAAGAATATTATGAACCCGTTGAAATATTCAAGAACAAGCTACTAAAAATTGGCAAGGTATGTACCCCTAAAGAAAAACATGCTTTTGTAAAACTTTGTCAAGAATTCAATGACATATTTGCATGGAGGTATGAAGATTTGAAAGGATTTGATCCTCATTTAGCTCAACATACCATATAGTTGGTAGATAATGCAAAACCAGTAAGGCAGAAACAAAGGCCTCTTAATCCAAAATTATAACATCTTATGACGACTGAGTTAAATAAATTGATTGAAGGAAATATTATATTTCCAATCAAGCACACATCTTAGGTGTTCAGTCTAGTTCCCATTAGGAAGAAGAATGGTGAACTGAGATTATGTGTTGGTTTTAGAGATCTAAATAGAGCATCCCTGAAAGACCATTACCCGTTGCCTTCAATGGAGCAAATTTTGCAGGTTGTATCAAGATTAGAGAGATTCTAATTACTTGATGGTTATTTAGGATATAACCAAATTATGGTCAAAGAAGAAGACCACTACAAAATAGTATTTACCACCAAGTGGGGTACAATGGCTTATAATAAAATTCCATTTGGACTGACCAATGTAGGGGCAACATTTCAACGTGCAATGGATATGGCATTTCAAGGCCTGATTAACAAGTTTGTTTTGGTTTACCTAGATGATGTAACTATTTTTCTAAAAAGGCTAATGAACATCTTGACCATCTCAGACAAGTATTTGAGAGATGTAGGGAATATGGAGTTTCATTAAATCTCAAGAAGAGCATATTTGTCGTTCATGAAGGCAATTTGTTGGGATATATTATTTTAAAGCATGGGATTTCAATAGATCCTAAGAGGATCACAACCATACTTGCATTGCCATTACCAACACATAAGAAGGGACTCCAAAGTTTCATAGGTAGGATTAACTTTATCAGAAGGTTTATTCCTAATATTGCAGCATTGATGTAGCCACTTATAGACATTCTTAAGAAAAATATTCCTTTTCGGTGGAGTAAGGAAGGTAAAAACAGTTTTGAAGAAATAAAAGAGGCAATTGCAACAACCCCTACTCTCATTAATCCTAATTTTAAGAAATATTTTATTCTATATGCTTTTGGGAGTGAGGATACTATTTCTGCAATGTTGTGTCACCAAAATGATGAAGTCTTAGAACAGCTAGTTGCTTTCTTTAGCCATATTTTGCATGATTATGAGACTAGATACTCATTTGTAGAAAAGCATGTGTTAGTAGTAATAAGAAGCCTTAAGAAATTTAGGCACATGCTCTCTAACAATAAGATTCAGCTTATGGTTTCTCATCATACAGTGAAAGAGTTTTTGCTCAACAAAGACATAAATGACAAAAGGGCAGGTTGGATTACTAAGGAAATGGAGTATACATCTCTATCAAGGTAACCAAGCTAGTTAGAGGCAAGGGTTTATGTGAACACCTTGCTGGAAGTGCATAAAATAGTAAAGAAAAAGAACAACAAGTTGAAACAGTGCTTAATAATGAAGAGCAACTTCTTGTCCCAACTGTACCAGTCACTTAGAATCAACAAATTGCCCATTATTTACTAATTGGTGACTGTCCAAAAGGTTTAGATAGATCAAAATGAAGGTATTTCAAGCTACAAGTCATTCCTTCTGCCTTAATAGATGGTATTTTGTTCAAAAAAGATTATAACGGGTTCTATTAAGATGCATTGAGCCAGATCAGATAGAAAAAGTTCTAAAAGAATTTCATGAAGGACCTACAGGAGGTCACTTTGTAGCAAGAACAATAGCTCTAAAAATTATGAAAGCTAGTTATTATTGGCCTAAAATGTTTAAAGATGCTCACTCATGGGTAAAGAAATGTGAAAAATGTTCATTGTTTGTAGTCAAATAGAGGCTGGCAGCCTTGGCTTTGCAACCAATTGAAGTAGAGCAGCCTTTTGCAAAGTGGGGGCTTGATTTTATAGGACCTATTAATCCACCTTCAAGTGAAGGTCACAAATGGATTCTTACAACAACTAATTATTTCACAAAGTGGATAGAAGCAGTTCCATTGAAAGAAGCTAATGAGTCTTCTATTCATAATTTCTATCAAGACTTAGTGTCGAGGTTTGGTACCCTAGAAACAATCATTTATGATAATGCTTTAGCTTTCATTGGTCTTAGAGTTTCAGATTGGTTAGTTAAGCATAATATATATTTGAACACTTTGTCCAATTATTACCCTTAGGGTAATGGACAAGCTAAATCAACTAACAAGAACTTAATCAACATCATTAAGAAAACCATTGTTGAGAATCAAATAACTTGGCATGAAAAGCTCAAGTTATCCCTTTAGGCTAATAGAATTACACCAAAGAGATCAATAGGTAACTCTCCTTATGTTTTAACTTATGGCAAAGAACCCCGGTTACCTATTTTAATTGAATTGCCAACTTTGAATTATGTAAAAGAGTTTGAGTTACTTGAAGAACAACCAATGCAGATTAGGCTTGCTCAGAATATGGAGTTAGAAGAAAGTTGCAAAGAAGCATATAGAAAATTAGAAATTCTCCATGCTCAGATGAAGAGAACCTTTGATAGAAAAGTTATACCATGCATATTTAATCAAGGTGATCTTGTTTTCAAGTGGGATGAGTTAAAGAACAAACCTAGTAGACATACCAAGTTTGATGCTATGTGGGATGATCTATATGTTATCACAGAATGCAAACAACATAATGCTTTCTAACTAGCTAAATTGGATGGAGATGTGTTGCCAATCCCTGTCAATGGGATTCACCTCAAATTATGCTAGTGAGTACTAATAGTTTGCATATGTACATAGTAGAATAGTTGCAGTTCTTTCTTTTCAGCAGTTGTCAAGCTTAGCTTTAAGTAGAGTTGTAGTAGTTTATATTGAATAAGTGCTTTCAAGCACATCACGGTTGATTTTTCAGATCATTTTTATTTCTATTTTACTTAAGTGTAGATTTCATAGTGTGCAGGCTTAGCTATATGCAAAGCCTTTGTAGTTTCCTTTTCAGTTTTGTTTAGAATGCTGAGATGCAGTTCCATATTTTGAGGAAAGAAAAATTGACTCAATGCCCAATGGATATGCTAGGCTACTGGATTCTACTATTTAACAGGCAAACACCCTTGAGAGGTTGCCAAAAATGTTACCAAAATTTTGCACAATGCCAAATTTGGTGCCCTAATGAAGCCTTGCTTTCATTTTGAAAAGGTCCAAATCATGAACCAGGAACAAATGCACTATTTTTTCTAACTTGTTTGATTCATGTGCAGATACAGGAAAGTAAGATAACATGTGGGTTAAAATGTGGCTCCCACGAGCGTTGACCTCAGCATGTTGTAGATCACAAAGAGATTATGCTCCATTGCAGATGAAGTGGCATAGCTATTAAAACCTTAATGCCAAAAGAAACTTAGCAAAATGCAATCAGCCTATGTAAAGTTTTACTTGGGTGCCAAAGAGGGTTTTAAATATAAGGCCTTAGAGTTTACAAGTGATTTTAGTCGCCAAGCAGGAAGACCTTTTATCCCACATTGGCCCCAGGGAGGGAGTTTATGACATTTAAATATAAGGCCACATATAACTATAGTGTCAAAGCTTACGAGATTTTTGCAAGAAGAGGCAACTCATGGCCTGGTGGACCCCATGCACATGCATCTCAAGGCATCCTAATTTTGTGACCAACTGGCGGGAAGAGACTAAAGAGCGAGCAAGTTGAAGAAAGATCAACGGTGATCGCAAAGATCTAACTGATGTCGTTATGTCACAATGAAAAGATGCACACTGGATTATCGTTGTGACTTGGTGACTGATGACATGGTAGAAAAAAGAGTAAAGATCAACCACCAAATCAAGAGAGACTGAATGATAGAGTGACATTCTGGGGTTATCCATGACTATCACTGTACCACGGTTATGAAGTGCTCGAAATGAATATCCTCACGATAGGTGGTGCCGAGGTGGACTCTTAGCAAATTACAAGGTGACACATGTGTACATGTGGCACAAGAGAGAAGATTAGTCGATGCTAAACATCAAGCAAGTTCTCAGAATGCTCCCCAAGATCAACAGTGATCGTAGAGCTATAACGGATGCCACTATGTCGCAATGAAAAGATGCACACTAGATTATCATTGTGACTTAGTGATTGATGATGTGGAAGTAGAGGTGGGGATCCAGATGGCCATCCAGGTGGGCTTAGAATGAATGAGGATGCGCCACATGGTAGATGGAAGAAAAAGTGGACCTGCGAGCAAATCAAAGGCTGATACATGGCAAAAGTCTACAAATGAGTGGATGTCTAAGTCAACCTTGAACTTGAACCGGTTCAAATGGTTCAACACTTCAAAATGGTTCAATGGTTCAAAGGTTGAAAGTACATTATCATCACTTATTCCCATGGGCCTAAGATGAAGAAAGCAAACAAGTAGAGATAAAAGCAAACAGTGGGGCCCGCTAGAAAGTAAATGAAAAGTTAATGCAAGTGGCCATGGTTCATGCAGGTGATCCAGTGGCTGGCAATAAAAAAATTGCATGGTGGACTCACAATTGGTTGTTTGAATGATGAAAATCCCTCCAAGCAAGGAGATAATTTCTCCATGAAAGATTAAGGCAGATGCTTATTGCTTGTCTAAATATGGAAGTGTTACATACCGTTGGAAACCTCACAAAACAGGAAGATCATTTCCACAACCTTTTTTTAACTTAAGTTTGAACATGGAGAGTAGTTACCAGATAATGCATAAGATTTTCTCAGTGGGATTTTTTGTTTAATATAGTCACAGTTCAGTTCATCATGCAACTTTCACATGGGGATAGCTATTTTTCTTATTTAGATATGTAGATTTTTAAATAGGAGAATTAGTGGCAATCTTTTTGAGTAGAAAAGATTATTATTTTACAGATTATGCATGAGTTTTTATGCCATTTTTGGGGAAGATTCGCCCAAGGCTTTTCTCATGTAGTGGTTTTAGGGTTTTTGAAGGGGATTCATCATGATTTCTATATATTCCTTCTCTCCTTTTTTCTCTCTGGTTCTTTCTTTTTGGCTTACACATACAGCAAAAAGTATTGTATCTCAACACTTCTTTTTTTTCCAGTTTTTAGCATTGTAATAGAGATTATTTTCAGTTTGCAATAGAGAGTTTCAGTTTCCTTGTCAATTATTTCTTATTTTTTCATTGTCAGATGAATTTTTTGACAAAGTTATTGTGATTTAATTTTGAATCCTTTTTTTGTCTAATTTATGCTTTGAAAAAATAGGAAGATTTCATAGTAAATTCAGGTTGTGGGTTGTGTTCATTTGGTTTCTAGTTCTTTGCATGTTGTGAAAATTCACTTTTCCTACATGCAAAACTTGGATAACTTCAAGCCTTCACATGAAATGTTTATGAATTTCATGATCTTATTTGATTCCTAAGATAATTTTTGGGTCTTTTTATTATTGGTTATAGTTTTAGGACAACAAGTAGAACTGCATCATTTTGGTGTATCACCTCCATTAGGATAGGTTTTTCATTACATGCAAGACTTTTACCCTTTTCCCACAAGAAGTTAGTGTAGGAGATCCATCAGAATAGGAAGTAGACCTGATCTCTGGAGATTCATGTTCACTTTGAGCAAGCCATAGGCTCAAAGGTGTTTCCATGTTTCACAAGATTGCTTGTTTTCAAACTTAGCATCATGGGTGCAATCCTCAGTGACAACAAGTGTATGCTACCTTAAATAAATCACTCTTGATAAGGTGTGCATGATCTCTTTAAAGTGGGGGCATACACTCTTCTCATATTTTTCTTCTTGTGATACTTAGAATTACTTAGTGAACTTTGTTTTTCTTTGTAATCTTTTTATCCTTGCTTTCATGACTCATAGTGAAGGGAACTTTGCTACTTGTAGTCATGGTTCTCCCCTTGTCAATCTTCCCTTTTATTTTTTCAGTCAAATTCATAAGATCCTAAGGCCACTGAGGGATTGGCACAACTTGCCTCCTTGATATGGTGAAAGTATTTTAATCTTGTTTCCTTGTACTTTACCAGTAGTATTGGTGTACACTTATACTCCAGCAAAAGTGGGGGCTAAATGTAGTGTCATAAAATTGTGACCCTAGAAAATTTTGACTACATTAACCTCCTCACACATGTGAACTCAAATCCTCTAGCCTGATCGAAGACCCAAGATTGCTTAGCTTGCTGAAACAACTTCTTCCTTGGCTTCTGCATCACCCCATCTGCACTTTGCCCTACAGAAAGGGGTATGACAGGGGTGTGGTGCCACTATCCCCCCTTGGATAGGGGTACGGTGCCCCTATCCTCCCATGACAGGGGCGTGGCACCCCTGTCCCTACCCTATTTTGGGGTAGGGCCCTTCCTAGAGTTGCATTATTGGTTGTACCTTGGGTAGAAAACTCCCCTGATGTCGGCCCATGATGAAATTCAAATCCACAAAATATGTATTTAAGGGGGCATTCATCCTCTCATTTGCATAAGTTGTATGAGTGAGAAATTCGCAAGCAATCAATCATTCAAAAGCATTCAAGAGAATTCAAGCATTCAAGCATTCTTTTCTAGCATTGAGCATTCTCAAGTCTCCATTCAAGGCTAGGTGTTGCATTCAAGTCAAGGATTCAACTATTTAAGAGGAGATTGATTCCAACATTCAATTCCACACAAGCATTTCTATCAACACTGCTACTACAACCTCCCTTGAGGTGATTTACAATTTAGTCTTTCATTTACATCTACTTCCAAGTACTTTCTTTTATTACTTGGTTAATTCCAAAACTAGGGTTTGACCCAAAGGTAAACCCCCAATCCCAACCCATTTTCCTCTCTTTTCAGTGTGTAGGTTGTTGGTGTGCAGATGTACTTTTCGATTCGAGCTTCATTTGCAGAGGCAGAAAAAACCTTTTAGTTTTGCAGATTTTTCGGAGGACTATGTACGTTCCCGACATGGTCTAGGCAACTTTTCCTCAAATTTGCACAACAAGTTTGTCTCAAAATTTTATTGCTAGATCCAGGTGCACAGCTTCATCCCATATTCCGATTTCAAGTTATAATTGATTCTTTGTCACTTTTGCACTACATAATTCAATGAATTTCCTTTCCATTTCAAACAAGAAAGAGGGGATCAACTTAGCATTCCCCATTCATTCAAAATTCAATCTACCATCTTTGTGTGGAGAGATTGAATCTATTGAATTATCCTCTCCTCTTTCTAATGTAATGGTGAAAAGTTCTTGAATGGTAATCGATAGTGAAACTCTCATCTCTCTTTGAGGGAAAGGGTAGTTTCCCTCTTGATTTATCATTCACCATTTTCCCACCATTACACTTAGATCTCTTTGTACATTTTAGGCCACAACAATTGATGATATGATGAATCAATAATGATCCAATAAACTACTGAGAGGGGGGGGTGAACCAATATATAGAAAACAAACTAAACTTACACCAAACTCAAACCCAACTCATAGATCAATCACTAAACTAACCGCTTTACACACTGTACTATAAACTGCTACTGTACTATTGAATAGAATACCAGTATAATAGTGTAATAGATCTAAAATTCATATACTATTTAACCAAAACATAAAACCACTTTACTAATATTAGTAATAGCACATTTTAGATCACTTCTGGTCATCTAAACACATCTAAGTAGCTTTACCAGTTAAATAAATTAACCATATCAAAACGTAACCACAAAATCATTCACCACTTGAAACAATTATTTTTGACATGGAAACACAAATGGGAAAAACCAAAGTGGGGATGAATACCCACAAGTATTCTGAACTCCTCTGAAGTTCACTTTGTTAAGAGCCAAGCCTTGTTAGAAGCTTTACAAATATGTCCTAAATTAGAAACAGATCTGGTTAAGGACAACCTAGTTAAGGGATTGACTACAATATCTTGTTAAAGGCAATACCCTATCAGGAGTAACCTTGATAGAAGATTTTAAATCCAAGCTAATGGATCACCTGGTTAGAGGATTTAGAAAGCACCAAGCCCGATAAAGCTTACCTGGTTAAGGGATTTAACTATTGTAATTGTTAGAGAACAACAGGGTCTTTGTTGATTTGGTAATAACACTACACTACTTGATCAGATCCTTTTTATGCTCCTATCTACCTTCACACATTTTGTAGATACTCCTAGTTTGGAAATCAATCATAGTGACACACTTAACCAAAAATTGCCAACAATATTACAAAACAACTCATTGACCTAATAAGAAAAAAAATAGATCGATAACACATCACAAAACCTAAGATCTTATAGAGATTACAAACAAATCGGTTCAAACATGGCTATTAGATTACATAGAAACCAACTACACATAGTTATAGACAACCTTAACCACTTGTGGATCACTCCATATTGGATCCTGTAACTCATCACATGGTTTCCACTTCATGTTATGCACCTGCTCATTCCCAAGATAAAATAATTATCTTCACATGCCAAAACCACTTTGAAACTCATCATGTGCATCATGCATACATGGAATAATCATCTTTGATCACCATTTGATCATTGATCAACAGAACCAATTGACCAAGATCCATCAGTTAGGGTTCGACATATCAACAGGTTAGGGTTACCAATTGATCTCTCTTCTTCAATAGTAATACCAGTTTCCTTCACTGCTCAACTACCAGTTGCAATACTACATCACTATCGGTTGCAATACAAATCTATTACTGGTTGCAATTAACATCAATGACAACACTTATACTTCATCAATGCAATCTTCATGCAATGCGAACAATCTCCCCCTTTGCCATTAATGGCAATACAAATATCAATACCTTTCAATTGTGATGATTGAGAGTAATGCACATGCATAGGTATAGGAATCCTAGTTTACATTTTTCATGTACTCTCCTTCAACTGAGTCTCCATGTCTTTAGCTAGTAACTGGCTACAGTTTTTCTCCCCCTTTGACAACAATGCCAAAGTGAATACCAATATCAGCTGGTAAACCACTCCAAGCTTCACCGATCTGCAACTAGCTGCTCTCCCTGTGGAGTAGCTCCACTCTACACCAATCCTGCTTCAAGATCTTCAATAAGCTCTAGGATTGTTATCTTCCACATCTTCCTAATTGACCTCATGTAGGGGCACAACCCCTAGCTGACCTCTAAGATACTCAAAAGTAGCCTTAGGCAAAGGTTTAGTAAAGATATCTGCTAGTTGTTCCTTAGTAGATACATGCTCCAGTAACACATCTTTACTCTGCACTTTATTACTCAAGAAATGATATTTCAGCTCTAGATGCTTGGTTCTAGCATGCAACACTGGGTTCTTTTAAATGTTTATTGCACTAGTGTTATCACAGAAAATCCTTACCAGTTCTAATATTTTTAACTTGAAACCTTCCAGAATGTTCCTCATTCATATTGCCTGGGTACAATTCATATATGCTGCAACATATTTAGCTTCAACATTTGATTCTGATATACAACTTTTCTTCTTGCTACTCCAAGATACAAGCCTTCCTTGAAGAAAGAATGCACCTTCGATTTTACTCTTCCTATCATCAACATTTCCTACCCAGTCTACATCTATATAGACTTTCAAATCAAAGTTACCTGCATATGGATACCATAATCCATAATTGATAGTACCTTTCAGATATCTGAATATCCTTTTAGTTGCTATCATGTGTGTCTCTTTTGGGTTCTTCTTAAATCTGGCAACTAATCCAACTACATGAGCAATATCCGGTCTACTGTGAACAACATAATGTAGTTTCCCTATCATAGACATATACTCCTTTTCATCAACTGATGCACTATCATCCTCCTTAGACAATTTATAGCCTGTAACCATTGGTGTTCCAACTAGTTTACAATCTCCCATTCCAAATGTCTTCAATACCTCTTTCACATATTTGGATTATGTGATAAAGATACCATTCTTCATCTGCTGAATTTGAAAACCTACAAATTATTTAATCTCTTCTACCAGAGACATCTCAAATTCACTTTTCATCTCATTTGCAAAGTCATCACACATGTCATCATTGCCTCCAAAAATGATATCATCCACAAATACATCACTAACCAATATCTTATCTCCTTCAGTCTTGAGATATATATTGTTGTCTTCACTCATTCTCTGAAAACCTATCTTCACCAAGTGAGAATGTAATCTTTGATACCATGCCCTAGGTGCTTGTTTCAAACCATATAGTACGTTGTGTAGTTTGCACACCATATCTTTTGTATCAGTCAAAGCATAACCATCTGGCTGTTCAATGTAGACTTCCTCTTCCAGTATTCCATTTTTAAATGTCAACTTCACATCCATTTGATATACTTTGAATCCTTTGTATTCTACAAATGAAAGTAGAGTCCTAACACCTTCCAATCTAGCAACTGGTGCAAATGTCTCACCATAGTCTTATCCTTCTTCTTGTGCATATCCTTTGCATACGAGTCTAGCTTTTTTCCTAGCCACTACTCCATCTTCATTCAGTTTATTTTTGAGTACCCATTTAGTACCTATTACATTTTGGTTCACCGGTCTAGGTACTAGGGTCCATGTATTGTTCTTCTCAATCTACTCAAGCTCTTCTTCCATATCCTTGATCTAGTGATCATCTCCAACAGCTTCATTTTCTGTTCTAGGCTCAATAGTGGAGATCATACAAGAATTCCCTCTTATTCTTCTTCTCGTTAACACACTAGCATATTTATCTCCAATAATCTGATGAAGATTATGATTGAGTCTTACATACCTTGGAATAACATGATCATGGTCTTTAGCTTCTTCTTCCTTACTATCTTCATCTTCTGTAGAATCTACTTGTTTTAGTTGAACTGGTGTTGTTGTATTCATTTTGCCAACTTCTAGCTTCACCGGTTCTGGTTCCAAACTCAGAATGTAAGTTTCATCTTCCTTCTTCTCCTCACTAGTTTCTCTTGTATCTTCAGGATACTCATCCACTCAGACATTAGCACTTTCAATGATCTTCTTTGTCCGGTTGTTGTAATATTTGTAGACTTTTCTCTTGGTGGAGTAACCAAGAAATATGCCTTCAACACTCTTAGCATCAAACTTACCAACATAGTCACCTCTCTTGATAAAACATCTACTACCCAATATCTTAAAGTAACTGACATTAGGTGATCTACCATACCAGTATTCATAAGGAGTTTTATCCTTACCTCTTTTAACTAGTATCTGGTTCATAGTGTAGATAGTTGTGCTGATAGATTCTCTCCAGAAAGTCTTAACTACACCTCCTTGTATTAGCATAGTTCTTGTAGCTTCAACAACTAATCAGTTGTTCCTCTCTGCAATACCATTCTAGTGTGGTGTCCTAGGTGTAAAAATATTCCTCTTAATTTCATTGTCTTCACAGTATCTAGTGAATTCCTTTGAAATAAATTTACCACCTTGATCAGTTCTTAAGCAATTTATCTTCTTTCCACTTTCCTTTTCAGCTAAGGCTTTGAATGACTTAATCTTGTTGAAGGATTTTTTTTGTCCTTCAAGAATGTGACCCACATTATTCTTGAGGAATCATTAGTGAAGATCATAAAATACCAATCACCTTGAATACTCCTAGTCCTTATTGGTCCACAGAGGTCTGTATGAACCAAATCTAGCAAATGTTCTGTTGAGAAAGATTTTCTCTTAAAAGTTGAGGATGTCATCTTCCCTAACTGACATTCCTTACATAGAACATTCATCAATTTTTCCCACTGAGGTAAACATCTTACAGATTTGGCCTTATTGACTTTTACTATGTTATCAAAAATTTACATGACAAAATCTTTGATGCCAAATCCAACTATCTTCTACTTTTGCAATTAAACAATTGTTGACTTTATAATTTAGGTGAAATAAATTACCTTTTCTCTACTTGCCGGTTGCAATTAGTTCACCTTTTCTTCCATAGATTTTACACATTCCATTCTCAAATTCTAGTGGATAACCTTTGTCATTGAGTTGAGAAACACTCAAAAGATTGTGTTCCAATCCTTCAACCCAGTAGACATCATCTGCACTACTTTTTCCATTAAGAGAGATGGTTCCCTTTCTTTTTACCATGCAAGGTGAGTCATTTCCAAATTTCACAACACCTCCATCAAATTCCTTCAAAGAAAAAAACATACTCTCGTCACCAGTCATGTGGTGTGAACAACCATTGTCTATAATCCAATCATCATAACTATCCATGTGAGAGACTAATGCCTTTTGATATGATGTCTCCTCTTTAATTGAAAAAAAACAATGTCCTCATTTGCATCTTCCTCAGATTCCTCATTTGTAATTCCTTCATCAACTACAATGAGAATCTCTTTTACCTTTTCCTTTGCACTTATTATACTTCTCATGTTTTTTCTCATTGTCTCCATTTGGACAGTTAGCAGCAATATGTCCAATCTGGTTACATGCAAAATAGTTCAAATGTAATTTACCTTTGTACTTACCGATACCTTTGGGTAACTGCTTGGCCCACAATACTTCAAGCTCAATCAAATTATCTTCATCATCAACTTCTCTACTGGATCTGGACTCATTACTATGACTAGCTTCTCTTCTTTTCCTTACCAATGGGTTAAAAACTGAAGCTCTAAATGTAGATTCTAATTTATGAACACTTTCATCATAACCATTTAATTCAAATGCGGTTAGTTTACCAATGATGGAGTCAAGAGTTACCTTTGTTTTATCAATAGACTTTAGTTCTTGAATGGGTGTAACTCGGATAGTGTAGACTGATAGAAGGGTTCTCAATACCTTGTTAACCACTATGGTATCCTCCACTATACGCCTTGCACTTTTGATCTCACTGATTATCTCCTTGATCCTCTAACCATACTATTGAATATTTTCACCTTCACCCATCTGCATGTCATCAAATTTACCTCTCAGACTCTCTTCTTCGACAATCTTCACATGCTCATCACCACTATAGATATCCTCAAGTTTCTTCCACAAATCAAAATTAGTCTCCAAACCATGGCCATCAACATACTCTTAATTGAACAAGGAACTGATAATGGCCTCTAATGCCTGATTATTCTCTTGTTGCTCCTTCTTTTGATCATCTCACAATATCCCACTAGGCAAGCTATATTTACTAACAATATGTTCCGAATATTGACTTCCTAAGCTCTTGATATAGATCTTCATCCTATCACTCTAGATTATATATTTTTCCCTATTGAACTTCAGACCTTTTTTATTTATCATGTTCTTCTAGATGTTTACATCAAGTTATTAGGCTTAAACACAAGAGGACCTGAAATGCTCTAATACCAATTGATGATATGATGAATCAATAATGATCCACTCAACAACTGAGAGAGGGGGGGGTGAATCAATAGATAGAAAACAAACTAAACTTTCACCAAACTCAAACCCAACTCATAAATCAATCACTGAACTAACTGATTTAAACATTGTACTATAAACTACAATTACACTGTTGACTAGAATACCAATATAATAGTGTAACAGATCTAAAACTCATATACTATTTAACCAAAATATCAAACCACTTTACTAACATTAGTAATAGCACATTTCAAATCACTTTTGGTCATCTAAATACATCTAAGTGGCTTTACTAGTTAAACAAATTGACCATATCAAAACATAACCACAAAATCATTCACCACTTCACATAATGATTTTGGACATGGAAACCCAAATGGGAAAAACTATGGTGGGGATGAATACCCACAAGTATTTTGTATTCTTTTGAAGTTTGCCCTGTTAGGAGCCAAGCCTTGTTAGAAGACTTACAAAAATGTCCTGTTAGGAACAGATCCAGTTAAGGACCACTCGGTTAAGGGATGACTACAATACCCTATTAAAGGAAATACCCTATTAGGAGTAACCTCAATAGAGGATTTAGAATCCAAGCTAATGGATCACCTGGTTAGAGGATTTAGAAAGCACCAAACCTGATAAAGCTTACCTAGTTAAGGGATTTAACTATTGTAATTGTTAGAGAACAACAAGGTCTTTGTTGATCTGGTAATAGCACTACACTACTTGATCAGATCCTTTTTATGCTCCTATCTTCCTTCACACATTATGAAAATACTCCTTCTGGTTTGGCAATCAATCACACTAACACACTTAACCAAAAATTGCCAATATTATTACAAAACAACTCATCGACCTAATAAGCAAATCAATAGGTCAGTAACACATCATAAAACCTAAGATCTCACAGAGATTATAAACAAATTTGTTCAAATATGGCCGTTATATTACATAGAAATTAGGTACACATAGTTCTAGACAACCTCGACTGCTAGTGGATCAGTGCACATTGGATCTTATAACTCATCATGAAGTTTCCACTTCATGTTATGCACTTGCTCATTCTGAAGATAAAACAATTATCTTCACACATCAAAACCACTTTGAAACTCATCACGTGCATCATGCACACATGGCATAATCATCTCTTATCACCATTCGATCATAGATCAACACAACTGATTCACCAAGCTCCATCGATTAGGGTTTGGCATATCAATAGGTTAGGGTTATTGGTTGATCTCTCTACTTCAATAGTAATACTAGTTTCTTCATTGCTCAACTACTGGTTGCAATACAACTCTATTACAAGTTACAATTGACAACAACGATAACACTTATACTTCATCAATACAATCTTTATGCAATACTAACAATAGTTTTAAGAATTTTCATTTATATTTACAAGCAACTAGAGTTTTCTCTCCAAAGCATAGGTTAGAACTTATAACCCTAGATTCTTTATCACTCTCATTTAGGATCTTGCTTACACACAAGATTCTTACACACACATTTTCAGTACATTATCAACTATTTGTGGAGGTGAAAACCACCAAAACAAGGGGTTTGAATAAAGAAAAACCCTATATAGCTACCTAGACACCCTTTTTCTCAAGTTGTAGGTGCACGTACAGGAATTAAATGGACACACTATATTCGGGACTGACAGAAGACAAAAAATACAATCTTAGTGCTAGAGTTTGATCTTAGATTACAAAGACCAGGGTGTGGTGCCCTGGGATTGGACCAAGGCTTTGTTCCCTAGGATAGGACTAGGGCATCGTGCCTTGGTCCCTAGGGTTTTGCAACTTTCTATGGTAGGTCTATATTTTAGGCCCCCTAGACCCTAGATCCAGAGTTTCAACTTCCTGTCAGGATAGGGACCAAGGTGCCCAACACCCTATTCCTTCCCAATCTGCATTAGATTTTAGTAGTAGGTTCACCTGTGGGTCTATTTTTCAGTCCTACTTTCAGTATCTCAGTTTCAATTTAGATAGAATCTGCATTTTCAATTTATGTATACTTCATCTCCTATTTCCTAGGATAGTTGATTGTGGCATCAAATTTTACATATCTACTCTTCATTATAGTAAATGAATAGAAACCCTAAGAGATATGCCTTGACTCTCTTTCCTACAAGAATTAATCAAAGTGAGATATCCCCCTAGGCTCTTTCATATTCCAATGTGTGCACATGAGAGTGGGATTAGGTCTTAGTTACTTGGTTCTATTTTTATGCTCCACATTTTGGTTAACCCAACATGAATCCTATCAAAAATTTGGAGGAATTGATTATGTGTTGCATTGATGTTTGTCATTGATGTCAACACTAGTTGTTTTGTTGTCTACCAGGTTCTAGTAAAGTGGTTGGATTATTATTTTTATCTAGAAATCTTCTCCGGTATGTTCTGGCTATTGGAATTGGTTTGGATGGGTTATTCATGTGTTCCTGATGCGTATCTCATTCAGTTGGTTTGGGGTTTGGTGATGCATATCTCATTCAGTTGGTTTGGGAAGCTATAATTTGTTCTAGTAGGCCTTTTGGTTACCGGTAAGGGTTTTACTAGTAGAGCTTTGTTGAAGATCTTTTGATGAATCTGATAAGTGTTGTTGGTGCGGCTTCTAGAAGGTTATCAAGATGCTAATGGTTATCTTGTTCATGTTCTAGTTGATTGGTGGTATTTGCATTTAGGACTGGACCTATTCTATCTTACTCTATTAGGTTATGGACCGATTTATGTAACATGTCGGTTGATGCTCTCGATGTGTTACCGGTTGGATCTATTGTTTGGTTTATGTTGTTTTGGTCTTAGGCCGACTTGGTTTATCATTGGTTTTCCAAATTATGTAATTGATTTATTGTATTATCTTTTAGGTGGCCAACCTAATTGTTTAGGTCTCAGGTTGGTATAAATATGATGTATGATCTCTTTGTAGATCACGTGATTAAGGTTATGGGATTATTTGTGTGCCAACAAGGTTGTAATCATATGCATAGGTTTTGTTTGATCATAGGTGATCGAATTGGGTTTGTGTAAGAGGTTTAAGACCTATGGTATTGATCTTAACTAGAACTATACTCAGGCATAGGAGATGATATTATTGCAGTTCAATATTCATTCCAAATTGTAGTCTAATGTTTCCTGTAGTTAGTGAGGCTCTTTTTGTGATGAGAAGTGCACTATAGGCTATTGGTTTTCCTACATGTGCAAGCCCCTTGTTGTGATATTTATTCATCTAATCAGTGGATTGATATTGTGGGTGGCCAATCACACCGTGGTTTTTCCTCTTTGAGGTTTTCCATGTATAAATTTGTGGTGTTATGGTGTTCATCTTTGTGGTTGCATTATTGCTTATTGTTATATGCTTTTATGTTTACCGGTTGCTAAGTCGTTGTGTTAATAAGGTTAAATTTCTACATCCTAATAGAACACTAATTCACCCCCCCTCTCAGTGTTCTTGGATCCCAATAATTGGTATCAGAGCTTGGACCTCTCTACAAAAGCTTAACCGCTTGAGGAAGATCCTGTATCCAAAATCTATGGAGATAAGTTTGAGGAAGGAACTTCGAGTAGAAATTGAAGAATATGATGTTGAAAGGTTGAGGAACATGAAGATACAAGATGAGTTGGCATTTGGGAAGGAATTCATCTTTACCCTGTAGAAGAGGTTATCATCTGCACAAGCTAGAAGGAAAGAACTTTGTGATCAACTACAAAATCAGGATGATGGAGAAAATAATGCTTTAAAAGAATTATGTCAGAAGTTGAGTCAGGAGAATGGTCAAATAAAAAATGAAATGCAAGCTCTAACCATGAGGATTTCTAAGGTGATTGTGTTAGGGAGTTCAAATAACTAGAAGACAACTGAGAGGGGGGGTAAATCAGTTGTCACCAGATTACTGGAACCCAAAATATTAATACCGAAATGATTAAACCAAATACCAAAATAGAAAATAAACCAATTAAGCATAAACAATAATCAAAGAATAAATACCATCCACATGACACCAATATTTATATGTGGAAAACCCATTAAAGGGAAAAACCATGGTGGAAAGCCTACCCATAGTCAAATAATACTTTTGTAGTAAGTATGTGAATTACAATTGAGGGGCGTGCACTTGCAGGAAGGTCAACAACCTAGAGCACAGTGCTCATCACAAAAGGAGTCTCATTGACTACATAGAAATCCAAACTACAATCCGGAAGAATGAATGAACTACAAAGATAACATCTCCTATGCCAAAATACAATTCCAGTTAAGCTCAATATCGGAGGACAAAAGCCTCTTACATAAACCCAACTCGATCACCAATGTTCGACCAAATCCACTACCTAAATTATTATTACATTATTCTCTCCTTACATATCCATATCCCATATCATGATATGATCTACAATGAGATATTACATCATATATATATACAAACCCTTGACCATAAACAATAAGGTTGGCCACTAGACAATAAACCAGTTACAAAATTACAAAACATGTTAGCCAGAGACCAAACAAATAATATCCAACCCATAGAACATCCGGGGAACATATCGAGAGGTCCAATCAACACGTTACATTGAGTCAATCCATAACCTAGATACACTGAGACCCAATATGGCTCCTCACACACTAAATAAATTATCTCCATCGACCAAGTCTCTAACATGATCACCAAAAGACACACCAACACCACTTATGCATATCATCAAGGATATTCATCAAATCTTTGCCAGTGAAACCCTTGCCGGAACAACAAACCAAGCTTCCAAGAATACAGGATAGCATCTAATCACCAGAAAAAAACCAACTAACTGAACATGAATCTAAGTAGCATGAATAAGCCAATTCCATAACCCAAACATACTAGAGCATACCGGATCATACCAGATCCAATCCAACCAGAAACCACACAACCTATCAGGACCAGAAGGGTGTTAATAAAGCATCCAAAATAGCTAGTGCTGACATCAATGACAAAAAAATCAGTGCAACACATAATCAATTCCTCCAAATGGCCAACAGATTGAACATTGGAAGAAGAATGAAGAAATTCTTTCTATATCTCTAAAAGATAGATCTGAGGAATGCATAAAGTTGGTGCATGAGAATGATGTGTTGAGAACCGAATTGGTACAATCACAATGTTGGTTCCCAAAATGGGTTTTATGCTTTAAAAGACACCAATACACTCAATCTAATTTCTATGAAGCAAACAAATTCAATTATGGAAATTATCAGAAATCTTGGACCAACTGACAAGGATTATTAAAAATTCTTCTACACTTTGGGCTCTACAGAACCCGAAACGGTAATCCCTTTAGTGAATTTCTTGATCTCTGCACCACACTCAAAGATTCACTAAAACAAAGAAGATTAATCTCATAAGAAGGCTCAACAACAAGGATAATGCTCAAGGATGGAAAATCCTTTAGTGATCCTCAACCTAACTAGAGCATGATGTTGGCATTACTGATATTGATAAAACTGGTTAATCCTGTGAACCGGTATATTAGTTGAGATTTTTCATTGATGACTAACACTAACCGATGGAGTGGTGTATCTCAATAGAAAAGGTGATGGCTTTCAAACAACATGGAAGCAATATTAGGGATAGATGATCAAGGTTCAATCAGTTCAAGGGAAGACATAATAAGCCAACTGGTCTGTCATTCAAGAAGATCAATGTTAAGGTTAGATCTTCAAGTAGGCTAATCTGATGATATTGTAGTCATAAAAGGTGACTTAGGAAAGAAGGCTTGAGGTCCTATGAAAACCGGAACCTCATTTGGAAAATAGGAAAAGAAGCTTGTTGGAAGTATGACAAATCAATAGCAAAGGATCAACTGATAGTGAAGAGTGTAGTGGTATACCGATAGGTCGGTGAATCAGAAGGAAGATAGGTGGTCACTTGTAAATCTAGGAGCGGTGATCGATAATAAAGTTGCAATGGAAAAAGGTGAGTTCGTTAGTTTGTGATAACACCAAAATAAAGGTTAGTGAACTCAACTTAAGTCATCATGTAGTTAAGCCATGTTTTTTTGCGGATTTTCTATTTCACATTTAAAAGATAGAACATGACCCAGAGATTGGTGAAATTATGAGTTGCAGAGGCAGATAAGGATGAGTTGCTGGCGAGATTGATGGAGAGTACACAAAGAGAGTGCACGTAGATTTGGAAAGATTTGAATTTTAAATCTAGAAAGTGTTAGGTGTAAACTGATTGAGGAATCAACAAGTATGTGTTGGCAAAATATGGTATAAAGGTTTTTGGCGAAAACCAAAAATATTGATCAAAAAACAATTGCAAAGTGCAAATCATGTGAGAGGAAATCCAATGTGTAGAGTGAAGAGTGAGGAAGTGCTAAGTGATTTAGAAGAGCAGAGTGTGTGTGTGCAGTAAACTGGTAGAGTGCAGAGCTGAGGGTATGAGCTGAGAACCAATGTAGTGTAGAGTAAACACAAGCGGTGCAGACAGAGTATGAGATTCATTGTGATCTGATAAAGCTATCAGTAGCTATTCCAACAGATCAACTTTGTGTTTCTTTCTAACCATTGCAACTCAAAATACCTTAACCAGGTGGACTCTAAAACATCATGTTGTTTAAATCCCTTAATCGGGTGTCATCTTGATTGATGATTTAAGTCCTTTAATCAGGCTACCTTTAATAGGGTAAAGACTTTAAAAGGCCTATATTCAAATCCCTTAACCAGGTGGCACTTAACAGTGTCTCTATAAATCTCCTAATAGGGATGGCTCCTTATAGGGCATTCTTCAAAAGAGTAAAAATTTTTGAGCATCAACTCACACCATAGTATTCTCCCATTTGGGTTTCCACAATATAATTCTTGGTGTTATTGTGTATCTTTTCATGCATGCATGTTTTCCTACAATAATTATTTGTATTGATGAATATTAAGTTAGTGCAAACTTGAGTAAAAGGGTTTTAATTTTGTAAAAGGACTAGTTGATTGATTCACCCCCCCCCCCCTCTTCTCAGTCACTGGTAGGGACCAACAATTGGTATCAGAGGCCAAGTTCCTCAGTTTCAGAAGAGCTTGGTAGCTTAAGGAAAGATCCAAGATGATGTGAAAGGAGGGACCTAAGTTATCTAAAGAGAATTACACTTTATGGTGTGGTAGAATGAAGCTCTACCTAAGAACCTTAGGAGACCAATACTAGAATCATGTAAGAATAGAGTACAATGAATCTAAGAGTACAATGAATCTACAGGGGTTCTCACTACAAATTAGATCAAAGAAATGTAAGAAACATTGCAACTATGGATGTGAATGCTAGAACTCTATCTAATAATGAGTATGTTGAGGTTGAAGATCTCAAAATAGCCTATGAGATTTGGAATAATCTGAAGACTGTTTATGGAGGAGATCCTCATGTACAAAAGGCCAAGGTGGATAGCTTAAGAGGCAAATTTGATGAGATGAAGATGCAAGAAGGAGAAAATATAGAACAATCCAACAAAATAATAAAGGATGTGGTAAATTCCATCAAAAGTGCTGGAGGAAAGCTTGATGAAGATGATGTGTTCAGAAAATTATTGGGAACCTTGCTACCACAATATGCCATAAGGGTTTCTGCAATTTAGGAACTCAGATCTTTGGGAATAGTGAGTGTTTCACTTGACTCACTAGTCGGTAAGTTAACTACCTTTGAACTAAGCAACTATGATAATAGTATGCCAAAGATTGATGTTGCCTTCAAAGCTTCCATGATGTCTGTATCAACAAGGAGAAGAAAAGAAACTGAAAATAGTTCTACTACAAGAATCAATCATTTTGATGAACGTGACAACCTGTTGTCTGAATAACGAGAACAAGATGAGATAGAAGCTCTATTCACAAGAAGGCTACTAAGAGGAAAAGGAAAGTATAAAGGTAAGCTCCCCTTGAAGTGTTTCTCTTGCAATAGAATAGGTCATATTGCATCCATATGTCCTGACAATGATAGGAAGGATAACTTTAGAAGCTACAAAGAAAAGAACAAGAAGGAGTTGTCGATGAAGAATCATAAGGATTTGATGGAGATGGAATTGCATTTGCAATGGTAAAATAAGATAACACCAAGGAAAGTGATATGGCATTGATCTCTAGTTTAGACTGGTGTGGAGACTGGGTAATTGACAATGGTTGCACTCACCACATGACCACTAACAAAAATAAGTTTCTTAGTATGGAAGACTCTGATGGAGGATTGGTAAGATTTGGCAACAATACTTCTTGCGTAGTAAAAGGTAAGAGATCTATAGCCCTAAATGATAAAACCAATTGCAATGATGTTTACTTGGTAGAAGGGCTAAAATATAGTCTGTTAAGTATTGCACAACTTAACAATAAGGGTTACTAGTTAGAATTCAATGAAGGAATATAAAAAATAAATGATAAATCAGGAAGTTTGATTGCTATCGGTAAACAAACTAGAGGCAATCTGTTCTACCTAAACACCACTATAGGTAGTTGTCTAATGGAGAAGGTAGAAGATAGTTTCTTGTGGCACAAAAGACTATGTCATGTTAATTTTCATATCATAGCAAAAGTTAGTAGAATGAAGTCTGTCAGAGGTATGCCTGATATCATGAAACCTGAAAAATACTATGTGTAAAGAATGCCAACTAGAAAAGTTGACCAGATCTAGTTTCAGTAACAAATCTTATACATCTAAGAATATGCTGGATTTAGTTCATACAAAGTTGTGTAGTCCTATGAGGACCAAGAGTTTCTAATGGGACTAGTATTTCATGTTGTTTGTAGATGAGTTCTCAAGAATGATGTGGGTTGTATTCTTGAAAGAGAAGTGTGAAGCCTTTCACATGTTCAAAGTCTTCAAGGCTCAAGTGGAGAGAGGAACCAGTAAGAGTCTGAAATGTCTGAGATTAAATAAAGGAGGAGAGTTCACCTCTCAAGAGTTCATAAATTACTATGAAGAACAGGGGATTATGAGATAGATGTCTACACCCAGAACACCTCAGTAGAATGGGGTTTTTGAAAGAAGGAACAAAACTCTGATTGATTGTGTGAGGACTCTGATCATACAAAAGGATATTCCACATATCTTCTGGACAGAAGTAGTAAGCATTGTTGTGTATACCTTGAACCAGATACAAGTGAAGAAAGGGACAGATAAAACTCCCTATGAATTATGGTGTGGATACTCACCCAATGTGAGCTATTTCAAAGTATTTGGAAGTAAGTGCTATATCAAGAGGGATGAGTACTCTAGAAAGTTTGATCCCAAGAGTGATGAAGGAACCTTCTTAGGTTACTCCACAAAGACTAAAGCATATTTGTGTTTGAGCAAAAGGATCGATAATATTATGAAGAGTGTCAATGTCAGAGTAGATGAGTTCTTTGAGAAAAATGAACAGGATAGCAAGAGTGAACCAGAGGATTATCAAGGATTCAAGTATGTTGTATCGGTCAAAACTGTTGAAGAGAATCTTGTTGTAGCAGTAAATGAGGAAGCATGTGAAGTACAACCTGCACAACCGGTGGAAGAAGCTCCAAGAAACAAATTGGTACTAGCAAGGTATGTCAAAAATAATCACTCTACTGACAATATCATTGGTGACAAAGATGTTGGAGTATTGACTAGAAGAAGAGCAAGAGAGAATACCTATCTGCTCTCCAAAATTGAACCCAAAATAGAAAAGGAGGCCCTAAAAGATGAAGACTAGATCAAAGCCATGGAGGAATAACTTGAGCAGATTGAGAAAAATGAAACTTGGACTCTTGTGCCTAGACTGGAGAACAAAAATGTGATAGGAACCAAATAGGTGTTTAGAAACAAAATGGATGAAACCGGTCAAGTAGTAAGAAACAAAGCAAGGTTAGTCTAAAAAGGGTATGCACAGGAAGAAGGTTTGGATTATGGAGAGACCTTTGCACCGGTGGCCAGATTGGAAATGGTCAAAATCCTGCTTGCTTATGCTACTTACAAGAAGTTCAAAGTTTACCAAATGGATGTCAAATCAGCATTCTTGAATGGTGTTCTAGAAGAAGAAGTGTACATAGAGAAACCAGAAGGGTTTTCTTTAGAAGATGGAAAAGATATGGTGTGTAAACTGAAGAAGGTTCTATATGGACTTAAGCAAGCACCAAGAGCCTAGAATGAGAGGTTGCACTCATACCTACTAAGTATAGGATTCATAAGAACCAGTGACAATAGTAATTTGTACCTAAAAAGTGGAGATGGAAAACATCTAATTGTAGAGATTTTTGTAGATGACATCATCTTTGGAGGAGATGATGAAATGAGCAAAGGTTTTGTAGAAGAGGTGAAGAAGGAATTTGAAATGTCCATGATTGGTGAAATAAAATTCTTCATTAGCAATCAAGTATCTCAGCTAAAGAATGGTATTTTCATTAGTTAAACCAAATACATAAGGGAAATATTGAAGACCTTTGGAATGGAAGATTGCAAACCTGTTGAAACTCTTATGGTTATAGGTTGCAATCTCTCCAAAGATGATAAGGCTAATGTAGTAAATGAGAAACTATACCAATACATGATCGGTAAGTTGCAGTATGTAGTACATAGTAGACTAGACATAGCTAAAGCAGTTGGCTTGGTTGCTAGATTTGCTACAAATCCAGAGGAGACACATATGGTGGCAATCAAGAGGATATTTAGATATCTTAAGGGGACTGATGAGTATGGTCTCTGGTATCTACATAAGGGATAATTCAACTGAAGTGTCTTCATCAATGTAGATTGGGTAGGGAATATTGATGACAGAAAGAGCACTAGTGGAGGTGCACTCTTTCTTGGTGATAGGTTAGTGTCATGGACAAGCAAGAAACAAAATTGTATATCTTAGTCCATAGCAGAGGCAGAATATGTAGCTGTAGCTATCAATTGCACACAAGTGGTCTAGATTAAACAAATTATGGAAGGAATACATGAAAGAGTATCTGAATTGGTGGTGATTCACTATCAAAACACAAGTGCTATCAAAATATCCAAGAATTTGGTGATACATTCCAAGACAAATCATATAGCTATCAAATACCACTACCTTACGGAATAGGTTCAAGACAAGGAAGTAATATTGGAGTATATACCAACAAAAGAATAGTTGGTTGATATCTTCACCAAGACACTACCGAAGGACACCTTTGAATATCTCAGAGGTAATCTAGGGGTGATACCCATACCCACGTTAAAGTAAGTGAAGAAGGGCTCTACATCAATCTAGTATGCTTTCTTTATGAATAATTTCTAAGACTAGATTGATAAGTGTGGACTACTTTGGTTAGGGAGAGTAGTCTTGTTAGTGTTGAAATACACCTTTGGCATTATTGTCAAAGGGGGAGATTATTATAGTGTTTGAGTATTGTTGAAGCAGAGGGTTGCTAGAAGTTGTTAGAGTGGTTTGATGGAAACAAAGTATTGCTAGTGTTAGGGGGAGATACTCATTACTCAGAGCAGAAGCAATGACCGGTACATAATTAAAGAAAGAAAAAGAAATGAAGAAAGTACATGCAAGAGAAATTGATAAGATAGAGTCTAAAGTGTTTCCATCAATGCCAAAGGGGGAGATTGTTGGCATTACTGATATTGACAAAACCGGTTAATCTAGTGAACTGGTATATTAGTTGAGATTTGTCATTGATGACTAACACTGACCAGTGGAGTGGTGTATCTTAGTAGCAAAGGCGATGGCTTGCAAACAACATGAAAGAAGTATCAGAGAGAGATGATCAAGTTTCAATTGGTTCAATGGAAGATAGAATAAACCAACCAGTATGTCATTCAAGAAGATTGGTGTTAAGGCCAGATCTTCAAGTTGGCTTTTCTAATGATGATGTAGTCACAGAAGGTGACTTAGGCAAGAAGGTTTGAGGTCCTATGAAAACTGGAACCTCATTTGGAAAATAGGAAAAGAGGCTTGATGGAAGTACTATAAATTGGTAGCAAGGGATGACCGAGTAGTGAAGAGCGCAGTGGTTTACCTGTAGGTCGGTGAAGCAAAGGAAGATAGGTGGTCACCGTAAATCTTGGAGCGGTGATCGGTAACAAAGTTGTGATGGTAGAAGGTGAGTTGGTTAGTTTGTGATTGTTAGGATTCCCATAGATACTAAGAGGGGGGGGTGAATTAGTATCTAACTGGTGTAAAGAATTTCTTAACTTAAAACATGCAGAACATATTATAATAGTGTACCCATATGCAAGAAATAATGCAATACATAGAATTAATAACATCCACATGAAAAAAATACCATAACACAAGGATTTAATGAGGAAACCCAGTGTGGGAAAAACCACAGTGGGATTTGTGACCCACAATATCCACTTACTAGCCAATAAGAGAATATTACTTACAATAGGGGCCTGTACATGCAGGAAGGCCAACTGCCTAGAGCTCACTGCTCAAATAGGAAGTCTCACTTACTTACAATGTGGATTATACAAATCGAATATCTTGTACTACTTTACAATAGCATCTATTGTGCCTGATCTAGTACCAGTTGTTGCTCTGCTTCTTACATAAACCATTTAACCTATATTTTGTATAATAGGTCTGCCTTAATATTTCGCATACATCACTTTCTTCACTTACTTTATTTCTTAATTACTAAATGTCTAAAATGATCTCTTTTATATATAAGAGTCATTTTACAATATGCCAAGTCAGCTTACAAAGTTTTACAATAATAAACAAAATATAATATAACAAAATCTTGTCGGCCTTTGTGCTAGTATACTTCCTTTCTTCTGTGCCGGTGCTGGTGTCCTTAGTGCCGGTGTAGAGTGTTATCTGCTAATGCTGGTGCACTAACTTGTCGGTGTAATGCCTTTCCGGTATAATGCCTTGCCGGTGCCATAGGATTGTAAGGTTGCCATCAATGACAAAACCTTCAATCACATACAATGTCTCATTGGAGTGTGCATATGCCAACAATCTCCCCCTTTGGCATTGATGGCAACACTCATGAGAAATTTCAAAAAGTGTATCCAAAAATGTGAAGTCAAAAAATGTTACCAAAAATGTGTGTGCTCCCCCTGAGCATATGATTCCTGTGATATTGAATTTTCTCATCCCACTACTCCCCCTTTGGCATCAATGACAAAGGTTGTCAAGATGTTAGTAGAGTTTTTAGGTTCAACCTTGTAACTGGGTAGTTACAATTTGAATTAGATCCGTCAAAGTCAAGTTTATACTCTCCATAAACTTTTTACTATCTCCTATTGATGTCTTAGTTCTCTTAGTTGTACCGGTGAGATGTTGCAAATGGTCTACCAGTGTTTTCTATCCCTGTATTAGTGCCTCAGATACTTCCTTCCACAGTGAAGCTAGAAAGTCCAATCTTGGACTCAGTTTTAATCTCAGATGCTTTTCCTTATTCACTATTCTCTCCTTTTCTCTTTCCAATTTAAGTAAGTTCTTCCTCAAAATTTTTTATTTTTTGTTCAAAAACTGATATTGTATCAGGTGAGTTAACAAAATTATCTGCAAGTTTGTTGATTTCATCTTGTACCTTGGTCATCTTCTTATCAATATCTATAGTCAAAAGTTTTGTCTTACAGGTGTCTTTGTACAAATTTTTGTACTCTTTCAATAAATTACACAATTCTAGTAGAAGTGTGTCAAAATCTCTAGTACACTTCTTTATTTGCTCATCAAAGGATTTCTGCTTTTCAATTTCTACTTTATCCTTCAATGTCTCTTCCTTTATTTTCTCAATGTTTTATGTGATATATTTACACAAGGTATCAAGTTGTCCTAAACAATCTTTATTGTCTATATTACAATTAGGAGCAATTACCTTCAAAATTGGTATGGTGTCATCAATTGCCTTATAAGCTTGTGAGCTGCAATCTGTTATCTTTTTAATTGAATCTAATAGTACCTCAGTCACATTAGTTGATTTGTAGCCTAATGATGAACCAACATTCTGAATACCATCAATGGAAGTAACCAAGCTTGTATCGACCTCTAGTAGGTCTATTTGTGTTTGCATTTCCCTAAGCAATGGTTTTTCTAATTCTCGAGTTGTCGGTGGCACTGTTTCCTTATGAACCTATTCCTATTCCTATTGTTCCTATTTTTGTTGTTGTTCCTATTCTAGAGCCTTTTGCTTTGTTTGTTTCTCTATTTGTTGCATTGTCTCAGTCTGAGTCTCTACCTTTTTCTCTTTGTTATCTGCTGGTTTCTCCTATGTGTTATCAGTTTGCTCAGCTATCGGAGGCTCACTAGCCATTTCAGTCTTATCAATTATATCTTTGTCTACCACAATGTTGATCTTTTGAGTATCAACATCCACAGTATATAGGACTTCAGGATTAGGATTTCCATCCTCTACATCCATACTTTCAACTGTCGGTTGATCTTTTGTAGTCTTTGTTTTTACCAGTGGAGTAATAAAAGGAGGTGGGGGTAAGTTGTCTTTAACCTTCATGTTGGGTGGTCCACCAACTTTACCTTTACCTTTGTCTCTTTCTTTCTGATATACCTTTATAGGTTTTTGACTCATGTATTCTTCTTGTTTTTCTTTCTCCACTAGGAAAATGTCCCATGCATTTTTTGTCTCCTCAGTCACCTCATTAACTCTTCCAACCATTAAAGAAATGTGCCAGTGTGCAGTAGAAAATACTGACCGGTTGGCTTGAGCAATTAAGTCATCAATTTCTTTGGGTGAATTCACCAGATATATAGCAAGTAGCTTTTCAATCTTTATTTTCTTGTCCAGTTCTATTACTACTTGTCTTCTTACTTCTAGTCTCTTAAATAGTTCATCTAGAACTTCATCTACAACTTCCATCAAAAATTTCTTATACATATCCATATGTAATATAACACTGTTTTCCACTTGTTCTTTTTCATCAGCTCTCAGAGTGTCATATATTTTCTCTATATTTTTCAGTTTCCCTTCCTCTGTTATTTCATTCAGCAGTATGTCAAGAGGGGCCAAGTCCTTATTTATCCTCTTCTTCTTCTTTAGTGTCAGTTTCTTCTTCTTTGGTGTAGCCTTTCTTATCGGAGATCTCACTGCTTGTTGTTTTTGTCTTGTCCTCCTAGGTGAGGGTGTGGTTGCCGGTGAGGGATCTCTTTTCCTTACAACTCTCTTGAAAGTTGTAGGCATGTCACTTTCCGAGGAAGTACCTACTGGTGATAGGTGAGTTTTAGGTTGTGGAGCTGCTAACTCATCCTCTGTTATACCTATTTGCTTTAACACATCTTCTTCAATAGCCTTTTCCTATCTAGAACCTTTTCTTACAACTGCTTCAACCTTTTTCACTCTTTTCTTTGATTGTATTTGGCTTTCAATAGTTTTTGCACTACCAAATATTTCTTCCTTAGGTTCTCTAGGGGCTTCCAGAAGTGCTTTAGCATAAGTTTCAATTATATGATCACCTAGGGATGACTACTTCCATCCAGATCTCATCCTTCTTGATTACAAAGCATATTTCATCTTTATATTTGTCAACAATCTTTTGTGATAGTCAGATTCTTTTCTTCATTTTGACCTTTAATGCTTGAAATAAATCATGGATATTGTTTTCCTTGTCTTCTCCCATGTTATTGAATAGTTTTGTTAACTGTTTACCTACCGGTATATCCTATCCAAGTTCTTTGTAGCCTATATCGGGAACCTATTTGGTTATGTGTAGCATCGGACATACTAGCAGATTTCCAAACCTAAAATTTCCTTTCTTGTCCTTCTTAATCTTGCCTAAGTTGTCAATTAATTCATCCTTCAACCACTCACATACATCAATCTTTGCATTATCAGTGACCATATCATAAGCACTCTTAATGCATAAAATTGAAACTAAATTAAGCCTATTTGCATGAGTAGCTTTATACCCTAATATCATGCTGATAAATCTCACATTAATGTCTATTACATCATTTACTCTTAAGGACCTTTTTTCGGATGTTGCACCAGTTAGGTTTGTAACTAGGTCATTGGATACCTTCTTAGTTTTGTCTGGCCTTTTACCAGTGGTCGGTAACCCTGTGATAGCTTTCACAGCTTCCTTAGTGATTTTGTGGATTGCATCTAGCCAGAAAAATTCACCATGTACCCTGCTTAAGACTATCCTAATCACATCCTTAGGGAATTCAGGAATTCTAAGGATCTCTATAAATCCTAGGGTTTCAATGATCTTGTGTTCATCTTTTACATTGCCGGATTTATCACATATCATAGTTTTAAACATGGTTTTAATCTCTTCATCTCCTAGTTCCTCAATGTTACAGTGAATGTAAATTCTGGGGTCTTCAGCATAAACAACTCCCTTACGAATTTGGGAAAAAGCACCTAAGGTATCATCTTTCTTTGCTACCTTGGGAACTAATTGAAATACAGGCCTAGGTCTTTTTATAACTTTGACAATAGTAGGGTTTGCTATATATTCAATTGCAGAGGTGGATGCCATGATAAAATACCTTTTTCTGCCTTTAGGATGGATGATTGCTTGAAGTGTTCTTGCCTCTTGCTCAAAATGCCTTAGCTCGGAATCTTCGTGCTCTTTGTAGGTTTGAAATCTTGATGAAATGAAATGGAGCCAAGACCTCAAATTTATAGTGTCTTTTCACCATCTACCATATTAAATGCATGTCGATTAAGTATTCACTTAACATTGTCTGCTAGTAAAAATTAATTTCAAACTTCTTATCTCTAACCGAGGGAATAATAGCACGTGTCCTTAGATTGCCAAACCCTCAAAGAAACTTTCTTCAATTAGATGAAGAACTTCCTATCGGTGGAGCACTGCTCTGTCCTACCAGTGAAGAATCACTCTGTCCTACCGATGAAGCATCACTCTGTCCTACCGGTGGAGTATTAACTAGTTCTACTAGTGGAGGGGTATTTCCAATATTTAGATCAGCTTTTTTAATCCATTGTTTTGAGAATTCTTGCCTAACCTCTTCAACTTTTTCTTTACCTTTCAAGCTAGAACTATTGTTGTCTACCAATGATCCTGTACTTCTACAGAATTTAGCAATATGTCCAATCTTGTTACATGCATAAAAAGTTACATTATTCTTCTGAATAGCTTTCCCATAACCTATGTCGGTTTGTGTTCTGCATTGATTAGATAGATGTCCAAATCTTCCACAAACATAACATCTCACATTCATTCTGCAATTTTCAAAGTTGTGACCAACTTTGTTGCATTTTGAACATTGACTGGTGGGTGTGTTGATATTCTGATAATTTCTAGATCTACATTCATTCGCTCTATGACCATAATTATTATAGTTAAAGTATTTTCCATTGAATTTATGAGCATTAGGTTGTCTTATTGGTTTGTTGTGATCCTAAGTATTTGCAATACCAGAATTTTCACCAACTTCAAAGCCAATTCCAGAAGTGTCACCTTTAGTTTTTTGATTCTTCAGCAAGGTGCCAAGTTCCTCTGAGATTTCTTGAATTTTTCCTTATGTTGATTTGCAGTTTCTAGTTCTCTTTCTAAGACCTCTTTCTATCTCATTAGTTCATTTGAGTCATTCTGACTGTGCATCAAATCTGTCTTCAACATGTCATTTTCATAACTAAGTCTTGTGTTCTCATTTGCTACATCACTTAGTCTTCTGGTCAACTCTTCTTCATTCTTCTTCCTATCCTCAATCTCTTTACAAAATCTCATAGTCATATCCTTCATCTCATTCTTTGTTGTCATGTTCTCTTGTTTCAGCTTGCTTATCTGATCATTAAGTGATTCCTTTTCATCATTCTCATTTTGTAACTTTTCACAAAGTTCTCTTCTCTTAATTCTTGCAATAGTAAGATTCTCTTGAGGTGCCTGAATAATATCCTAAGCTGCCCTTAAATCATCTTCTAGTTTGATATTTTTCAATTTCTCTGCATCATAGTCTAAAAGAGCTCCTTCTAGTTTGCTTCATCAGATTTTCCATCTTTACCAGTGTCAAGATCTTCCTCAAGCTATTAGGCTTATGAAAATAGAGGACCAAGCTTTGATACCAATTTTTAGGATTCCCACAGATACTGAGAGTGGGGGGTGAATTAGTATCTAACCGGTGTAAAGAATTTCTTAACTTAAAACATGCAGAACATATTATAACAGTGTACCAGTATGCAAGAAATAATGTAATAAATAGAATTAAGAACATCCACATGAAAAGCACACCATAACACAAGGATTTAATGAGGAAACTCAGTGTGGGAAAAACCTTCGTGGGATTTGTGACCCACAATATCCACTTACTGGCCAATAAGAGAATATTACTTACAATAGGGGCCTACACATGTAGGAAGGCCAACTGCCTAGAGCTCACTGCTCAAATAGGAAGTCTCACTGACTTACAATGTGGATTATACAAATCCAATATCTTAAACTACTTTACAATAGCATCTATAATGCTAGATCCAGTACCAGTTGCTACTCTTCTTCTTACATAAACCCTTTAACCTATATTTCACATAATAGGTCTACATTAATATTTCACATACATCACTTTCTTCACTTACTTTCTTTCTTAATTACTAAATGTCTACAATGATCTCTTTTATATATGAGTCATTTTACAATATGCCAAGTCGGCTTACAAAGTTTTACAATAATAAACAAAATATAATATAACAAAATCCTGTCAGCCTTTGTGCCGATATACTTCCTTTCTTCTGTGTCGGTGCTAGTTTCCTGAGTGCCGGTGTAGAGTGTGATCTGATGATGCCGATGCACTAACTTGTCGATATAATGCCTTGCTGGTGCCATAGGATTGTAGGGTTGCCATCAATGACAAAACCTTCAATCACATACAATGTCTCATTGGAGTGTGCATATGCCAACAGTGATAACACTAAACTAAAGGTTAGTGAATTCAACCTCAATTATCATGCAGTTAAGCGAAGATTTTTGTGGATTTTTTGGTTTGCATTTAAAAGAAAGAGCACGACACAAGGATTGGTGAAATTATGAGTTGCAGAGACATATAAGGATGAGTTGATGGCGAGATTGATGGAGAGTGTGCAAAGAGAGTGTGGGAAGATTTGGAAAGATTTGAATTTCAAATCTACCAAGTGTTAGGTGTAAACTAATTGAGGAATCAATGGGTATGTGCTGGCAAAATATGGTATAAAGGTTTTTGGCAAAAACAAAAAAGATTGATCAAAAAAATTTGTAAAGTGCAAATCTTGGGAGAGGAGACCCAACATGCAAAGTGAAGAGTGAGGAAGTGCTAAGTGATTTAGCAAAGTAGAGTGTGTGTGTGAAGTAAACCGATTGATTGTAGAGCCAAGGGTATGAGTAGAGAAAAGGTGTAGTTCAGACCAGACACAATTGGTGCAGACAGAGTATGAGATTCATTGTGATCTGATCAAGCTATCAATAGCTATTCGAGCAAATCAACTTCATGTTTCTTTCTAACCATTACAACTCAAAATCCCTTAACTGGGTGGACTCTAATAATGTTGGCATAATGGATGAATTTATTATATGTTTCATTGATGTTTTGTCATTGATGTTTTGTCATTGATGTCAACACTAGCTATTATGATTGGTTACCGACGGACAGGGTTTGGTTACCGGTAGAAGATCTAGTATTACCGACAGAAGAAACTATCTATTGGACACTTCTGACATGTTTGGATTTATGGAATGTGATTGGTTACATGTGGTACATGCTTCTGGAGCATGTCTTGGTAATCAGATCCTATCATACACTTTGGTAAACCCTTATCGACATTGGTTTAAGGCTCTATCAGCATAGCTTTCACTGAGGAATCTTGACAAGATGCATAATTGGTGTTGGTGCAGCTTCTACATGGATTTCAGGATGCTAAAGATGCTCCTTGATTGTGCTTCAACTGCTTGAAGACATTTCTTTGGCATGATGGACCCAGAATAGGTCTGGTACCTATCTAGGTTATGGAATGGTATCATGCTAACATATACTCTACACATTACTAGGATGTTTCGGGATGTTTTATGGATTTTTTATGGATTTTTTATTATTATTTTGGTCTTAAGCCGACATGGCATATCATTGTAATATGGATTTATGAAATAATCTTATTGTAATATCTTTTAGGTGGCCGACCTAATTGGTTTAGGCCTTAGGATTTGTATAAAATGATGTAAGATCTCATTCGTAGATCATGGTGGCATGAGAATGCAATAAGTGTTCATGGTCTTGAAATACAATATCATATGCAAAGGAGATTTGGTTGATCATAGGTGATCGAATTGGGATTAAGGAAGAGGTCAAAGGGCTCCGGTATTGAGCTTAACCGAGACTGTAATCAGGCATGGTAGATACTATCTTTGGTAGTTCACCCTATTGGATTTTTGTCCATTTATCTTGAGATGGTTGTAGCCTCTCTATAGTCAGTGAGACTCTTTTGTAATAACAATATGCTCTAGGCAATGTGCCTTCCTGCATGTGCAAACCGCTCATTGTAACACATGCTTTCTGCAAAAGTATCATCTGACTATGGGTAACTTCCCACCATGGTTTTACCCTTTCTAGGTTTTCCACATACAAATCATGGTGTTATGTGGTATGGTTCCTTTGCATTGATTATCTGTTTAATTGTTAAGTTATATTGTTTACCAATATCTGTTCCTAATAGGGTTTGTATGTGCTTTACCAGTACTTAATATGTTTAAGGGTTATTAAGTGGATTAAATGTTATAATATATCAACAACTAATTCACCCTCCTCTTAGTTGTTCACCAGTTATCCTAACAAATTGGTCCTGTTGTTTAAATCCCTTAATCGAGTGTCATCTTGATTGATGATTTAAGTCCTTTAATTAAGTGACCTTTAACAGGGTAAAGGATTTAAAAGGCCTAGATTCAAATCCCTTATCTGGGTGGCACTTACCAGTGTCTCTGTAAATCTCCTAATAGGGATGGCTCCTTACAAGGCATGCTTCAAAAGAATACAAATTTTGTGAGCATCAAATCACACCATGGTTTTCTCCCATTTGGGTTTCCATGAGATAATTATTGGTGTTATTGTGTATCTTTTCATGCATGCATGTTTTCTTGCAATAATTGTTTGTATTGATGAATATTAAGTTAGTGGAGACTTGAGTAAAAGGGTTTTAATTCTATAAAACTAGTAGGTGACTAGACCCCCCCCCCTCTTAGTCACCAATAGGGACCAAAACATGAAACGGGTAGGACAAACAATAACAGACATGAAAAGAAAGGCATTCTGATATTCAACAAATTATAGCAATTTCTTAGTGAAGTTGAAAACAAAACTAATATTTAAAGATAGTTATAAACTGTGATCAGTGTCTTACTCCATTAGGCACCTAAAGATACAAAATGTAAACTGAAAACATGACAAAATTTTATCTAATAGTATAATATCTAAGATAATACTGCCTTACAATATATCTCATTTACAATCCCAACCTAAACTACTTGTCTAAATACCTACATAAGCCCTATCACTTTGTAATCCCACTCAAGCATTTAACCAACCCCTTAGGTCAAAGTATGAAATGAAAAATTACATACATCATAGCAATGCAAAAAATGAAAAAAAACCCTTGATTCCATTCATTTGAAACATGACAAAATTATACACTAGAAAGAAATAGATCAGAACTTTATTTCTATTGAATAAAATTACTACTTTTGTCATAGAATAAAGTTTACATATAACTCCTTCAATAACTTGCACAAAGCTTGACACTAAATACTTTTCATTTTGATTGTAAATGACTTTACAACTTTCTCACTTCACCTAGACTCACTACTGGAACTAGACAAGGAAACCCAAAGGAACCAGAACATTGGAACCCTCAAGAGACTCCCAAATCTGAACCCTTCTCATGGCCTTGATTTCCCTTTTTATAGAAGAAAAGGGAGAAACAAGCTTCAGGCCAAGAGACACATGTCAATAATAGATTTACTCTTAGCAATTAGCCCTAAAAGGCCATATGCAATTCTATTACAAAAATATTCATTATCCATATGCTGGCACCTATGAATCAAAATATTCAACTTAAAATTGGTAGAAGCAAAACCACTTGAGTCATGCCATTATCACCATGATGCCTTTAGATGGAGTGTGAGATGTTACATTATGTTCAACAAAACATTTCCCTTCTCCAAAGGGATACAGGGTGCTGGCAAGAAGAAAAGTTGCCTCTAAACTAGAGGAGGACCTTGAACCTTCATGTTAAGGATTAGAGAAAGTGGAAAGAGGAGCCTAAGGGAAAGCATAATATGTTGGGGAGGGGTCAAAGCTTCCATGTATTCATAGAGATGATTGGCAACCACTCCCCACGCAAACAAATCATTCTTTCAATCCTCTACAGGCTCATTCTTCGAACCCCCTACCATCTAGTTGTAGAGTAGAAGTAGAGGATGTGTCATGCGTGGCCTTTCTCTATAAGAAAAGTCTTTCAAGCCCCCTTTGGAAATCCTTCTCACTTTCACAACCCCTCTGACAATAAACAAACTCATATAGGAGAAAAAATACCCATCCGATATCACAGAGCACAAAGCAACTCCATGCACGATCTTGCTCAAGAGTCATCTTCCTTTCTGAGGAAAGAACTGCTCTCAGAAAATAAAAAGGCTTCTTTTCTCTTCTACCAATTAAGTCACCACCCCATTGTATTTATAATAAAAAACACTTTATCTGGTGATGCTCATTTATGTGAAAAATCATTATTTTGGTGCTTTCAACTCACCCTACCAGCTATGGACTCTAGAAATCATGCCTATCAAATCCACTACATCTTGATAAGGTTCATATCATGTGAATGATTTTTTTCTAATTTTATTCCTCCTTGATGTACAAATTCTACTTCAGAAATCCTTAACAACAAGCAACCTCTGATTTCCCAGAGAAATTCGTGATCTCCCATCTCTAACTCAGAAGCTATCCAATCCATGTATGCCTTTGAAATTGTTTTCCTTGCTTGTCTAATCAATCTCAACTTAGTAGAAACCTTCCAATTAGTCTCTTAGGAATGAATCGAGATCCAAGTGTCCCAAGTTGTCGCTATCTTGTTCCATGTCAACAAGCCTGCATTCTATTTGTTCTAACTTTCCCGCGCAAGTGACAAATAATACCTTTGATTACCTTTTAAAAATTAGTTTGAAAATCTATTATAGATCCTACCCTTCTTGGTGAATCAAACGATCACAAATGGTCAGTCTGGCATTGACCTTCCATCGTAGCCCGAGTACCTATCATATAGATGACATAGCAATGCCATGTCATCCCTTAGCCTAACACTATCAGTAGCCCCACCGTCAGTCTTCTTGGTCAGGCCCAGACACATGGCATCATCTTGTGATGTCACCATCCATAAACTTCCTGCATCTTAATTCATGGGGTTATGAGAGCCCTTAGATCTATTTGCACTTTACCTTGTGACCACAGTTCCCATCGACCTTTACAAAATTAAAAGTTGGGCACCTTTTCACTCAGATTATAACATCACCATCCATTGAAACATGTGCAAATTTATGTGACCATCAGTAGTCCCATCTTTACCTCAAGAGAAGTAGTAACATGATAAATTTGAAAAGTCAAACCACTAGCTCACCCTTCTCCATTGAGGGAATGTGGCATCATCTCATGATACCATAGTCCTTATCTTCCTTGCGTTTTCACTTTTGGGGCTATACGAACCATAGGATCTATTCGTGACTTAACATATGGTCACCGAAAAAATACATAAGACTTTAGACTTTAGGAAAATTTAGGCGCTAGCATAAAATATTCAAAGGGGACCGCCTAGGGTAGTATTGCGTGCAACTTAGGAAAAATAATAAAAGGACTTGCCGAATGTAGCTTAATACCTAGAGGAAAAACAAATGGCCCCACCAATGATAACCGACCCTTGGATTTAAGTGGAAAAAGGTAACATCAAAATATAACAAGCTTAGGGTTTTTGATAAGATTTTATCAAAATGTATAGAACCCTAAACCTCTAAGGGAAAGAATAGAGAACAAAGTAATCCTGAAAAATTAGAAAATCATCAAGGCATGAAAATCTCTTGGATCATCATTTTTAGGACTATCAGTGGCTCTAGTTGGGGACATTCATTTCACAAGAATGAAGAAAGAATCTAGAATCTCTAGTGAAGTAGACCATTTGCAGAGAAAACCAAAAAGAAGTTACCTAGATAAGGAAACTTCAACAGAAAAGAAAACTACACTACTTATATACATAACCTAAACTACTGCTTATGGATAATAACTACTTTAAGAAAGGTAGAGCTTCAAGAATTGTCTATGAACAAGAAATTCAAGAGGAAAATGATAACTATTCCATTGGGCATAGAGTCAGAAAAGATTACTCTATCCCAAGTTGCCTATGGCCTGAAGGTCAAACAACATGTGATGGCCCAGGGCCATCTGAAAATCAATCAATGTTTCCCTTGGTCAAATATGTAGTTGTGACCACATTGCATCTTGAACAATCTAAGGATATAGCTATCATATACCTGTTCATGGTTAAAAAACTCTTCATCCTTTTGTATGTCATAAAAATTCTTTATCTCATTACATTCTTCACTAATCTAAACTCTATCATCAGGCATTGCTTGAAGAAAACAATACCCATACTTAGTATCTCAAACCACAACATGTCAAAAACAACATTCATCAAGTTTCATGATAGCCCTATTAAACGGAAGAGGGAAATAAAACACGTCATACCCTATTCTGCAACTGGCATCATGAAAATTAGTCTCTTCACTTGTTTGCACCTCCATAACATATTCACCATTTAAACACTCTTGCAAACATAATACAAACACATTACAAATGTCAAAGGAAATGCTCTCATATGATGGTCCATCCAACATAACAAATGGTTTAAAAATATCTGTATCTAAACAATCAACATTTGAAAACCATTCTAATTGACTTATGTATTCTATTGACATAGCCACTAATTCTTGATCAACATTTTGTGCACTTAGGTCACTGTATGATTAAAAGGCATCATCAATCACCTTCTCAACAAAACCATCCTCATGCACAATGAAAGGTTCCAAATCTGATTTCAAAATATCATGTGGAGCAACCAGGAAACAATATTCTTCATCCACTTCACAACCTTGGATAACATCAATGAACTCCACAATCTCATATTCGATATTAGCATTTGTAACATCAGAAAGAAAATCACCCTCATATTCACTAGTTACATATGTTTCTAAATCAGATTTAAAGAAATCATCAAAAATATCAGGAAAATAGGTTTCATCACAACCTATTTCATCCTCTTCACTTCCCAATTCTTCACATGAAGCAGCCTCTTTACATAAAGAAGATTGACTATATGGTTGATCAATAGATTTGTGTGATGTAACCTCTTTATTATTTATAAATTTTTGAGTCTCTTCATGCACAACTATTTGTAATGGATCAACTGGTATGCAACTATTCAAAACATTATTTTCAAGGAAACATACCTCAACTAAAACTTCATGCACATTACTTTGGATGAATTCATGTGGCATAGATATAGGTTGCAACATACTTTCCTTATTTGAACATACCATGCAACTTTCTATCTCAAGAGCATTATCAACCAAAAATGGTGGCACCTCATCATTTAAATTTTCATTATCACACAACTGATTTCTAAGAAACTGAATTCATGCCATCAAAATCCTGTATACTAGCATTTTCTTCATTAGATGTAATAACTAAAATTATCTCACTAACCTTTTCTTCATTAACCTGAGGAATAACCACTGTCTGGGAAAAGTTCCCTTTACTCACATTTTTTTTTGAATCATAATTCATAACATGGTTAGTGTAGTCAACAAGGATGTAGATGCTTTGACATTGATCTTTACTTTTCAATTCACATCTTTCTTTGACATCTAACATCTTAGGATAGAACACTCTTGTAGATAGATAACCCTTAGGGATTCCATATTTCAGGTTATTGTCAATGTCCATTGCTATCCTATAAGAGTGATGCATGGTTTTAGGATCTTTGTCTCTCATATAATAGCTGATTTCTACATCAAATGTAGCTAGGTAAATAGCTAAACACACTGCATCGTTGGGCCTATAGCTACTAGGAATATCATCCAATGTTCTTGCAAATCTGAGATTGAAAGCATGGATTAATTCCTCTTCCTTCTTTTAAATATCCATGAATCTTTTCATAACTGTACCTAGATCAATTCTTTACCAAATCATTCCATGAAGGTTTCTTTTAGTTCTTCCCATAAAGAAATAGAACATGCTGGAAAATAAGAGAACCAATCTCTGGCATCCCCCTTAAAAGATTGAACAAAAAATTTCATGAGAATATCTTCTTGATTTATCTCAAAATCTCCCATTAAATCATAAAACTCTTATAGATGTTGACGTGTTTATTCTGATTCTCTCCTAGTGAGCTTTGGTAAATATTCCCTAACCTTAGTAGGAATAGGGTTTAGGAAGCCTTGAATACCATGAAATCTAAATGGCTTATATCTTTCCATAGATAACTTTCTGTTGTGACTTGGCAGAAGTCACACACTTACATTTGATATTTCATAGGGATGTATAGGCAAACAATCCATCTTATCACTCATTTCCCTACTTCCTTCCTTTACAATCTTAAAATATTTACAATGCATATCTAAAAACATACTTCATCCAACCTAATACAAAAATCTAGAAATTGTATCACAAAAGTATGTAAAATAATCACTACCATTCCCTTTCTTAGTACTTTACTCACTTAATAGGGAAATATTTTCTACATATTATATTCATGAAAAATACATTTGACTCATGAAATTCAAAATACCTAGAGATGTTGTAATTACTGGAAATTAACCTTCTAGCTTACAATAGTGATAGATATGAAACTATCTTCACCTCTCCATTAGGTCCTTTTGTAGAGTCACCATCTCTTTGCAAAGTTAAAAATTTTGAACAATTGGAATTTCTTCACAGGTCAAACTTTTTCAAAACTAGCACTGCAACATCTTCTTATCATCATATGACATCATATTAATTCCATCCTCAACTTATTAGGGTACTTCATCATGAGAGCTCAAGTTTGCTTCATCTCTTCAGAAAATTATTTGGTTATTCTTTAGTCCTTCCTCAAATAATGCACACTAGTACAAAGATCTCAGAGTCTCCACTCACAACTTGTGAGGTATTAAAATAATCATAAAATAGGGACAAATCAGGCAAATTTGGATTGAAAGACGAAATACAATGGATTCTTAGACAACATTCATGAGAATTGACTCAACTGACAAGGGATAGATTTAACAAGCTCATAACTCTATGAGGAAAAATATTTGGATCCTATGACGTGGGAAAAGAGCTCAACCATCAAACCCTAGGAAAACCCAGAAAACTTTATGCAATATTCCTCAGGAGAGTCACCATTTTTTTGGTTCCCAAAATGTGTTTTATGCTTTAAAATCCACCAATACACTTAATCCAATTTCTATGGAGCGGCCAACTTCAATTATAGAAATTTTCACAAGGATTGGACCAACTGACAAGGATTATTACAAATCCTTCTATGCTTTGGGATTTGTAGAACTCGAGAGGGTAATCCCTTTTGTGAATTTCTTGATCTCTGCACCACACTCAAAGATTCACTAAAACAAAGAAGATTGATCTCATAAGAAGGCTCAACAATAGGGAGAATGCTCAAGGATGGAAAATCCTTCAGTAACCCTCAACCTAACTGGAACATGAGATGGGTAGGACAAACAATAATAGACATGAAAAGAAAGGTATTATAATATTCAACAAATTATAATGATTTGTTAGTAAAGTTCAAAACAAAATTGATATTTAAAAATAGTTATAAATTGTGATTAGTGCCTTACTCCATTGGGCACCTGAAGATACAAAATGAAAACTGAAAACATGATAAGATTTTATCTAATAGTATAAGATCTAAGATAATGTTGCCTTACAATATATCTCTTTTACAATCCCAACCTAAAATACTTATCTAAATCACTGCATAAGCTCTATCAATTTGTAATCCCACTCAAGCATTTACTCGACTCCTTAGTTCAAAGCATGAAATGAAAAATTACATATATCATAACAATGCAACAAATGAAAAAAAATCTTGATTCCATTCATTTGAAACATGACAGAATTATACACAGGAGAGAAATAGATCAAAATTTTATTTCCATTCAATAAAATTACTACTTCTGTCACAGAATAAATTTTACATATAACTCCTTCAAGAACTTCCACAAAGCTTGACACTAAATGGTTTCCATTTTCTTTGTAAATGACTTTACAACTTGCTCACTTCACCTAGACTCACGATTGGAACCAAATAAGGAAACCCAAAGGAACCAAAACATTAGAACCCTCAAGAGACTCCCCAAATCTGAACCCTTCTCATGGCCTTGATTTCCATTTTTATAGAAGAAGAGGGAGCAACAAGCTTCAAGCCAAGAGACCCATGTCAATAACAGATTTACTCTTAGCAATTAGGTCTAAAAGGCCATATACAATTCTGTTGTAAAATTATTCCTTATCCATACATTGGCACTCGTGAATCAAAATATTTAACTAAAAATTGGTAGGAGAAAAATTGATTGAGGCATGCCATTATCACCTTGACACCTTTAGATGGAGTGTGAGATGTTACATTATGTTCCACAAAGTGTTTCCCTTCTCAGAAGGGATATGGGGTCCTAGCAAGAAGAAAAGTCACCTCTAAACTAGAGGAGGAGCTTCAAGCTTCATGCCCAAGATCAAGGAAAGTGGAAGGAGGAGCCCAAGGTGAAACATAATATGTTGGGGAGGGGACGCAACTTCCATGTAGTCACAAAGATGATTGGCTAATACTCCCTACCCAAACAAATCCTTCTTTCAATCCTCTGCAAGCTCATTCTTCGAATCCCCGGCCATCCAGTGGCAAAGTAGAAGCAAAGGATGTGCCATTCGTGACCTTTCTCTATAAGAAAAGGCTTTCATGCCCCCTCTATAAATCCTTCTCACTTTCACAACCCCTCTGATAATAAAAAAACTCACATAGGAGAAAAAACACCCATTCGGTATCACAAAGCACACAACAACTCCATGCATGATCTTTCTCAAGCACCATCTTCCTTGCTGAGGAAAGAACTGCTCTAAGAAAATGAAATGGATTTTGTTCTCTTCTACCAATTAAGTCACCACCCCATTGTATTTATAATCAATAATAATTTCTCTAGTGATTCTCATTTACGTTAAAAAACATCATTTTGGTGCTTTCAACTCACCCTGCTAGCTATGGACTCTAGAAATCATGCCTATCAAATCCATTGCATCGTGTGAAGGTTCATCTCATGTCAATGATTTTGTTTTGATTTTATTCCTCCTTTATGTACAAATTGTTCTTCATAAATCCCTAACAACAAGTAACCTCTGATTTCTCAGAGAAATTTGTGATCTCTCACCTCTAACGCAGAAGCTATCCAATCCATTTATGCCTCTAAAATTGTAATCCTTGCTTGTCTAATCAATCTCAACTAAGTAGAAACCTTAAAATTAGTCTCTCAAGAATGAGTCAACATCCAAGTGTCTCAACTTGTCGCTATCTTCTTCCATGTTGATAAGCCTGCATTCTATTTGTTCTAACTTTCTTGTGCAAGTGATAAATAATACCTTTGACTACCTTTTAAAAATTAGTTTGAAAATATGTCGTAGATCCTACCCATCCTAGTGAATCAAATGATTACAAATGGTCAATCTACCATTGACCTTCCATCATGGCTTGAGGACCTATCATATACATCACGTAGCAATGCCAGGTCATCCCTTAGCCTAACATTGTCAGCGGCCCCACCATTAGTTTTCTTGGTCAGCCCTAGATGTGTGGCATCATCTCATGATGTCATGGTCCATGTCAATGCCATGTCCTATTTACACTTTACCTTGCAACCATGATGCTTGCCAACCTTTGCAAAATTAAAATTCGAGCTCCATTTTGCCTAGATTATATAATCAACATCCATTGAAACACATGCAAATTTATGGGACCATTAGTAATCCTTTATTTACCTCTTGAGAACCAGTAACATAAGAAATTTGAAAATTAAAACCACTGGCTCACCCTTCTTTGCCGAGGGCACTTGACATCATCTCATGATGTCACGGTTCTTATCTTCCTTGCATTTTCATCCGTGGGGTTGCACGAACCGTAGGATCTATTCATGATTTAACATATGGTCACCGAAAAAATACATAAGACTTTAGACTTTAGGAAAATTTAGGTGCTAGCATAAAATATTCAAAGGGGACCGCCTAGGGTAGTTCTCTGTGCAACTTAGGAAAAATAATAAAAGGACCGATCAAACGCAACTTAATGCCTAGGAAAAACAAATGGCCCTACCAATGGTAACCGATCCTTGGCTTTAAGTGAAAAAAGGTAACACGAAAATATAACAAGATTAGGGTTTTTGATAATATTTTATCAAAATTCATAGAACCCTAAAACCCTAAACCTCTAAGAGAAAGAACAAAGAACAAAGTAATTTTGAAAAATCAAAAAATCATCAAGGCATGAAAATCTCGTGGATCATCATTTTTAGGACTATCACATGAAACAACGAGAAAGAGTTGGAGAGAATGATGATAGTCATAAGAGGTGATTTGGATGCTACAAATGAGTGCAAAGATAAGTTTAAGGTTAGTTATGCTAAGCTTGATGAGTTATTGAAGGATCAAATGAACACTGGAGACACTATAGGTCTTGGATTTGAGCATGGAGAAAGCTCTGGTACTGCAAATCAGGATGACACATCTAGTCAAAAGGTCAACCAAAATCATAGATCACTGGTAAGGAAACCCAATGCACATAAATTTAATGATAGATGCTTTGTTTGCAATAAGTTAGGTCATAGAGCAAGTCAATGTAGAAATAGAGCAAATTAGAATAATAATGCAGTTCTCGGTCAGTGTTGAAATTGTAACAAGTATGGTCATAAGACAGAAGATTGTAGAATGAATGTGAGATGTCATGTGTATACACCTAAAAATGGTCTGAAGATAATTAATTAAATAAGCAATTATTTAATTAATCCCCCTTCCTAATTTAATTGAATTCACTTAACAATTTGATTAAATTTCCCCTTTCATCTACTTATTAATAAATCTAAGGATTTATTTAATAGGTTTATTTCAATAATCCCCTTTGATTAATTAATTTAAATTAATTAATTTCCCCCATCAAAATCATTTCTTCTAAATCCTTTAATTAATTTAAAAAAATCAAATTCATGAGTTGTTGAAATTAATTAGCCTTTCCTATTATTTGAATTTTTAAATTCAAATTCTCCTAACTTCTACCACTCCCAAACCTAACCCATTCTACCTACCACCATGTCCCCTTTCATCCAACCTCTTCTAGAAGCTTTGTGACACTTTTCACTAAGTGTTCCCTTTCATCTAAACCCTTCTAGAAGCCTCTTGACTCTTGTCACCATAGAGATGCAGATGTTCCCTTTAATCCAACCCTTTTGCCAACCTCCTCCAATTTAACCATTGATATCTTCAAATCAATCTTGACCGTTGATTCCTGCCACATCATCCCTAGCCTTGGGAAAGCCTATAAATAGACCTCATTTTGGAGCACAAAGGGTCCCAATTTCATCCCATCTTATGCATTGTTACTATAGGCATCTAGCTTCTAGTTTCTCATTTCAAGCATTGTTATCATGTTAAAATCTTAGCTTAATTGCATCTTCATTCTAGCTTATTTTCTAGAATAATCATGAAATCATGTAGCTTAATCATGCTATCATTACTAGATCATGCATCTTCATCATTTAAATCCTCCATTTAAGTGTAGTCAAGTCACTAGAGTTTGCATACTAAGATCTGAGAGAAAAATTCATACTCGCATTTACTAGGAGGCAATAGATCACTTAGCTATGGTTTTGTCTTTCTTTGATTTAATTCACTAACCATTGCTTGTAATGATTTATTGAGTGCATTGTGTTTACAGGAATAGGTACACTTCACATAGCACAACATTTTGGCACTCACCATGGGGCCCAAAATCATCATTTTTGGTCTCTCAAGCTTCAACAAACATCTATCTCAGCCGAACCTGAATTAGAATGTTGTACAAGTTAATTTTCCAACTCGTACGAACTACCTTTTAGTCAGGTATGAAACCTCATCCTCTATCATACGAACTAATTCCCTTGTTGTACAAAATCTAAATTCATGTCGTACAAAATTTTGATTAAGTGAATTATGTGTCGTACGAATTGATTTGCATTGTCGTACAAGAGCTAAATGTGTGTCGTATGAATTTCTGGCTACAAAATCCTATTTCATACAAGTTCATTTTGGTCTCTGTGCGAAATCTAAAGTTTTGTCCTACTAAATGGAAAATTGTGTCATACGAGTCTTTGTATCTGCAATTTTTAACAGACTCCATTTTAGGGTTTTCTGGTTTTAATCCGAGATTTTCTGATGCTAAGTCTGATCTATTTATGAGATTTTGGTAGCCTAACTCTTTCTTGTAGGACGATTTAAGAAGATATGCTTGTCAAAAACATAATTCAAAACACAAATCATGAATACTAATGAATTTATTTTGCAAGTTGCCTATGAATCCGACTAAACTTTGTGTATTCATTAAATTTTTCTAGGAACACTTCAATTTTTCTAAAGGAAATGAACAATCATGTATTTCGTGTCTTTGATGATAGGTGAGTATGCTCTCACCTTTCTTAGGTGATCAGAAAGCTAATCTCATATTTTGCTTTCATTAGTGCATTTCTTTAGTAGGCCTTCCCTTCTAGGAGTAACAACTCTTAGCCATTAAGGTCGGTGAGAGGGGAACGACCTAAGTGGGAATAGCTAACACCAAGTAATCCAACCCAATATAAAATAAATGTGTTTTTGATAAAAATAAAAGCAATGACAGTGCTCAGGAATAGCTCTCTTTTGTACCTTTGGGTATATCAAACCTTGGTTTTCAAGGCTGGGAGACCTCTTAATTGAGTTTATACCCTGACACGCCAAACGGATCCATTACTAGTGCCGGTTAAAATAGAAGCTACCTGATTCACCTCCGAAAGGGTGATAATCTTTGTGCAAGAGAGATAGTAACTCTCCCAAGATACTTGCCATATCGTTCCCCCATTAACATTTGGAGTTGGATAATACGACATTGAGAATCCATTGCGTGAGACTCGGCGATCATATTCTGATTAGCTATTGGGTGTGTACCTAAGTCAGCAAGAAAATGTTTTCATTCTCAGCGAACTTCCTTAGGGTTTACAATGCTTGGAGTCACTTATCATATCATGTGTTTTCTATGTATTCATCCCTAAATCGACAAATCACACATCCAAAAATGGGAAGACATAAGGCAAAACATTGAACTTCAGTTATCGAAATTCAACCAAACAAACATTTTTATATTTGCTCTGTTATCTATCTTACAAGTTAGGATCTCTATCATACGAACCTATTTGCATAAAATCTTGTGTCATACTACACAAGATTCTATGTCGTACAAGTCAGCTATTTTGTCGTATGGTTCAAAAAAGTGTGTCATACGAGCCTCTACTTTTAACATGAAAACTTCTGCTTTGTCGTACAGACTCATATCTTGTGTCATTCTAAACTGCATATCCTGTCGTATGAAACTTTACATTTGTCAGTTCAGAGCTATGTCCTGCATGCCTGTTTCAGATTTATGATTTTTGCCTGATCAATTTGCAGTAAACATAAATACCTGTTATTTGTCAATCAATGCTTAGATTGTCATCTTGGTTCACTTGGTCAAGTTATCATCCATCAAAATCAGACTTTAGAAAATATACACCTTAAGATTTTCAAGTGCTCACCCTCAACAAGTTCAAAATCTAAACATCTCAAAGTCCATTATCACCCTCTTTGGTAAACTGATCACTCAAACATAGTTTCTCATCAAGATCAATCATCCTTTATCACTAAACTGAAACGTTTGGTCAGGATAATCTTGTCCCACATCATAGGATATATTGTTCCTACTAGACTTGTTTCTTATCAAATCACCATCATTGCACTCCTAAATTGAAGATCAAAAAACTTGCAAACTTTTAAACACTTGAATTCTCTTTTAGTGTCATATCACTCTATTGCCTTGAAATTGACAGTTGATCACTTACCCAAAACAACTTTTAGACAATCAAACCCCTGAAACAGAAACAGAAACATTTGAAATAGCTAAAAATCATATCAACATGACATACCAAAGCAAAACACAAGAAGAAAACATGACAAATGAACATATCAGAGCAATCAAACAAGTTCAAAATCAGAATCTAACTATGTTAAACCTCACAAGGATTTAAATACATCTCAAAAGAAAGGTGGCTCTTTTATGCACCTCTTAAAGAGATCCCTAAAGGATTTGGCTAAAGAAGATCAAAATTGTACACCTATGTCTAGCAATGGATCAATCCCCCATAAACAAATTGATTCTCCAAAGGAATCCATTCCTACACCTCTTAAAAGCTTGCAAGAATCTTCCATAGCATCCTTGCCAAACAATACATCCAAAGATGAAGTTCCCCAAGGGATATCCAAAATTGCCATCAAACCTATTTCAGAGGATCCTATTCAAAGTTCATCTCCTTCATATCCAAGCATTAATTCATTGAAGCATCCCCATAATGCTCTCTTGCAAATTGAATTCCTCATTCATAGAACTCTTGTTAAACGAGTCCTAATAGATGGGGGAGTTGGCTTGAACATTTTCTCTATGAATCTTTTCCATGCTCTAGGCTATTCAGAAGATCCAGTTGACCCTTAGAAAAAGATAAAAATCAAAGCACATAATGAAGAAGAGCATTCATCTAAAGGAATGGTGATATTACCCATCACAGTGGGACCTTTGTAGAAGGACATAGCATGCCAAGTTCTAGATATGGAATTACCATACAATATACTCTAGGGGAGACCATGGATTTAGGACATACAAGCTATTACATCAACATGTCATCAGTGCTAAAATTTCCATATAATGGATAGGAAATCACAATCTTAGCATATTCAAATCTATTGTAGTGTTGTAGTAATATGAAATCAGCTCAAGAGGTCATTGTTTCACATAACAGAGAGGCAGCACCTTCAAGCACACAATCCTAAGAACAATCATTTGCATCAATTTTGTCAAACATGGAAAAACAAATATAGCTAAGAGATCAAGGGACCAGAGAATATTTGCTATCATGGAAAAACAAACTAGAGCAACTTCAAATTGAGAGGGATGAAGAAGCAGATATAGTAGTCGCTGTAGTTCACACATATGCAGAACAAACGTTAGGAACTAGCCTACTTGAATCATAATCACATGCGACTGACATGGACTTAACCGAGGACGATCATGATTTTCTTATACGAGGTCATTCTGATGAGAGTATTGTTTTAGACATGGAAATACATACTGAAAGCTCTAACTTCTCTATCATGACCCCTAATATCTTTGAAACTATTCAACCTAAAGATCCTTTATCCTTAAGCTATCCTAAACCTATGGATTGGGAAAATTAAGGACATACTGACATTGATACCTTACCTAATGAACAAACCATATCCTTATATCTTAATGAAATAAAACCTGCAACAACTTTCACCAGGGATTCCACGAATGTATCTTTGAGTCAAGTGGGTGTTAAATCTCCTAGCCACAAAAGTGAAAATCAAGAAAACAATATCAGGTCTAATGCTAAAAACCATTTATTGGCAACGTTGGACTGAGAAAAAGTAAAAATAAAGGATGCATCTAATGGTGAAAACCTCCTCGAGGTGCTGGAAGATGGGAGATTTGACACCTTACCTAAATGTTATCAAGAGAAGTTATCTATCATAATAGCACCAACAAAGGAAACTGTCATTGGCACAACTGATCTACATCCAACTTCTCTATCAAAACTAGCAAGGCAAAAATATTTTGAATCCTCCAAAAAATGGCAAATCAATTTTACCTAGTCATATACAGACATTCCAGGGTTCGATCCATATCTTACAATACATCACCCGAATATCAGTCCAAGAGCAAGCATCAATAATGGAACACAACAGGGATTAGGAGCAGGAATTCTATTGATCACACCACAAGGTCATACAATCCTGAAAGCATACAAATTAAGCTTTTCGTGCATAAACAACATTACAGAGTATGAAGCATTGGTAACAAGTAGCAAAATGGCTGTAGAATGGAACATCACACAACTTCAGGTCTTTGGAGACTCTCAACTCATCATTCATCAAATCAATGATGACTATCAAACAAAGGACGAAAAGCTAATGCCTTATAAAATGATGGTGGATGATATCAAGAAGTACTCTATAGAAATAAATTTTGAACAGATTCCAAGAAATGATAATAAAGCAGTAGACGTCATGGCTACACTTGCTTCTCTATTGCAGACATGGGAAAATCAATAGCGTTATGAATTCCTGGTAGAAGAGTTGTTTCATCCCGCCTTTAATTGTCTTGATTCCCAAATCATCTGTCAACTTATTAGACATGATTCCTCCTTCTATGGCCAAACTTACACATACCTGAAAGATAACATCTTACCTCCCAACTTATCAAAGAATCAAAAGAGAAACTTTATTCGCCAATCATCCCATTTTACTCTTGTCGTGGATACCCTGTTTAAACAAGGTCTAGACGGTACTCTCTTATGATGTCTCAAACAAGAAGAATCTAAGAAGGCCTTACATGAAGTCCATAACAACATTTGTGGCACTCATTCAAGTGGTCTTACCCTTTCAAAAAAACTCATACGCTTGGGCTATTATTGGCCAACCATGGAATGAGATTCTTTTTAGATAGCTAGAACACGCAAAAAATGCCAGATCCATGGGAATTTGATTCATGCACTAGCACAAGAACTTCATGCTTTAGTAACATCTTGGCCTTTTTGCCAATGGGGTCTAGATCTGGTAGGAAAGATAAATCCTTCTTCATCTAATGGACACAAATTCATCCTTGTAGCTATAGAATATTTTACAAAATGGATTGAGGTTGTACCTCTCATCAATATCATAGGAAAACAAATTTCCACATTTATCTTGAATTACATCATCTATCGCTATGGAATACCAATGACCATTATCACTGATAATGGGCAACCATTCAAGAATCAGGATTTACAAGAGCTATGTGAGAAGTTCAAAATCTAGCACAGATTCTCCACACCATATTATCCATAGGGAAATGGGTAGGCAGAAGCATCTAACAAAACTATTCTAAAAGTCCTTAAAAAGATAGTGAACGATGCTGGGAAAGATTGGCATATTCAACTAAATCATTCTCTATGGGCTTACCGTACTAGTATCCACACACCAATAGGTGCCACACCTTTCTCTCTTGTACATGGCTCAGAAGTGATATTGCCAATCCAAGTAGAGATACCCTCTCTACGTGTGTCACTAAAAGGTCTCATCCTAGATGAAGAACAAAGAGTATCTAGACTGCAAGAGTTAGAACTGATCCATGAACAAAGACAAAATGCTTTTGATCATCTAAAGGTATATCAGCAAAGAATGTGCCGAAGTTATAATCATAAGGTTAAACCATGAGTACTTCAAGTGGGAGAACTAGTGCTAAAGGAAAATCCATGCAACCAGGCAAATCGAGAAAAGAAAGGAAAAATTGAACCAAACTGGTTAGGTCCATTTGTGATCACAACAGTATTTGGGTCAGGAGCATATCAACTATCAACACAAGATGGGGATTGGCTCGAGGAACCTATCAATAGCATGCACCTAAAAAAATTCTATGTCTGAAAAATAAAAAATAAATAAAAACAATGAAAAATCAGAAAATTCAAAAACAGTGAAAAATCAGAAGAAAAAAAAATGTGAAAAATTAGGAAAAAAAAAAAAAAAAAAAAAAAAGTTGAAAAAAGTTGAAAATCCAAAAAAAAAAAAATCAAATATGAAAAAAAGTGCAATAAAAGCATACAGTGAAAACCTAGCAAACAAGTGCTATCTGTTAGCTAGCTCTTCCATCTATTAGTTCATGTATCTTTCCACTTGCATTCATTCATTTTCCATCAGCACTGACCATCCTAAGCATTTGTACATACTCAGGCATCCCAGGTGGCTTCTCACCATGGTTTGGATCATTGGATATATCATAAAAAATTTGTTTCTAGGCTTGGGGTAAAATCCTGCACCTAGCTAGGGGCAAACATTGGATCAATTTTGAGCTTAATCAAATAGGTAGAACAAATAGTTAGACAACTCTTATCAAGCGAAAACTGAGACATATCCAACATTGAACACTAGATCAAACTATCAACTATCAAGGTATTACAAAATCAATCTAAGCACATAACACACTTTTCAATGGATGATATATCATTTGGATAATAATTTTAACATGATTGTTCAACTTTTCTATAATTTCTTTTCGCTATCATGATTTCTGAGTGACTCCAAGATGTCTTGGACTAGAGGAACAAGGGAGAAACATGATATTTTTCTTGTCTGATGTTTGAAAATTAATCATTAATTGTGCAAATTTGTCTTGGGAAATGATCATCGGAGCATCATTGAAGACATTTCTGATTTGTGTATTAGAATGATTAATACTACCTATTTTACACAAGCAACACTCAGGTCATCTCGGTTCAATTATACCTTGATGCTTGTGCTAACTTGCTATATCAAAATCCAGGAAAGAAGTGCTTAGGTCATCATGGTTTAATTATACCATCAATGTTTTCACTCACTTCCCACATTTCAAAAAGCTCAATGATGACAAAAACGCAATAATCTAGTGACTAGTTCGGTCATAATTTGCATCTCATTGCATTTTTCATTTGCATTTTAGCTTGCATTTCATTCTTGCATGCGATCATACAAGCTCCTTTTATCCAAGGTTAAATCTATCGCAGAAATCATCAAAGCATCATCACAAGTGTATACACAATCAGAATAATGACTCATCTCTCATGATATTATCAACCTGACCCAAATCTTATGCTATCTCTCTCAACAAAATCAATAATTAGCATATCCAAATATTTCTGCAACTTGATATTAACAAACTGTCAGTTCTTTATCTAATCAACCATATCAAATCAAATCAATCAATCAAACCTAATCGATTCTATCACTTATTAAATAGGATGTATCCTTCCTGAAACCAGACAATTTGATTCTGATTCATGTCTTATATAGGATGTATCCTTCCTAAAACCAGACGTTATGATCATGTCTTATATAGGATGAATCCTTCCTGAAACTAGATGCTTTGATCATCATTGTCTTATACAAGATGTAACCTTTCTGAAACTAGACTAAATCTAACTCAATCTAAGAAATCAAGCTAATCGAAGAACTCACACTTTCATCAAACCACAGTTGCAGAAATCAAATCAAATCTATTGGGATATCAATTTCATAAAAACTCCAAGGATCAATTATCTCAATTGATCTCCCCAGGGGGCATCATCATATCAAAATTTAGCACTCAAGAGCTGGGGCATCCTATTGAATCAATATCATCATCAAAATGAGATTATTATTTGAATCAACACATCATCACACCTCGCTTCAAAGAGAGGAAAAATGTATACACCTAAAAATGGTTTGAAGATAATTAATTAAATAAGCAATTATTTAATTAATCTCCCTCCCTAATTTAATTGAATTCACTCAACAATTTGATTAAATTTTCCCTTTCATCTACTTATTAATAAATCTAAGGATTTATTTAATAGGTTCATTTCAATAATCCCCTTTGATTAATTAATTCAAATTAATTAATTCCCCCCATCAAAATCATTTCTTCTAAATTCTTTAATTAATTAAAACAAATCAAATTCATGAGTTGTTGAAATTAATTAGCCTTTCCTATTATTTGAATTTTTAAATTCAAATTCTCCTAACTTCTACCACTCCTAAACCTAACCCATTATACCTACCACCATTCCCCCTTTCATCCAGCCTCTTCTAGAAGCTTTGTCACACTTGTCACTAAGTGTTCCCTTTCATCTAAATCCTTCTAGAAGCCTCTTGACACTTGTCACCATAGAGATGACATATGTTCCCTTTAATCCAACCCCTTTGCCAACCTCCTCCAATTTAACAATTGATATCTTCAAATCAATCTTGACCATTGATTCATGCCACCTCATCCCTAGCCCTAGGAAATCCTATAAATAGACCTCATTTTGGAGCACAAAGGGTCGCAATTTCATCTCATCTTATGCATTGTTACTATAGGCATCTAGCTTCTAGTTTCTCATTTTAAGCATTGTTATCATGTTCAAATCTTAGCTTAATTGCATCTTCAATCTATCTTATTTTCTAGAATAATCATGAAATCATGTAGCTTAATCATGCTATCATTGCTAGATCATGCATTTTCATCATTTAAATCCTCCATTTAAGTGTAGTCAAGTCACTGGAGTTTGTATACCAAGATCTGAGAGAAAAATTCATACTTGCATTTACTAGGAGGCAATAGATCGCTTAGCTATGGTTTTGTCTTTCTTTGATTTAATTCACTAAACATTGCTTGTAATGATTTATTAAGTGCATTGTGTTTGCAAGAATAGGTACACTTCACAGAGCATGACATCATGCATTTTAAAAGTTTGGACATATGGCTAATCAATGTAGGTCGAGGAATGGTCAAGGTTACAGTAAGGCAATTCAGATGAATAATGTCACTTGTTATGCATGCAACAAAGTAGGATATATTGCTAAATTTTGCAAAAGCAAGAACCTGCTGGCAAAAAGTGATAAATCTAATGAGAAGGGAAAGAAGAAGATTGATGATATTCAGAAGGAGCATGAGAAGAAGTGGGTTATGAAGTATGAGGATCAATCGATAGAATCAAATGCCCCAGATGTTCATTTGGTTGAAGCATATTCCTCGGTTACTCAACTGGCAGAGCAAAATGTTCCTACACTGACAAGAAACTCATCTGGTATCTAAGGCATTTGCCTTAGGGGGGGGAAAATTGATGACACATCTTGCGTTGCCCTTGGTAGTGGTTTGAAAGTCTGTTTCAAACTTTGGAGAAGTCAGTTTGAAGGTTAAACTAGTGAAGATTTCTTGGATCTTGGATCTTGGATCTGGTTTGGTTTACTGGTAAGTCACTTTATGAGTTATGGTTTGGTCATACATCTACATAATCTTTGGTAGTGAATTGGAAGGTTGATTTTGGATGTGATGAAGAGATATTTCTTCATTATTCAAATAAAAGAAAAACATATAGATGTTATAACAAAAGATTGTAGAGAATTGTGCAAAGTATTAAAGTGAATGAGCAGTACAAAGGTCAAATTAGAACTTATAACTGAACCGGTAACACCTGTACCAGAACAAAATGTTGAACTAGTTACCCCAACAGTATCATAAAATTCAACTGTAACTAAAGATCAGAGCAGAAGAACAAAAATTCAGAAGACTCCTAGGTATGTAAGGTTGAATCATTCAGAAGATCAGACAATTGGACAAGAAGAAGGTTGACAGCTTATGAGGTATGCTTAATTTCTTTAATTGAACAGGCATCAATACATGAAGCATGTAAGGATGAATGTTGGATGTAGGCTATGGAAGAGGAATTAGATCAGATAGAAAAGAACAACACATGGACTTGGATGTTATTGGAACTTGGCTTGATTGGTTTACAAAGGATATTCTCAAAAGGAAGGAATTGATTATTTTGAATCCTTTCTCCTGTAGCTAGAAATTTCAGATATTTTCAAGGATTTTTAGGTATGGTTTTTGGTTTATGATGACTATACATATAGGTAACTCGATAGGCTCAAGCATATTTAGATGTGGATTGGGCTGGAGATATAGGTAACTGGATAGGCTCATCCAGTAAAGTTTTCTTTCTTGGAAATAAACTAGTTTCATGGGTCAGTCATGTACTTCTTTATCTACTATTAAAGCTGAGTATGTTGGTGTTGCTACTAATTGTACACAAGTTCTATGGATGAAGTAAATGTTGAAGGACATAAGTGTAGATTGCAATGAACTAGTAGTTATTCATTGTGATAACTCTGTTGCTATTGACATATCAAAGAATCTGGTATTTCATTCTAAGACAAAGCACATTTCTACCAAGTATAATTTTCTGAAGGAGAAGGTGGAAGCAAATGAAGTCAGACTATCATTTATGTGAACACTAAAGAGTAGATTGCAGATATCTTCACTAAACCTTTGCCTAAGGAATTATTTGAGTACTTCAGAGACAAATTGAGAGTTTCTGCCCCTCTAGTAGAGACTTGAGTGATGCTGATTGGCATCAGTCTGGTATGCATTTATCAGAACTATTATTCATTTTGGATTGATCTATTTGTGCTACTACTCAACGGGAGTAGTCAGCTATGTGGTTCAGAAGATTTATGATTTTTCTTTTGATGTTTATGTCAGATTTATGGCATTGATGTCAAAGGGAAAGAGATATTTATTTGAAAAATAAAGCTTAACATAGATATTAGTCTAAGGGGGAGATTGTTGGCACAAGGAGGAGGAACCAAATTTTAGATTGGTTATATCCTACTGGGGGAGTTTGGTTCAAGTCTATGGATGGTTAATTGGTATAGAGATAATTGGTTCAGAACTTTATTGTCATATCATTTTGGGGAGATTTTTTGATGTCCTCCATTGGGGGAGACTGTTAGATAGTTCAGATAACCAGAAGACAGCTGAGAGGGCGGGGGTTGAATCAGTTGTCTCAGATTACAAGAGCATTCAACAATTAAAACTTTAATACCGAAACCCAAAACATTAATACTAGAATAACAGTTAATCAATTAAGCATAAACAATAATCACATAACAAAATCCATCCACAGAACACCAATATTTGTATGTGGAAAACTTGGTAAAGGGAAAAACCATGGTGGGAAGCCTACCCACAGTCAGATAATAATTTTGCAGTAAGTATGTGAATTATAATGAAGGGGGCCTGCACTTGTAGGAAGGCCAACATCCTAGAGTGCACTTGTCATCACAAAAGGAGCCTCACTGACTACATATAAATCCAGACTACAATCCAAAGAAGTGTTGAACTGCAAAAGATAACATATCCTATGCCTGCGTACAGTTTCGGTTAAGCTCAATACTAGAGGACTAAATCCTCTTATATAAAACCAATTCAATCTCTAATGATCGACCAACTCCTCTACTTGAATGATATTACATTACTCGCACATTAAATTTCTTGACCATGACCTCTTACATTAACAATGATGATCTACATTGAGATCTTACATGTATTTATACAAAACCCTAGACCATAAACAATTAGGTCGGCCACTAGACAATAAACTAATTACATAATTACAAACCATATCAGCCTTAGACCAAACAAATAATATCCAACATATAAGACATCATAGAAATACATCAATAGGTCCTTTCTACATGTTGCATTAAAGTCGGTCCATAACCTAGATCAATCGAGACCAAGTATAGGTCCACACACTTCAACAATGATCTCCATCCACCAAGTCTCGAACATGATCACCAAAAACATCCTAAAAATCCATCAGAAGCTACACCAACACCACTTATGCAATTAATCAAAGATCTCCATTAAAATCTATGCCGGTGAAACCCTCGCTGGAACTAGAAACCAATCTTGTAAGCAAGCAGGATAGCATCCAATCACCAAACCAAAACCAACTGACCAAATATGAGTATAGGTGTCATGAACAAGCCAATTCCATCACCAGACTATATTGGAGCCTACCAAATCATACTGGATCCAGGTTAACCAGAAACCACTCATCCTACCAGGACCAGAAGGGTGCTGGTAAAGCATCCAAACAACTAGTGTTGACATCAATGACAAAACATCAATGAAACACATAATCAATTCCACCAAATGGCCAATGATCTCCCCCTTTGGCATTGATGGCAACACTAGATGTGAAAAACATCTAAGTACTAAGAAGTGCCAAACAAGTCTCCCCCTGTGGAAGAAAACCAACAATTACCTGCATATAGCTCTAAACAACTCTCTCCCTTTTACTTTTCATATCTCTCCCCCTGTGAATTTTCTTTTTCTTTCTTTAACTTTTTCACATCAATATCTCTCCCCCTTTGACATCAATGCCAGAAATCTTATAGAAATATCAAAGCAAAAACATAAGCCTCTAAATCTCAAAGTTGACTACTCCCCCTAAGCAGTAACATCCCACATCAATGTCAGAATGAATAGTATCTCAAATAGTGCATGTCGAACTCATGCCAAACCATATCAATCAAGTCTCTACTGGAGGGGCAGAAACTCCCAATCTATCTCTCAGGTACTCAAATGATTCCTTGGATAAAGGTTTAGTGAAAATATCTGCAATCTCCTCTTTAGTGTTCACATAAACTAGTCTACCTTCATTTTCTTCCACCTTCTCCAAAAAATTATATTTGATAGATATGTTCTTTGTCTTAAAATGAAATACCAGATTCTTTGATATATGAATAGCAGCAGAGTTATCACAATGAATAACTACCAGTGCATCACAATCCACCTTTATATCCTTCAACATTTGCTTCATCCATAAAACTTGTGTATAGTTAGTAGCAACAACAACATACTCAACTTCAACAACAGATAGAGAAGTACATGACCGTTTCTTGTTGATCCATGAAACCAACTTCTTTCCAAGAAAGAAAGCTCCACCGGAAGTAGTTTTCTGGTCATCAACATCTCCAGCCCAATTAGCATCTGTATATGCACATAAATTAAACTTATCATCCTTAGGGTACCACAAGACATATTCTAATCTACCTTGCAAGTATCTAAAAATCCTTTTCACCACCATCTCATGGTTTTCTCTAGGATCACTTTGAAATCTTGAAATAAGACAAATAGCATTCATAATGTCAGCCCTAGTTTGAGTCAAATAGAGCAGACCTCCAATCATATATTTGTATCTTGTAGGATCTACTGGTGTAGAAACATCTTTTCTTGTCAACTTCTCACTTGTAACCATAGGAGTACTTATCGGTTCAGAATCTCTCATACCAAATTTCTTCAACAATTCCTTAGCATATTTAGTTTGACAGATGAAAATGCCTTTGTCAGTCTGAGTAATCTGCAATCCTAAGAAAAATTACATCTCACCAATCATAGACATCTCAAATTCTTTCTCCATATTCTTAGAAATTTCTATGCATAATTTATCTTCACCTCCAAAAATAATGTCATCAAAAAATACTTCAACAATTAGTATATAATTATCAATGATTTTATAATATAAATTATTGTCCGCATTTCCTTTAGTAAAACCAAGCTTCAAAAGATATTTATCCAACCTTGCATACCAATCTCTAGGTGCTTGTTTCAATCCATATAAAGCTTTCCTTAACCTGAAAACCATATCTATATCATCTGATAGTTATAAACCACCAGGTTGCTCAATATAAACTTCCTCATCAAGATCCCCATTCAAAAATGCACATTTAACATCCATCCGATAAACTTTGTAGTTTTTATAAGCAGCATAGGCAAGAAATAATCTTATAGCTTCAATCCTAGCTACAGGTGAAAAAGTCTCTCCATAATCAATTCCTTCTTTCTGAGAATATCCTTTACAAACCAATCTAGCCTTATTCTTTATAACTTGACCATCCTCATTCAATTTATTCCTAAAAACCCATTTAGTTCCAATAACATTTTTATTTTAGGTCGGGGAACCAAAGTCCATGTGTTATTTTTCTCAATCTGATCTAATTCTTCTTCCATAGCTTTCAACCAATGTTCATCTTTACATGCTTCAATTACTGATACCGGTTCAAATTATGAAATTAAACATACCTCATTAGTTGCCAGTCTTCTTCTTGTCATCACTCCATTGCTCTTATCCCTAATGATTTGATCTTCAGAATAATTCAATCTTACATACCTAGGAGTCTTCTAACATTTTGTTCCTCTTCCTTGTTCTTCAGTTACTGTAGAATTCTCTGATGTTACCAGAGTAACTGGTTCAACTCTCTACTCTGGTAAAGGTGCTACCGGTTCAAATATAATCATTTCCACTACCAGTTCTTTCTCATAAACTTTGATTTGACTTTTGTTTAGCTCATCTACTTTGACATTAGAAATCTCCACAATTGTTTGTAATCTTTTTTATAAAATCTATATGCTTTGCTTTCATTAGAATAACCAAGAAATATGCCTTCATCACATCTAGGATCAAATTTCCCAATAGTATCATCTCTCCTGATATAACATTTACTACCAAAATTTTTGAAATACTTAACTATAGGTGTATTGCCAAACCATAATTCATAAGGTGTCTTACCAGTTTCTCCTTTGATTTGTACTTTGTTGAATGTATAAACTACCATAATCACTACTTCTTTCTAATGGATATGAGGTAGATTAGCTTCCATCATCATTTTCCTAGTAGAATCTAAGATAGTTTTGTTCTTCCTTTCTACAACTCCATTCTGTTGAGGTGTCTAGGGAGCAGAAAATTGTCTTCTTATACCATGCTTGTCACAAAAGTTAGTAAACTCACCGGATGTGAATTCTCCACCATGATCTGATCTCAAACATTTAATCTTCAATCCTATCTTAGTTTCCACTTTAGCCTTAAATATTTTAAACTTCAAATGCTTCAGCTTTTCTCTCAAAAAGGTAACCCACATCATTCTAGAATAATCATCAATGATTAGCATGAAATATCTATCACCATGAAAAAATTTAACCCTAACAGGGCCACACAAATCAGTATGAATAAGATCAAGAATGTCATTTGATTTATCTTGTATACTCCTAAAAGAGGTTCTAACCTATTTACCCATTTTATATTCTTTACAGACTAGATTATAGGGCTTCATAATCTTAGGTATATCCCTAACTGCCTAGTTTGAACTGATCTTCACAATACAATCAAAATTCACATGACATAGCCTTTTATGCCATAGCCAACTCTCATCAATCTATGTAATCAAACATTTCTTCTCACCAGAGTTTAAATAAAACATATTACCTTTTGTCTGTGTACTGGTTGCAATCTCCAAGCCAGATCTATTAATGATTTTGCATTTTCCATCCTTGAACTGTAATTGAAATCTCCTATCTACCAATTATCCTACACTCAAAAGATTATGCTTCAAAAATTCAACATAATAAACATTGTCAATATTGTTCTTACCATCCAATGATATAGTTCCTTTTCCTTTGATCATACATGCCTTGTCATCTCCAAATCTACCTAGTCCACCATTAAATTCTTGCAAATTCAAAAACTTTCCTTTATCTCCATTCATATGATGTGAACAACCACTGTCAATTACCCATTCATCCTTGTCTTCAATTTTAGTAGCAAGTGCCTTATCTTCAAGTACATTCTCTTCCAGTACCGGATCATCTTCATTGATAGCCAGGAACACCCATTCCTTCCCATTGATGATTTGTGTATGTTTTTCTTGTACTTATATTTGTTCTGATATCTAGGGTTAGGCTTAAATGGTCTTTTAACTCTTTCTTCAAATCTTGAATTCCTTTCAGGACATCTAGATGGAAAATAACCAATCTTATTACATGCAAAACATTTAAAAGGTTCTTTTCCTTCATACTTACTTCCTACTGGTCCGTTCGGTATTCTTCTAGAAAATAGTGCTTCAAGTTGCTCAAACTCATCATCTTCTCTCTTCACATCTTCTAACTCCTTTGCATATAAAGATTTCTAGTCTTTCTTATTGGTTGTAGATGTAGATGCATGAAAAGCGGGTCCAGTCTTCACAACTCCAGAAGGTCCAAATTATTCAAGCTCAAAAGAAAATAGTTTCCCAACCAAGGTATCTTTATTGATAGATGTATTAAACATTGTTATCAACTCATTAATAGTAATATCCTTCATTTTTTAAGTTGGTGGTAGGGCTCTCGGGACTTTAGAAATAATTTCATCTTCACTCAGAGTTCCACCCCAACATTGAATTCTCATAACAATCTCATTTACCGTTTCCCTAAATGCATTAATCCTTGCTTCTTCCATCTTTAGGTTTTATATCTCACTCAGTAACCATCATGTTTAGCAATCTTCACTATAGGGTCACCTTCATTAAGAGTCTCCAACTTATCCCATATAGCCTTTCTAGATGATTTGTCAGTTAATCCCATTATTTGTTGATCAAAAAGTGCACACAAGAGGGCTTCTCTTTCTCTACAATCATTCTCAAGCTCTTTGTCCAAGTTTTCTGGAGGAGGATTGCTAGATACTAGATTATAGGGTGTGACACCATTCTATGTGATCTACCAAATCTCCTTACCAAGACATCTCAGATGAGTCTCCATCTGAATCTTCCATATTGTGTAATTTATTCCATCAAGCCTCGGAATATCCCTTCAAAAGATAACTCTAGAAGAACTGGATGAACTTGAACTGATAGTCACCATAGGATCTTCCTCAAGTAGTTAATCTTTCTGTAGAAAGGACCAAAGCTCTAATACCAATTGTTAGACAGATCATGTAGGCATTTGCATGAAGATTGCATTAATGATATGTTATGTTGTCATTGATGTCAATTAACCGGTAATGATATTGTTGAAATTGTTGTAATATTATTACTATAACCGATAGGAAGAATTTGTGGAGTGAACTGGTAACCAATGTAAACTTTATCTATTGATGTAATTGGTAAACCCTACATGTTGTTTTTGATAAACCCTAACCGATTAAGTTTGATGAATTGGTTATATTGTTTTATGATCTGATGATAAGCAGTAATGATTATGACATGTATGATTACTATATGAAGAGAGTTTCAAAATGATTTTGGTGATTTGTAATGATTTTTTTCTAGGGAATGAGAAAATGAATTGCATCTAATGCAAAGCGCGTGATAAGTTACTAAGTTCGATGAAGCAGTGATCAAGGGGCAATCAAGGTTTTCTTGATTGATGTGTAGAGATTGCTATGTAATCCAATGGTCATACTTAAAAAGATTTGTTTGTAATCCCTATGAGAATTAGGTTTTTGTTGTGTTACCAACCTGATTGATTTATTTATAAGGTCGATGAAGTTGTTTATTTTATGAGTTAGCAAAGAGTGATAACATATCAGTTGAGTGTGTGGTTGAAGAACCGGATGATGTATCTGCAGTTTGAGTAAAGGCACATAGGAGCATGAAATGGATCTGATCAAGCAAGTGTAGTGCTATTCAGACAGAGCATAAAACTCTTGTTGTTTTCTAACAATTATAGTAGAATTAAAATCCCCTAACCAGGTAAGCTCTAACAAGCTTGGTGTTATTCAAATCCTCTAACAAGGTGATCCATTATATTGGATTTTCAAATCCTCTATCGAGGTTACTCCTTACAGGGTATTGCTTGTAATAAGGTATTGGTAGTCAATCCCTTAATCAGGTGATTACTAACAAGATCAGTTTTGAATGAGATTTTTTGTAAAGCTTTAACAGGCTAGGCTCCTAATAGGGCAAATTTAGAAGAGTTTAGATAGTTATCTTGTGAGTCTCATCTCACCATGGTTTTTACCTATTTTGGTTTCCACGTCAAAAAATATTTGTGTCAAGTGGTGAATGTTTTTGTGGTTATTTTTTCATGATTGATTTACTTAACTATATTGATAATTCATGATAATTGGAAGCATTGAGAAATTAAGAAGTTGTTTGCTGTTAATTTGTTGTAAAAGTCAACCAGTTTATCCTATGAGTTTTTATGTTGACAGAGATATTACATTGTTAGTTCTAAGTTTACTTTGAGAGAATGATTTTTGAGATTGGTGAAGTTTGTATAAGTTTTTCTATGTACTGATTCACCCACCCCTCTCAGTAGTTGACCAGATACTTATTCTTTCATTATACCATCAATTGGTATCAGAGCAAATTGGGTCCTCTAAGGTCAAAGCCTAACAACTTTGTTGTTCACCAAAACTGGTTGACCCAAGTTCACCTACAATTTGTCTATGAAATAGCCAATTTCAATCTATGAAGAACTTCAGGACTTGGACAACATAACAAGGATCTAAATCCTTCTACTCTTCAGGCTCTGCAAAACCTAGGTGGGTGTACCTTTGATGCATTGAATCAGACCCATTACACACAAGAAAACATCAACAAAAGAAGATGAATCTCAAAAGGTTCAAAAACAAGGAGGGTACTATAGATGGGCTAGATCTACACTTACAACTCATCAATGTTTGAATCATGAGATGGATGGAACACTAGGATAGAACATAAAACAAAAGATATCCTGATTTTGGATTTTAAAAAGAAAATATATCCTTAGATTAATGCCTGACATTAATACATTCTTAACTCAAACAAAGGATCATACTAACCCAAATATTAATTCAAAATTCACAATTTCTGCTCATCGAATTTAAATTCTTTCTGTAAAGGATGCCTAAGAATAGGAATTACACTCTCCCTTGGAGAGGATGAATTCAAACCTCCTTGAAGACTGGATTTATTGAAATTTAAAAAATGCCTGAAGACAATCCAAAGGAACTGCATATATGCCTTACATATATACGACCAACAACTAAGAATTTATAGCTAAATGTATCTATTCAATGACTGAAGAATGAGAGCATCAACAATTACAACACAGAAAATTAAATGCATAAGACTAGAACCCCTCTTGGAAATCTCCCTTAGAGAATTTCTCAAAAAATGGAACCCTTCAATTGAGAAGAATTGAGAATATGAAGAAGAGGGAAAAAGATTAGATCTGCATCAAAAATCGCCAAGTGTCCTCTTTCCCCAACTGAAGATTTTCCTTTATCCTTCCCATAGAAACTCCTCTCAAAATATCTAAGATCTATTGAAACTGATACCAAAACTGAAGTCCCCATTCTAAGAGCTTTCAAACGACATATAATACTTGCATATTTGGGTAGAAAATACCCCTCAAACAAATTAATCACTCATACAAATTGATCATTTAAATTTTTTGAATTTTTACAATAGTCAGAACTATATCAATTAGCTTTAATTTTTTTGCCATTTATACCCTTTGTTCCCTGCCACATGGTACCCACTGGACTGCCACCTCATCAGGACCCGCTAGCTAACTTGCCACCCTGACCTGCCAGCTCATCGGTCACTGGTTCGTGAAGGGTAACTTCCATGCACCTTCACATAGCGACACAACGACCACCGTCCGATCATCTCAAACTTGCTTGATCTTTAATTTGCCCTTTTTTGCATGTGCCTTGTCACTAGTTCGCGAAGGGTAACTTTCGTGTACCTTCGCATAGTGACACAATGACACTCGTTGATCATCCTCGAACCTACAAGCTCATTATCTCATCCTCTTACTACAAAATTTGGTTGCCTTGAGACGCGTACATGTGTGGGGTCTACCTAGTCACTAGCTAGCTCTTGTCAAAAGCCCTTATGCTATAGACAGTATACATACTTGTGTTTTGGTATTTAAATACCAATTATTCCCTTTCAACAACTAATGTAGGATAAATGGATTTATGCATCCCTGGCAATTACATCCGCCTAAAACTTTCTAAAGTTTTTTCAACACCTCCATCTCATAGCAAGAAGGAGGATGCTAGTAAAGAGGTCATGGATTTCAACTTTACACCCGCCAATTTGCCTTTGCTTCTTTTAAAACCTTCAAAATAGCCCCTTTCAACAACAAAATGGGGAAAATTGGGTCAGCACCTGCTATTTGCCTTTGTTTAGAAGCTTTCATTTTAACCCTCCCTAATGTCCATGCAGGGAGGAAAGAGGAACACGAGGGGAGGCAACATCTACCAATTTGCATCTTGCTTGAGTTTCTAAAGCTTGTTCATGCCACGTAGAGGACATTGAGTTTAAACCTGCCAAACATTTGCTTGAAACTTTCTTAGGCCTTTTCAACATTAAACTCAAGAAGACTTTGTCATTTTCACATGCAACTTGCATTTGTTTCAAGGTTTTAATACGACCTCCCAACAACCATGCAAAGGGAGGAATGCTGGTAGAGGGGGGAATTAAACTGGCTTTATGCCTGCCAATGCATTTGGTGAACGTTTTAAATGCCCTTTTTAGCAGTGCCTTAGCTATACACACCACTTTTCTCTTTTAAGTTGTTTGTTATGGTATATTAATGATCAATGTAGCCAAATGTTCCCTTCACATTCGATGAGACATGAGTTGCTTCACTAGATGACCCCTCCCTTGAAAGCCCAAAGTTTGCTACTTTCGCTTCCATTTTCACTTAATAATATATTGGTCAATCTAATATCTCTGTGAATTATATGAGGTTTACAACCAGCATGCAAGTACTCCAATCCTTATCTTATCTTATCTTGTCTTATACCAAGAACTTCAAATCTCCAACTTATAATGGCTCACACATTAGTACTTCATGTATATGTCCATCAATCCATATACGACAAGTAAAATGAAGTTACCTCTCACTGTCCCACTAGCGAAGAAATCTTTCTCTATTCTTTATCCAGTCACATGGATGAAATGAAATCATCTCTCAATAAACCAAGTTGCCAATGTGCATTCGAGCTAGTATTGATATGCATTATTATGAATGAAGACCATTTTGCCATGAAATCAACACTGTAAGGGCAAGAGCCAGATTGGGCCCCAAAGTGGGCCTAACTAAAAAAAATATTGTTTTCATTCAACTGACCCTTGAAATCCCTCAGGCACCTTGAACATACCTCTAGAGTTGATTGACACAATTTTCTGATCACTGAACTAAGTTTTGCAACTCACTGGCAATTGTGCCACATTTTCGCATTTAAACCCAAAGATGCAATTTATAAATAGGTTAGAACACCTTTCTAGATTTCACAAACTGATGGGCATACTGTCTGATATATTGGCATTCACTCTGCCAAACCATTTCTCAAGATGAATCCTAGGCAATGAGATATTAATTGTTGAAGTTGATTAAATGGCTCTGTCAACACTTGAACCTGATAAAATCAATGTGCAAGGACCACAAAGTACACACATTAAAAATATACAAAAGGTCTTTGTGGATCCCCAAATCTGGGGCATAGATACTTTGAAGTACAAGGAAGACTGTGGAATGTTTATTTCAACCAAAAGGTTGACTGGGTGCAAATGGTAAGCTCATGAAAATAGCCACTTTAACAGTAGCAACAATGAAAGTGCGGAAAACTTAATAAAATGGCTCAAGAAACCATCTTGGAAAATTGATCAAACAGATTGACAGGAGCTTCAAACTGGAAAGACAACTTGTCTTTCATACTAGCAGTACCTTGGAAGAAATATTATGGCATCACATTCACCTGGGCATCTTTTACAATTATGCAAAGTGGTTCTCTGACTAGCTGTTGAAACAAGGACTTGTGCAAATAATACAAACTGCAAACGGATTGAGCTTACCAAACTGAGAAAATGGATTCATACAGACTTGAAATTTTGTATGGAGGCACACTTATATGCATAAAATTCAATGCAGTTTGAATCTCAACATTATGATCAACTGGGCATAAGTTATAGGCGCTCAAAGTAGGCTACTTGGTAAAATCTAAATTTGTGCATAGAACAACTTTCAGTCTACCCCTTGAAATGGGTAATTGATAAACTGATCTAAAATGAAATATGAAAGTTGTAGAACACTGCATAGGCCAAATGAAAGGTGTAAGACACATTTCCCAAGCCTTACCCCTTGATAATCAACTGGCTCCATTTTACATGCCCCAAAGTAGGCCTCTCAGGTTGACTCATTAGGTGGTCCTTTGAAAGCGCAGAGCAAAATTTTGAAATGGGCCTCTCAAATTGACTCAAATTTATGATCTCAACAGTGGCTCTAACTGGGGATCGTTGATTGCAAGATCAACAAAAGAATTTAGAATCTTTGGTAGAATAGACCACTCAAAAACAAATCACTTCTCATCTTCTCAAAAAACAAGGGCTCCTTATTCTACCCAAATAGCAGGGTACCTTATTGAAAACCATTCAACGAAAGAAAAACAAGTGTACAAAGATACAATTTATTTACATATGGCTCATAGCCACAGAAGTTGAAACCAACTCTTTTCCTTATCAAAAATCCAATTATCATCACTTAATAATGTAAACAATTTGAAACAAACACTGATCATCAGAGAAATGTTTCTATTGTGACACACATCTTTCAACATGCTTTTCCAATCATCATTATATGCATACTCATCATGAGAATCATTTTGAACCTTACTTTCATGATCAACCACTAAAACATATCCATTCTTTTCATCATCTACTAAGTGCAATAAATCAACATCTTTAATATCCCATTCTTGAAAAAATGAGCATACCTCTGGCTCAAGCATGTAATCTAAAATAAAATTTGAACGTTCACTCATCTTCGCATGAAAAAATTCAAGATGGGGTTCAAACACACTAGTAAGCAACCCATTACAAAAAACTTCATCCTGACACATGTCATTGCTTCATGGAACAGTATCAGCATCATGAACTGGCTCATCATTTACAACATCTGGCTGATCAGTTATTTCTTCATACAAAGGGTTAGAAGCCAAATGAAGAATCCCCTTATGAACATTGTGACAATGAAGTGGCTGGTCCATATCTATATCAACATTGAATAAAATATTAGAAAAATTACTAAAGATACCATCCATCCTATCATCATAATCATCTTCATCAGACAAAGAAGCAATTGAAACTGGACTAGAACTATCCTCAATATTTCATGTTTCACAACCACAAAATTTCATCCTATGACCATCATTCTGAGAATCAAGATAGTCATACTTATCTTGCCATAATTGATCTTCTTTACCAATAGAACACCCATCATCAGTAAAAGAATAAAAGTAAGTATCACTACCGTTTACTTCATCTGATGAATTTCCAGCATCACTTAAATTTTCTGTCACAAAACTATCTGTTAGATCAACATGTTTTTCATCAAGTGTATGAACATTCAATTCATAGTCCTTTTTCTAAAAAATCCTCTTCACCATATTGCAGAAGGTCTTCATTCATAACTCTAAGGCTCTCCAACATTTGAACTTTCTTGTCCACAACTTCAAGAGCTTTCCTAAGTTCTACAATCTTTTGCAACTACATTGCACTTTGTTGTTCAATGTGACATTCTTTAAAAAATTGTTAATCGATGTGGGTTGTATTTTCATTGCAATCATGTGTACCATTATAATTTTCTGAATTAAATGTGTGCACAACTTTTGAATTAGAAAGATCATCCACATGATTAGAAAAAGTGAAATCTGAAAATACTCTTACTTCATCTTCAACACAATTGACATTATCAATATCTATATGAGGATCAACCATTGTTTGCACCAAACAAATTTGATTTTCATTTGGAATTAAATTATCGATGTTGCCAACACAAGTATGAACTCCAAAGCTCTGAACATTACTTTTCTCTTCACATTTAGTTGCAACATTAAAAACACTATGACAGTAGACACCGCAGATACAAGTCTTTTGGGAATGCCATATTTTAAATTTTTCTCTATGTCTATGGTTGTCACAAATACCTGATGCAATGTCTTTGACTATTTATCCCTCAACATGTAACTCATCTTACTTCCAAAGGCATCCAAATAAATCACTAAAGACACTTTGTCATTCAGTTTATATCCTTGTGGGATCTCAGCTAGTGCTTTCGAAAATCTGACATTGAAGGCTAGCACTAATTCACATTCCTCGACTCTAGTCTCCATCAACTTCCTCAGCACATCATTAAAATTTATTCTCTCAGCAAATTTCTCAAGAAAAGATGAAACTAATTGTTCCAATGAGGGAATAGAAGATTCTTGCAAAAACGAGAACCAAATCCTGGCATCCCCTTTCAAACTCTGCACAAACAACTTCATGCAAATATCCTCATGATAGATATCATAGTCATCCATTAAATCAACAAAGTTTTGCACATGGATTCTTACTGATTGTAACTGGTCCCCATTAAATAATGGTAAGTGCTTCCTAATGTCACTTGGAATCTTATTCAGGTAACTAGGCATGCAATCAAAACAGAATGGCACATAACCTTTAATAGAGAAATTTCTACAACAATCCATTACTAATTGCAACCTTGCTTGAATACATTCACTATTTTCAACCAATAAAAATTATTGCAGATAGAGTCTACCTTCTCTATTATTCAAAATACTTCACACATGCCTTTAAACTAACGAGAGCATGCAACCTAACTTATTCCTTATTTTGTTCTTAGTGTTGAAACTCACTTGATAAGGAATAAAATTTCTTACAATCTTTAATACCAATTTTGGCAAATACTTGGATATTGCAGCTGCTGCTATGATATTTGGTAAGATATTCCTCAGATTTTCTTACATTGTACACTGATCTTCATACAGAGTTGCCACCTCCTTCATGGAGGAAAATATCTTCAATAAATTTATGGGATCTTCAATCTTAAAACTCCAAGCATCTGCTAAATCTTTGTCGTAAGTTCACCAAATCTTTTAAAACTTTTACAATAATACACACAGGTGCAGAGATTTTTTAGAGTCGCCACTCACTGTTGTGAGAATTTATAAAATCATTTATAAAACATGAATAGATCTGGACCTACACAAAGATAAAAGGACAACTAATTTTCAACCCTTTTATGACTCTTTCCTCAAATGGACATGGCTCGAATAACTGGCTTTAATTTGACAAAAAATTGACATCATTCTCCCCAGTAGAGTCATCATTTTTGTTGTTCACCAAAACTAGTTTACCCAAGTTCACCTGCAATTTGTCTATGAAATAGCCAATTTCAATCTATGAAGAACTTCAAGACTTGGACAACATAACAAGGATCTAAATCCTTCTACTCTTTAGGCTCTGTAAAACCTAGGTGGGTGTACCTTTGATGTATTGAATCAGACCCATTACACACAAGACAACATCAAAAAAAGTAGACAAATCTCAAAAGGTTCAAAAACAAGGAGGTTATTGTAGATCGGCTATATCTACACTTACAACTCAGCAATGTTTGAATCATGAGATGGATGGAACACTACCACAGAACAGAAAACAAAAGATATTCTGATTTTGGATTTTAAAAAGTATTGCAAGTAACCTCTAGCTGTAACAGATCAGTGCCTCAATTTGGGCATAGAGTCAATACAAATAACCACAAATGAAATCCAAGCTGCACATCAGATTCATTGAAAAGATATCCCTGTATTAATGCTTGACATTAATACAATCTAAACTCAAACAAAGGATCATACAAATCCAAACATTACTTTAGAATTCACAATTTTTGCTCATCGAATTTAAATCCTTTCTATAAAGGATGCCTAAGAAAATGAATTACACTCTCCCTTGGAGAGGATAAATTCAAACCTCCTTGAAGATTGGATTTATTGAAATTGAAAAAATGCCTGAAGACAATCCAAAGGAACTGCATATATGCCTTAGATATATGCGACCTACAACTAAGAATTTACAACTAAATGTATCTATTCAATGACTAAAGAATGAGAGCATCAACAATTAAAACCCCAAAAATTAAATGCATAAGATTGGAACCCCTCTTGGAAATATCCCTTAGATAATTTCTCAAAAATAGGAACCCTTCAATTGAGAAGAATTGAGAATATGAAGAAGAGGGAAAAAGATTAGATCTGCATCAGAAATCGCCAAGTGTCCTCTTTCCCCAACTAAAAATTTTCCTTTATCCTTCCCATGGAAATTTCTCTCAAAATATTTGAGGTCTATTGAAACTAATAGCAAAGCTGAATTCCACATTCCAAGAGCTTTCCAACGACATATAATAATTGCATATTTGGGTAAAAAATACCCCTCAGGCGAATTAATCACTCATGCGGATTCATCATTTAAATTTTTTGAATTTTTACAATAGTCAGAACTATATCAATTAAATTTAATTTTTTGCCATTTTTTTGCTCATCGGTCACTGGTTTGCAATCGGTAACTTCCGTGCACCTTCACATAGCGACATAGCGACCACCGTCCGATCGTCTCAAACTTGCTTGATCTTTAATCTGCCCTTTTTTGCACGTGCATTGTCCCTAGTTCGCGAAGGGTAACTTTCGTGCACCTTCACATAGTGACACAATGAAAATCGTTGATCATCCTTCAACCTGCAACCTTGTTAACTCATCCTCTTACTGCAAAATTTGGTTGCTTCGAGATGTGTGCATGTGTGGGGTCTACCTAGTCGCCAGCTAGCTCTTGTCAAAAGCCCTTATGTTGTAAACATTATACATACTTGTGTTCTGGTATTTAAATACCAAATATTCCTTTCCACCACCAATGTGGGATAAATGGATTTACGCATCCCTAGCAATTGTATCTGCCAGAAACTTTTTAAAGCTTTTTCAACGCCTCCATCTCACGACAGGGAGGTGGATGCTAGTAAAGAGGTCATGGATTTCAGCTTTACACCCGTCAATTTGCCTTTGCTTCTTTTAAAACCTTCAAAATAGCCCCTTTCAACAACAAAATGGGGAAAATTGGGTCAGCACCCGCTATTTGCCTTTGTTTAGAAGCTTTCATTTTATCCCTCCCTAACCTCCATGTAGGGAGGAAAGAGGCACACAAGGGGAGGCAACATCTGCCAATTTGCATCTTGCTTGAGTTTCTAAACCTTGTTCATGCCACGCAGAGGACATTGAGTTTAAACCTACCAAACATTTGCTTGAAACTTTCTTAGGCCTTTTCAACATACAACGCAAGAGGACTTTGGCATTTTCTCATGCCACTTGCATTTGTTTGAAGGTTTTAATATGGCCTCCCAACAGCAACGTAGAGGGAGGAATGCTGGTAGAGTGGGGAATTAAACTGGCTTTATGCCTACCAATGCATTTGGTGAAGGTTTTAAATGCCCTTTTCAGCAACCCCTTAGCTATACACATCACTTTTCTTTGTTAAGTTGTTTTCTATGGTATATTGAGGATCAAAGTAGCCAAATGTGCCCTTGAAATTCGATGAGACATGAGTTGCTTCACTACATGGCCCCTCCCTTGAATGCCCAAAGTTTGCTACTTTCTCTTCCATTTTGACTTAATAATATATTGGCTTATCTGATATCTCTATGAATTATTTGAGGTTTACAACCAGCATGCAAGTACTCCAATCCTTATCTTATCTTATCTTGTCCTATACCAAGAACTTCAAATATCCAACTTATAATGGCTCACACATTAGTACTTCATGTATATGTCCATCAATCCATATACGACAAGTAAAATGAAGTTACCTCTCACTACCCCACTAGCGAAGAAATCTTTCTTTGTTCTTTATCTAGCCACATGAATGAAATGAAATCATCTCCCAATAAACCAAGTTGCCAATGTGCATTTGAGCTAGTATTGATATGCATTATTATGAATGAAGACCATTTCGCCATGAAATCAACGCTGTAAGGGCAAGAGCCAGATCGGGCCCCAAAGCGGGCCTAACTAAAAAAAAATTGTTGTTATTAAACTGACCCTTGAAATGCCTCAGGAACCTTGAACATACCTCTGGAGTTAATCGGTACAATTTTCTGATCACTGAAGTGAGTTTTGCAACTCACTGGCAACTGTGCCACATTTTTGCATTTAAACCCAAAGATGCAATTTATAAACTGGTCAGAACACCTTTCTCAATTTCACAAACTGATGGGCATACTATCTGATATACGAGCATTCACTCTACCAAACCATTTCTCAAGACGGATCCTGGGCAATGAGATATTAATTGTTGAAGTTGATTAAATGGCTATGTCAGCACTTGAGCATGATAAAATCAATGTGCAGGGACCACAAAGTACACATTAAAAATATCAAATGGTCTTCATCGATCCCCAAATCTAGGGCCTAGATACTTTGAAGTACAAGGAAGACCTTAGAATGTTTATTTAGACCAAAAATATGATTGGGTGCAAATGGTGAGCTCATGAAAATAGCCACTTTAATAGGTGCAACAATGAAAGTGCAAAAAACTCAATAAAATGGCTTAAGAAACCATGTTGGAAAACTGATCAAACAGATTGGCAGGAGCTTCAAAATGGAAACACAACTTGTATTTCATACTAGTTGTACCCTGGAAGAAATATTCTAGGATGAAATTCACCAGGGAATCTTTTACAATTATGCAAAGTGGTGCTCTAACTAGTTGTTGAAACAAGGACTTATGCAAACAATACAAACTGCAAACGGATTGAGCTTACCAAATTGAGCAAATGGATTCATACAGACTTGAAATTTTGCATGGAGGCACACTTATATGCATACAATTCAATGCACTTTTAATTTCAACATGACTATCAACTGGGCAAAATTTATAGGTGCCCAAAGTAGGCTACTTGGTAAAATCTGAATTTGTGCATAGAACAACTTTCAGTCTACCCCTTGAAATGGGTACTTGATAAACTGATCTAAACTGAAATCTGAAAGTTTTAGGACACTGCATAGGCCAAATGAAAGGTGTAAGACACATTTACCAAGCCTTACCCCTTGATAATCAACTGGCTCCATTTTACATGCCCCAAAGTAGGCCTCTCAAGTTGACTCATTAGGTGGTCCTTTGAAAGCGTAGAGCAAAATTTTGAAATGGGCCTCTCAAATTGACTCAAATATATGAGTCCCAACAAGCTTGAGATAAATATATTGCAGATCATGATGAAGAAGGAAGGTCTGAATTTTAATAGAGAGAACTACATGATATGGAGTGACAGAATAAAAATTTATATCAAGAGTTTAGGAAGCCAGTATTGGGAACATGTCGATACTAAGTATGTTGCACCTACTGGGATGTTGACTGATTATCAGAAGAAAGAGAAACAAGAAATTCATCAAGCATTGGAGGCTCTTATTAGTTCTTTGTCTGATGTAGAGTATGTAGATGTTCATGGTCTTGAAACTGCATATGCAGTATGGAAAAAATGTGAAGAGATTTATATCGGTGATGAACATGTTAAGATTGCTAAAGAAGGGAGTCTAAGAGGAAATTTTGATGACATGCAGATTGCTGAAGGTGAGAATATCCAGTAGTATGGTCAAAGGATAAAAGAGACAGTCAGTGAAATTAAGAGTGCAAGAGGTAAAGTGGAATATTCCACACTGATCATTAAGGTACTGAGAACCCTAGTACCGGTCTGCGATATCCGAGTTGTAGCTATTCAAGAGCTAAAGTCCATTGACAAAACTAAGGTAGCTCTTGACTCCATTCTTGGCAAGCTTACTACTTTTTAATTAAATGGTTATGATGGCAGTGTACAAAAATCTAAGTCTACATTTAGAGCTTCTATTTCTAACCCATTTGTGAGGAAAAGTAGAGATGCCAGTCACAGTTATGAATCCAGATCCAGTAGAGAAGCTGATGATGAAGATAGTTTAGTTGAGCTTGAAGCATTGTTGGCCAAGCGGTTGCATATACAGGTAAATATAGAGGCAAATTACCTTTGAAATTTTTTGCATGCAAAAAGATTGGACACATTGCTGCTAACTGTCCTAATGGTGACAATGAGCACAAATGAGATAAATTTAAGAAGTACAAGGGTAAAGGCAAAAGAGATTGTCTTATTGTTGTTGATGGTGGTATCACTGATAATGAATCTGACGATGATGCTAATGAAGACATTGTGTTTGTAGCCATTAAAGAAGAGATGTCAGACCAGAAGGCATTAGTATTAGGATGGATAACTCTGGTGATTGGATCATTGATAGTGGTTGTTCACATCACATGACTAGTGATCGGAGCAAATTTATTTCTCTGAAGGAATTTGATGGTGGAGTTGTAAGATTTGGTAATGAATCACCCTACATGGAAAGAGTAGTGCACATGATATCTACTAAGTTGAAGGTTTAAAGCACAATCTTATGAGTGTGGCACAACTCAATGACAGAGGATACCCATTAGAGTTTAAAAATGGTATGTGCAAAATCTATGATAGAAAAGGTGAACTGATTACAACTGGGAAGAAAACTAAAGGTAGCTTGTTTCACCTTAATCCTAAAGTTAGCAACTATTTAATTGCAAAGATAGATGATAGTTGGTTTTGGCATAGAAGATTTTGTCATATAAACTTTGATAACATTGTTAAAGTGAGTAAGTCCAAGATAGTGAGAGGTTTGCCTCAGTTAGACAAACCGGTTAATGATCTGTGCAAATAATGTCAATTGGGAAAGATGACATCCTCAACTTTCAAGAGCAAATCCTTTTCAATGGAACATTTGTTAGATTTGGTTCATATAGATCTTTGTGGACCAATAAGAACAAAAAGTATTCAATGTGACAGATATTTTATGATCTTCACTAATGATTGCTCAAGGATGATGTGGGTCACATTCTTGAAGGATAAGGCTAAAGCTTTTGGTAAGTTCAAGGCATTTAGGGCCTTATCTGAGAAAGAGAGTGGCAAGAAGATAAAGTGTCTGAGGACAGATCAAGGCGGTGAATTTACTTCTGAGGAATTCACTAGGTATTGTGAGGAAAATAGTATCAAATGACAACTTTTTGCACCGAGGACACCACAACAGAATGGTGTCATAGAGAGAAACAACTGCTTAGTTGTTGAAGCTTCTAGGACGATGTTGATACAAGGAGGTGTAGCGAAAAATTTCTGGAGAGAAGTTGTCAACACAGTTGTCTACACTATGAACTAGATTCTGGTAAATAGAGGTAAGGACAAGACTCCTTATGAATATTGGTATGGTAGATCACCTGATGTTAGTTATTTCAGAATATTTGGAAGAAAATGTTTTATTAAGAGAGGTGGTTATATTAGCAAATTTGAGGCTAAAAGTGATGAAGGTATATTTCTTGGCTATTCCACCAAGAGTAAGGCCTACGAGTGTTTTAACAATCGGACATGGAGAATTATTGAGAGTGCTTATGTTAGAGTGGATGAATATCTTGAAGTCTCAGAGGAAACCAATTCAGAGAAAAAGGATGAATATCCTTTTATTTTGTTTTTCGAACTAGAAACTGTGAAATTTGAAATTGAATATTGATGTACTAGTTTAACCGAAATAGATAAATTTAGAAGAAGATGATGACAATGAAGAAGTTGAACCTAAAGATAATGATCATGTTACTCCAAGATATGTGAGACTGAATCACAATCCTAAACAGATTATTGGGGATAAGGATGCTAGAGTACTAACCAGAAGAAGAATCAGAGAGAATTCTTGCATGATCTTCACTATTGAACCAAGAATTACTAAGGAAGCATTTGGTGATGATCATTGGGTTAAAGCTATGGAGGAGGAATTAGATCAAGTTTAGAATAACAACACATGGACCCTATTACCCCGACCAGTAAATAAAAATGTGATAGGTACTTAGTGGGTATTCAAGAACAAGTTGAATGAAGATGGTGTTGTAGTTCACAAGAAAGCTAGGTTGGTTTTCAAAGGTTATGCACAAGAGGAAGGAGAAGACTATGCTGAGACTTTTGCACCAGTGGCAAGACTGGAAGGTGTCATAACTTTACTTGCATTTGCTGCACACAAGAAATTCAAGGTATACGAGATGGATGTTAAGTCTGCATTTTTGAATGGGATACTAGAAGAAGAAGTATACATTGAGCAGCTAGATGGTTATGCTCTAACTGATAAGAAAGACATGGTATGCAGATTGCATAAAGATTTATATGGATTAAAGTAGGCACCAAGAGCATGGTATAAAAGTCTCCATACACATCTGATGAAGATAGGATTTTTGAGAACTAGTGATGATAGTAACATATAGCTCAAATATGAAGGAGATAAAATACTAGTCAACGAAGTATGTGTTTATGATATCATATTTGGAGGTAATGATGACCTGAGCAACAATTTTGCAGATGAAATGAAAAATGAGTTTGAAATGTCTTTAGTGGGAGAAATAAATTTTTTCATAGGCTTGAAAATATAGCAAATGAAGAATGGTATTTTCATCACACAGTCTAAGTATGTGAAAGAGGTCTTGAAGACATTTGGCATGAGTGATAGTAAATCAATTGGGATACCTATGGTTATAGGTTGTAAGTTGTCTAAGGAAGATGAGTCCAAATCTGTTGATGAGAAGGAATATAGGTCAATGATTCGGAAATTGCACAATGTTGTTCACAGTAGACCAAACATAGCTCATGCAATTGGCATAGTTGCTAGATTCCATAAGAATACTAAGGAAACACATCTGATAGCAACCAAAATAATTTTTAGATACTTGAAAGGTAGTGTTGGTTATGGGTTATGGCATCCATATGGTGGAAATTTTTACTTGAAGGTATACATAGATGCAGATTGGGCAGGAAATGTTGATGACCGAAAAAGTACAACCAATGGAGCATTTTTTCTTGGAGGAAGACTTGTTTCATGGAGTAGTAAGAAGCAAAGTTGTACTTCACAATCTACTACTGAAGCTAAGTATGTTGGAGTTTACATGAATTGTACATGGGCTATATGGATGAGGCACATTTTGGAAGGTTTTAAAATGAAGATTTCAGAACCTATAAAGATTTTATGTGATAATACAAATGCCATAAATATTTCCAAGGACCTTGTTTTGCATGCACGAACCAAGCATATTGAATTGAAGTATCATTTCTTGAGGGAAAAAGTTCAGAGTAAAGATGTGATCTTGGAGCATGTTTCTACCAGGAGCAGCTTGCAAATTTTTTTGCTAAACCTTTGCCTAAGACTACTTTTGATTATCTTATAAGTTAGTTAGGGGTTGTCCCTCTTCATGAAGTTAGTTAAGTTTGATGTAGATTACATCAGTTTTGGAGCTACTTGTACAATTTTACATAAGGATTGGTGTAGAAGTGGATTTATTCCATAGGGGGAGCATCAAGTTGTAGATTGTTGATGATGCATAGTGAAATTTGACATTACATGTTTTACTTTCAATTTGGCATTGTTGTCAAAGGGGGAGAAGAATTATGTGATTATGGGAAGGACAACGAGCGACAAGCTGAAGACATGGAGAGCATGGTGAATACTTGGTAATGTAAACCAAGATTCCTATTCACAATCATGCAACAATCAATGGTATTGATATTTGTATTGCCATCAATGCCAAAGGGGGAGATTGTTGGCATTTACATGAAGATTGCACTAATGATATGTTATGTTGTCATTAATGTCAATTAATCGGTAATGATATTTTGGATATTGTTGTAATATTGTTACTGTAACTGGTAGGAATAATTTGTGGAGTGAATTGGTAAATAGTGTAAACCTTATCTATTAATGTAACCGGCAAACCCGACCTATTGTTTTTGATAAACCCTAACTGATTAAGTTTGGTGAATTGGTTATATTGGTTTATGATCTGATTATAAGCGATAATGATTATGAAACATATGATTATTGTATGAAGAGAGCGTCAAAGAGATTTTGGTGAGTTGTTGTAATGGTTTTTGTCTAGGGAATGAGAAAATGTATTTCATCTAATGCAAAGCGCATAATGAGTTACTAAGTTCAATGAAGCGATGATCAAGGGGCAATCAAGGTTTTCTTGATTGATGTGTAGAGATTTCTATGTAATCAAATGGTCATACTTAAACCAATTGGTTTGTAATCTCTATGAGAATTAGGTTTTTATTGTGTTACCAACTTGATTGATTTGTTTATAAGGTCGATGAAGTTATTTAGTTTATGATTTGGCAAAGAGTGAGCATAGATCAGTTGAGTGTGTGGTTGCCGAACTGGGTGATATATCTATAGTTTGAGTAAAGGCATATAGGAGCATGAAATGGATCTGATCAAGCAAGTGTAGTGCTATTCAGATAGATCAGAAAACTCCTGTTGTTTTCTAACAATTACAACATAATTGAAATCCCCTAACTAGTTAAGCTCTAACAAGCTTGGTGTTATTCAAATCCTCTAACAAGGTGATCCATTAGATTGGATTTTCAAATCGTCTACCAAGGTTACTCCTTACAGGGTATTGCTTCTAACAAGGAATTTGTAGTCAATCCCTTAACCGGGTGATTCCTAATAGGATCAGTTCTTAACATGAATTTTTGTAAAGCTTTAATAGGCTAGGCTCCTAACATGGAAAACTTTCGAAGAGTTCAGATAGTTATCTTGTGAGTCTCATCTCACCATGGTTTTTACCTATTTTGGTTTCCATGTCAAAAAATATTTGTGTCAAGTGGTGAAAGTTTTTGTGGTTATGTTTTCATTATTGATTTACTTAACTACTTAACTATTTTGATAAGTCATGATAACTGGAAGCATTGACAAATGAAGAAGTTTTTTACTGTTAATTTGTTGTAACAGTCAACCGGTTTATCCTATGAGTTTTTATCTTGACAGAGGTATTACATTGTTAGTTCTAAGTTTACTTTGAGGGAACGATTTTTGAGATTGGTGATGTTTGTATCAGTTTTTCTATCTACTGATTCACCCCCCCTCTCAGTACTTGACTAGATACTTATTCTTTCATCATACCATCAGTTCAGATAACTGGAAGACAACTCAGAGAGGGGGTGAATCAGTTGTCTTAGATTACAGGAACATTTAGCAATTAAAACTCTAATACCGGAACCCAAAACATTAATACCGGAATAGAAATTAATCAATTAAGCATAAACAATAATCACAAAATAAAAGCCATCCTCACAACACCAAGATTTGTATGTGGAAAACCCAATAAAGGGAAAAACCATGGTGGGAAGCCTATCCACAGTCAGATAATAATTTTGCAGTAAGTATGTGAATTAAAATCAAGGGGACCTGCACTTGCAGGAAGACCAACAGCCTAGAGCACACTGCTCATCACAAAAGGAGCCTCACTGACTACATATAAATCCATACTACAATTCAGAGAAGTGTTGAACTGCAAAAGATAACATCTCTAATGCCTGAGTACAGTTCTGTTTAAGCTCAATACCGGAGGACTAAATCCTCTTATATAAACCCAATTCAATCTCCAATGATCAACCAAATCCTTTGCTTGAATGATATTACATTACTCACACATTACATTCCTTGACCATGACCTCTTACATTCATCATGATGATCTACATTGAGATATTACATTTATGTGTATAAAACCCTAGACCATAAACAATCAGATCGACCACCAGACAATAAACCGATTACATAATTACAAACCATGTTGGCCTTAGACCAAACAAATAATATCCAACACATAAGACATCCCAAAAATACATCAATATTTCCTTTCTACACATTGCATTAAAGCGAGTCCATAACCTAGATCAACCGGAACCAAGTATAGGTCCACATGCTTCAGCAATGATTTCCATCCACCAAGTCTCGAACATGATCACCAATAGCATCCTAAAACTCCATCAGAAGTTGCACCAACACCACTTATGCAATTCATCAAAGATCTCCATCAAAAGCTCTGCCCGTGAAACCCTCGCCAGAACTAGAAACCAATCTTCTAATCAAGAAGGATAGCATCCAATCACTAGACCAAAACCAATTGACCGAATATAAGTATCATGAACAAGCCAATTCCATCACCAGACTATACTGGAGCTTGCCTAATCATACCTGATCTAGGTTAACCAGAAACCACTCATCTTACCAGGACTAGAAGGGTGCTAGTAAAGCATCCAAATACCTAGTGTTGACATCAATGACAAAATATTAATGCAACACATAATCAATTCCACCAAATGGCCAACAGAGACTTGTTTGACATTTCTTGGCACTTGGATGTTTTTCACATCTAGTGTTGCCATAAATGCCAAAGGGGGTTATTGTTGGCAATTTGGAGGAATTGATTATGTGTTACATTGATGTCAACACTAGTTGTTTTGTTGTCTACCAGGTTTCGGTAGAGTGGTTGGATTATCATGTTGATCTAGAAATATTCTCTGGTATGTTCTAGCTATTGAATTGGTTTGGATTGGTTATTCATGTGTTCTTGATGCATATCCCATTCAGTTAGTTTAGGATTTAGTGATCTGGAAGCTATCATTTGTTCTAGTAGGCCTTTTGGTTACTGGTAAGTGTGTTATGAATTAAGATTTGTTGATGATCTTTTGATGAATCTGATAAGTGGTTTTGGTGTGGCTTATAGAAGGTTATCAGGATGTTGATGGTTATCTTGTTTGTGTTCCAGTTGATCAGTGGTGTTTGCATTTAGGACCAAACCTATTCTATCTTATTCTGTTAGGTTATGGACCAATTTATGTATCATGTTGGTTGATGCTCTTGATGCATTACTGATTGGATCTATTGTTTGGTTTATGTTGTTTCAGTCTTAGGATGACTTGGTTTATCATTGGTTTGTGGGATTATGTAAAATATTTATTGTATTATCTTTTAGGTGGCTGACCTAATTGTTTAGGTCCCGAGTTGGTATTAATATGATGTAAGATCTCTTTGTAGATCATGAGATTAAGGTTATTGGATTATCTATGTGCGAACAAGGTTGTAATCACATGCAAAGTTTTTGGTTGATCATAGGTGATCGAATTGGGGTTGTGTAAGAGGTTTAAGACCTCCAATATTGAGCTTAACTAGAATTGTACTCAGGTATAGGAGATGCTACTCTTGTAGTTCAATCTTCATTCTGGATTGTAGTCTGATGTTTCTTATAGTAAGTGAGGCTCCTTTTGTGATGAATAGTGTGCTCTAGGCTATTGGCCTTCCTGCATGTGCAAGCCCCTTATTATAATATTTATTCATCTGATCAGTGGATAGATATTGTGGGTCTCCAATCCCACCGTGGTTTTTCCTCTTTGAGGTTTTCCCCATATAAATTTCTGGTGTTATGGTGTTCATATTTGTGGTTGCATTGTTGCTTATTGTTATATGCTTTTATGTTTACCATTTGCTGAGTTGTTGTGTTATTAAGGTTAAATTTCTCCATTCCGGCAAAACACTGATTCACCTCCCCCCCTTGTCAGTGTTCTTGGATCTGTACAAATCCAACCTTCTTTAAATTTGCATTTCCTAGGTAGATCTAGTTATTGTATCTTTTCTTTCATTAAAATGTAAAAACAAGGAGTTTTCATTAAGTGCATTGAGTGTTTTAAGTTTTGTATGCATTCTCCATTTGAAAAATGTTAGACCTTTATTTGCAAGACCTCCATTCCTTTGATAATGAAATTGCTTATGAGGAATATGAGTTTAGTAAAGAAGAACTAGATAAGGATCTTTATGAGTTTCTATACCCTAAACCTTCTAAACGTACATTTTGCCAAGATCTAATCAACCTTGGTTACTATTCCATTTCGTAGTGATGAGAAAGATAAGTTGATTGATTCTTCTCATGAATGCATTCCTATCAACTCGTCCTCCAAATCTAGTAACATGGTGGCTATAAAAATCCCCTTTATGAGGACTTATCTCCTTTTGAATCTAAATACAATCCATTTAATAGATATGATCATGCTATGTTGGATGGTGCTCTTGATGATTTTATGCCATTGCCGACTCCTTCAAACAAAGAACACACATCTAAAAGATTAATTAACATGATAAATTTGAATGAACATAGAAAACCTCTCTTTACGGTTCAAGGTGGCTATGGTAATGAACCTTTCACACTCCTAGTAAACCTATTATTACTATGAAAGGAGGACATCCCACTAAGAGTCCTTATGAGTATGCTAAACAAATAACTAGAGAGAGTTGTCATTTGGTTTCTCATACCTATAACACAAGAAACAATTGGTAACCTAATCTTCCCTCAGTTATTCCAACTTCTCTTCCTAATCCTCAAACCATTCCTCTTCAAGAACCTCGTATCTCACAAGCTCTTGGTAAGGAGTATGATCTCATTGAACAACTTAAGGCCACTCCTGCCCAGATCTCCCTTTGGAATTTGATTCAAACCTCCTCAACATATCATGAAATGTTACAAGAATCCTTATAAACTTTGAATGTCACACCAATAGTGACATCCAATAATATGGCTTCCTTGATTGACTCCATGCCAACAACTAAAGCTCAAATTGTGTTCACCTAAGATGAGTTACCTCCTCAAGAAGCTCAACACCAATATGATCCTCTTATGATTGTTGTTCTTATCAATGGAAATTCTATAAGATGAACCGTTATGGATAATGGCTCTGACCTTAATGTTTGTAGTGTTCACTTATTGCATAAGATTAATGTGGACACTTCTCTCATCAAACCTGATTCTCTTACTATTCGTGGCTTTGATAATGTAGCAAGGTCTTCATTAGGTATCATAACATTCCATGTTAAGGTAGGACCGATTACTTTATCTATACCTATTCGGGTCATGCTTGATAATTTTGCTTACAATTTTTTGTTAGGAAGACCTTGGATTCATAACATGCAAGTTGGCCCTTCTACTTTGCATAGGCAAGTCAAGTTCATTTATAACAAAAAGATGTATACCTTGTTTGTCGATACCAATATCCAATCTTGTTTACAAAAATCTTCTTCTAAGTCTTCCTCTACTAGTTCCACTCCAACTACTTTTGAAGTCCCTTCCAGCATGCCTTCTCCTTCTAGAACTTATTTTTCTTCTAAAACTCCTATTCCTCCTAGTAATCCTGAGATTCTTGAAAAAAGATTCGTCTCAATCTGAATCTTCTCCTAAAGATGTATTTTTTCCCAAAAAGGTACTCCTAGATGATGATTGGAGATCTTTAGACTTTAACCCTACCTTTGTAGGATAATATAAAATCCCTCTGAGAGAATCTAAGGTCAAAAAGAAGAAAGACAAAGATGAACCTAAGAAGCAACCCACTTTGTCTAAACCATTAAGTAACAACTTTGTGGTTGCTTCCAATTCTAAACCTTCGCCTATTTCTACTTCAACTAATTTTGACATTCAAACTCATGAAAAATCCTCCTTCCCTTACTGAAATGGCTAACCTATATGGTCCTGGTTTCCATATCCTATCTAAGAGTGGATATAATGACAATGGTTGTGGTGCTCAAGAACAAGGGATCAAAGTTCCTATAGAAAGTAATTTTCATGAGACATCTTTTGGAAACGGATACAATCCCATCAAACCTACCAAAACCTCCAAGAGACCATCTATTAGTGTTAATGTCATTTCCTTTTCTTCTAAACCCCTTTCATTAAAGCATCTTGAGTATATTAATTATGATTTTAGTGTCTTCTCTTAGGATGTCTTTTCTACTAATGATTCCTTAGTTGAGTTTATAGGAGCTTATGATAATCTTCCTCGTTACCATCATAATCATGGGTTTCCTTATTATTTGAATGTGAAAGCATACTTTGGGGAAGATTTTGAATTAGCCAAAGATAACAATGAGGTGATTAAGGAGTTTTGTTAACTAAAGGATATTCCTCAACAAAGTAATCTCCTTATAAGTGATACCATTGACATCAAGATGGATCCTTGTAATTAAGATAAAATTATAAAGATAGGGAAGTGTCTAACTGATGAAGAAAAAAAAGAATATTCTAACTTACTACATGAGTTTCCTAAAATCTTTTCTTGGATATACTCTGATATGCCTAGCATTGATCCTAACATTATCACTCATAACATTGTCCTAATTACTGATGCTAAACCTGTGAAGCAGAAGATTAGAAAAATGAACCCCAAAATAGCTTTGCTTGTCAAAGATGAAATTGAGAAATTTTTGGACGTACGATTCATTCACCGTATTGATTACTCTCCTTGGATTTTAAATATTGTCACTGTGGCTAAACCTTCTAATAAAACTTGAATGTGTACTAATTTTTGAGATCTCAATAAGGCTTCCTTAAAGGATAATTTTCCGCTTCTGAACATTGACATGATAGTAGATTCTACTGCCACACATGCCTTGTTGTCCTTTATGGATGACTTCTTAGGATATAACCAAATATTCATTAATCGTCAAGATCAATTTAAAACTACTTTCACCACCCCTTGGGGCATGTTTTGTTGGCTTAGGATGCCTTTTGGATTGAAAAATGTAGGTGCTACCTCCCAACGTGCTATGAATCTTATCTTTCATGATTACAAGTATAAAATCTAAGAAGATTACATTGATGACATCTGAGATAAATCCATACTCTGTCTAGACCATGTTAAGATCCTTTGTCAGGTCTTTGAGAGAATTCATAAATAAAACATGTGACTGAATCATGAAAAGTTTGTTTTTGGTGTGGATAGTGGAAAACAGTTAGGGTTCATAGTATCACATCATGGTATTGAGGTGGATACAAAAAGATAGATGCTATAATTAACATGTCACCTCCTAAAAATATTTCCTAATTGAGAAGTTTGCAAGGAAAGATACAAGCTATTCGTAGGTTCGTGTCACAACTTGTAGATCAGACTTTCCCTTTCACTCAATTGCTCAAGAAAAACACCACCTTTCAATGGAATAAGGATTGTCACCAATCCTTTGAGGATTTGAAGTCTTATTTGGCCAACCCTCCTATCTTGCTACCTATTGATCCTACAAAACCATTTCTTCTATACACAGTTGCTTCTTCTCACACTCTTGCAACTTTATTGGCACAACATAGTAGTGACAGTAAAGAATGCTCTATTTATTACATAAGCCACACTTTACTTGATTATGAAGTCCAGTATACTACAATAGAAATGAAATGCCTTTCTCTTGTCTTTTCAACCCAAAAGATGAGGAATTACCTTTTGAGTTTTAAGGTTGATTTTATCATTAAATTTAATCCTTTGAAGCATATTTTTTCTAAGACATACCTTTCAGGACATCTAGCGAAGTGGGTTATGGTGTTAACTGAATTTGACCTTAAATTTGTCTCTCGAAAAGAAATTAAAGGACAAGCATTGACTGACCACCTGGATGACACTCATTCATCTCTCAAATTACCTAATCAAGAATCCTTTCCTAATGAGTTTGTTGGTATTAACCAGTGACTGAGAGGGGCGGGGGGGGTGAATCATTAAAAATAGTTTATAAATAATAATATCCAAAGCTGACACATAAAGATAGGAACATTAAAGGAAAGAGCTTGGCATGCATCAAATAAACATCACATAAAACCAACAATTATACATGGAAACCCTTGGTTAGAGAAAGAAAACCATGGTAGGGATAACCCACAATCTCTTTTACTGTAGTAAAAAGAGTGCCCGGTTAAGAGCTTACAATCCTGTTCCTTCTGAAAACATCACCCTGTTAAAGATGAATGTTATCCTATTAAGAATTCCTTAGAATCTGTTAGGATTCACCTTCCAAAAGGATTTTACACTTCCATCATGGAGCAACCATATTAGGGGATTTTACAAATAGAACTAGTTAAGGTTCACCCTGTTAAGGGATTTAATCTACTTCAATGATTTAAGGGATTTGATGATGACACTTTTATGTCAAATAGATCTACTTTGTATCTGCTTCAATCTCTGCTTGGTGATAACTTCACCAGTTCATCAGGAACCCTTTTGCACTTCGTTCATTCTTCTCCTTACTCTGATTTTCAATCTCAATTCATTCACATCTCCCATGACATACAAAAATCAAGATGAAAAACATGTATATAGTTGTATTCAATCTTGGTGCTAACTTTCCCTACAAAATTCAAACTCAAAAATCATTCTATGTGCCAATATATTCATTCCATAAATCTCATTGATTATATCAGTGAGACTATTTGTTCATGCCACAAATCTTATCAGTTCTTTAGCAAGCACTCTGACTTCAACTAGCTCTTTCTACATTTGTCAAATCCACATATTAGCAAGCCAAACATGTTGATGACTATGTGTTCTTATCCTTTTCACTTTGCATGCTTATCAATCACCATTATGATTTGCTACCAATTTCTTCCTTTATATTGGTGAACCTACTTCACTCAGCTAAACTATCGGTTGCTTCTTGTAAACCGGTCTCTATTCATCGGTGAAAGTATTTAGTCCCATGTTCCCTACCAATCCACTATAACCCTTTTCCGATAGGTTGTGATGACATTAGAGCTAGTATTTTCTATCAATAACAACCTCTAAGTACCTCAAACTTCATCATCCTCACCATAATGCCAATAATCTCCCCCTTTGGCATTGGTGGCAAAACATCTAGCTGGATTGAATTGGAATTCTCCCCCTTTGGCATTGGTGGCAAAACATCTAGCTGGATTGAACTGGAATTCTCCCCCTGTTCTCTACCTTCTTTGCCTCTACCAGTACTACTCTACATCTATCGATGGTATTCTGACTATTTACATTCATTTTCTTTGTACACATAGTCCTTCTTCCTCATATGTACAATCCACATTCATTTATTCTCCCCCTTTTTGCAACAATGACAAAGGATAAAAGAATCATTTTATACAAAAGAATTCATAAGGGTTAGAGTAAATAAAAAATGTCTTTGAAATTGAACTTAGCAGACTTCAAAGTAGATTCCCATGTAGGCTTCACCTATTTCATAGTGTGGATTTGTCCATGTAGATCTATGACAAAATCCTCCATATCATCTACTATCTTACAGTCAGGTGAATTGATGAGTCTTTCTGCTTCTTTCACATTCCCTTACATTAAATCAATGATGGGTGCAAGGTAACACTATAGCTCTAACAATTTGAGAGCTCATTTGTCATGTTCTTCTTTGGTGCAGGAGAACCTACCTATGAAGACATGAACTAGGAGAAAGATGATTTTTTATTAGTTAGAAGCAATGTAATAAGATCCTATGGGTTGTTTTTGTAATTCAATGTCCTAGGAGGATGACAACTTTGTCCATAGTTGAGTCAAATTGTCATCTAGGGTATGGTAGAGAAAATTGAGTCAATAAGGGTCACAATGGTCTAAATTGAGGGATCAAGTGATCACAAGTCTATTTGAGTCATTTTTGATGTTAAAAAGTCAAATGTAATCATTTTCGGGGACTATGATAGTCTAGAGTCTAAGTTGGTTGAATTATGCAAAAGTTGCCATATTGTCAATTTGTTGTCATGACAATTTTGCACCTTTTCTACATTGGGATTCTCCAATGGTCAATCAGTTCAAAAAATAGTTGGAGGAGGTTATGGTCATTTGGGAAACACCTTTAAAGGCCCCAAACACCAAATAATGTATGTTGGTTATGTTGGTTTATTTGGAAAGGAATTTGAAGCATCAAGAACTATTGGAAACTAAAAAAATTGTCTTATTTCTATTGATTGCATACTGAAGGTGGATTGGTAAGAATTCTCATGACATGCATCTTGGAATTAGATTGTCTTACTTTTGTTTTTCATTTAGTGTGGAACCTTGAAGTGATCACTGCCCACTTCTACAAGCAAATCTTTACCGAGTAGCCTAAAACCCTTAAACCCCTAGGGTTTGATAGCAATAATGGGTTTTGGCCTATCAGTCCTTAACTAAAAAATCTATCATCATAGGAGATGATAGGCCACTATATCATATGTCAATACCAAAATCCATTAAGAGGACACAAAGGGTGAAGAGGATGGAGAACTAACCCTAGGTCTGGCATCTCTATGTGATAGACCAGTTTGATGAGTGTAGTGCATGAAAATTGAGAGGTAGAGCACTGGGAAAGGGTTTGAATGTGGAAGAAAAGTATTTTGGAGGTTTTCATAATATTTCATGGTGAGTGGTGGTCATCCATTAGGAGAACCAAACTAATTTGTGAAAGGCATTCAGTCAAATAGGTCTAAAATCCCTATTAGGTCTGCTAGTGCAGCACCGATTGGAGTATCTACAAGTTATTCCTATAATACCCTAAAATTGGTCACCGAAACCATAAGCCCCTAATCTCGACAACATCACCAAGGTCCTAACCAAAGGCAATTAAATCAACTTTGAGCACACAATTAATTAATTCTTAAATCATTAAATGTCACATGGCAAGTGAATTATTCTATATTAATTAAAAATTTATTTAATTAATTAATCATTCCAAGAAAATCATTTTGATCAATTATCCTATTTAATTTATTAAATATCTTAGAATATTTAATTAATTAATAAATTTGCCATTTAATCATAAAAAAGGATTTAATTTATTACAAAAGAGGAATCAATATGCAAAGCAAGAGTTAAATTGAAAATAAAATAAAAGAATTGAATTGAGAGAGAAATCAAACTTGAGATATTATGTCTTCTTCTAAATTGAGATAACTTGAGATCAAAAAAACAATTAAATGAATTATTAATCATTCTATAAAATTGGAACTCAAAGCTTTTAAGAAAAATAAGTTTAGTTGCATTGAAAATACTCTTTTCTTGAATAAATTAAAGAAATCGCATGGAATCACCTATTTTTATTTGAAGTGCATGGAATTAATTGAATTTTATCTCCAATGCAAACTCAAACTTATAATCTTAATGCATTTCAATCAAACTATAATTGGAATCTATCTCAAGGTTAACTTAATCTGATCGCTCAATTATTTCAATTATCTTAAATTGTATTTTTTCTTGAATAATCTCAACCGCTCATTGCTAATTGATCTTGACCGTTGGTCTCTCTTGTGACTCTCTATAAATTCAGCCTTTATCTCTCATTCAAAACACCCTGGAGATTTATTGTTATTATACAATTTTTTCTCTAGATTCATTGAAGATATTGTGCTTGCTTTTTGAGATTATTGCATCTTAGTTTATCTTTTTTGCATATTTAGTTCAATTATGATTGCTTGAATTCATATAGCTTACTATTCATCCATCTAGCATAATCTTGCATCCATTTAGCTTAATATCATGCTCATATAGATTAAATCCTTTGTCTTGGTGTAGTCTAGTCACTGGTATTGCTTATACAAATCTGAGAGCAAGTCTATACTTGCATCTTTTAGAAGGCAATTGTTCGATTTGTGATGGTTTTATTATTCATGCTTATATCTATCTAACCATACATGTAATGACTTAATTGAAGTGTTGTGTCTTACAATTTTTGGATACTTATTCCACTTTTCACACACACATTTTTGGCACCCACCGTGGGGCAGAAGACTACATCTTTTATGTCTTGAAGACTAACTTTTTCTTATTTTTCAGATTTTTGTCTGTATAGCTACTGTGAAATATCGTATGAGATATCCCACATTCCCAAACAACAAACTACAGGTATTGTATGATCTCGTACGACTCAATGAGAATTGTCGTATGGTATTATGTATTTTTTTGGGGTTAAAAGTAGACTGCATTCTTCGGGTTCTTTATTGGATTTTGATCATACTAATGCTGACCATAGCTTGTTGTCTGTTTGTCTAAGGAATTTTCACAGCCTAATCTTTTTTTGCAGAAAGCTTGTCGAAGAATATGCTTGTCAAACAAAGACAATATGACTACTGATTCGTTGTCTTTGCAGGTTTCCTGAGGAGATTCAAGTAAACATTGTGTATTCTTTAAATTCATTTTTAGGCACCTAAATTGCTATCTAGTTAATGAACAAATCTATCTTTCATGTTTTAAGAAAATTCTGAGAGGTAGGAGAGTATGCTCTTATCTGCATAAACAATCAGAATTCTAGACCCTTGAGGCTTTTTCTAAGTTTGAGATTTGTGTACCTTTAGCGGGCCTATCACAGTGGGAAAAAGTAATCACCCTGTGAGAATGACCCAAGTGAGTACAACTAGACCTGGGCATTCAAAATCACTATAATAAATAGGCCTTTGGTTGATTAAAGTCTTAGAGGATGGAATTATTAGTGTTTTCTCTTCGAGATCTCTCATATTGAACATTTTGTAGGGCCTCGTGGTCTCAATCACGTTTATGTGACTACAACTTGTTTTGGTACCTTGTCAGGCTATAGGCCTCAATCATGCTTCTGTGACTTCAAGAGGTAATTTTGAATGGAAATCCTGACTAAGAATTATAAGATAGAGGCTACCCAATTCACCTCCAAAAGGGGGATAATCTTTGTGCAAGAGAGATAGTAACTCTCCCAAGATACTTGCCATTTCATGCCCCCATTAGCATTTGGAGTTGGCTAATACAACATTGAGAATACATTGCATGAGACTCAGCAGCCGTATTCTGATTAGCTATTGGGTGTGTACCTGAGTCTGGAAGCAAAGGTTTTCTTCTGTCACCAATTCCATAGAGTTAGCATGTTGTGATTGAAGTCATTATACATATTGCATATTTACTATGTTTTCATTCCTAAAACTGAAATTGGAATACCAAAAATGGAGAAAACAATAAACAACTCAGTGGTCAAAACTCTGTTCGTATCAAAAACTAGTTTATCTTAGTGGTCAAAAATCTGTCCGTATCAAAAATTAGTCCATCTTAGTGGTCAAAACTCTATCCGTATCAAAAACTAGTCTATCTTAGTGGTCAAAGCTCTGTCTATGTCACAAACTAACTTATATCAGCTATCAAAAACTGATCGTCCTCAGTCATTGAAAACTATGTCTGTCAAAATTTTATCTATGTCCAGTAAATTGTCATACGAGTCTTCTGATTTATCATCCTATGACATAATTTTTTTTGTATGAAATTTCATCAGGTCTTATAGTTTGTTGTTTGAGCCTCTATTCGGTGTCATACAAATTCTAATAAATTGTCGCACTGCTTAGCGAAGTATCGTTTGAGCCCTAGTCATGTGTTGTACGAAACAACATCATATTCATCAGTTTTTCATCTGAGGTATACCCACCTGTCGTACAAACCTAGGCAACAACTCGTATGAAATACTGCTTTTATCATCCTGAAGCTATTAAACTATTGTCTAGTCTTATAGATCCTAGCGTATGAATCTCTAATTTTGTCAATCTGGAATAGTCAAAATTGCCTAAAAATAGTCTAGAGCGAGCATAAAACTGGTTATCATCATCCTGACCATAAAAAATCTAAACAGTGTACTTCTACCATTGTGTTGCATGATTTTGTCGATCATCTTTTAGCTAGTTCAATCAACCACTTATCAAACTTAAGTTACTTAGATAATGTCTTACATAGGATAGATTGTTCCTGAAACCAGACTGAATCTTAGTCACTTCTCTCAAATCAAAATAGGTAACTTAGATCATGTCTTACATAGGATATATCTTTACTAAAACCGGACTAAATCTTAGTTGCTTCTCTCAATCAATACATTAAACAAACAACTAGCTTTAAATTTGATCTTGACTTTTGCATCACAAACATCTCTAGGTCACATCAGTCAATAAAAATACCTACTCAAACTAGAAGTTCTCATAAGAAAGCTGATAGAGGCAAAGGACCATCCTTTTCATATCAGGATAATCCATTTTACATAGAGGACCCTTTCACTAATAAACCTTCATCATCAGATATACCAGTTTATGATCAACCCTTGTCTCCCACCATATCTAGAACAAAACAAGAAAGACAAGATGCTAAACACAATGCTTATGACGATCTCAGTATCCAAGCTACTGACAGTGATTCCTTATCAGACGAATTTGAAGCCTCTGAACCTACCAAAACCAATATTCATAAATGTCAAAAGGATAAAGATTTCCAAAAAATGATGAAGGTTATCATGGCTAGAGAAAAAGAAGACTATTTTCTAGAACTAGCAAAGCAAGGGGCTAAACTTCCTACTGGTTATAACATTGAGCCCCTCATCACTAAAGGGGAAGAGACACCCTTAGCAATGGTAAACAAACAATTACAAAAGTTATGAACTGAGATCACAAAACTGAAAAATAAGGATAAATCATCAAAACAATATTTTTTGGACACGATATGCCCATTTCCATTTGATAAAACCTTTACATGCCTTCATTTCCATCATGAGTGGAGATTCTAAAATTTGACAAATATGATGGCAACTCAGATCCTCAAGACCATGTCAAAGAAATTTGTGCTTTATGTATGGAGTTCATGCATGAACAAACATATCTCTGATGAATACTAAGAGGGGGGTGAATTAGTTTATAAAAAATTACTGAACTCAAACACTTTATCAGTCTAGCAGTAAACTAGTATAAGAGTTTAACTAACAAACTATTTAACACAAATGCAAACCTAACAACAAGTAATTCATTCACCCATAGAAGCACAATCACCATAACATAAGAGATTTTGACGTGGAAACCCAAATGGGAAAAACCACGGTGAGATGAAACTCACAAGTAACTATCTGCAGAATAGTAACCAGAGTGGTTAAGGTCATATAATGTTCTTTACCAGAATAGATCATGTTAGGAATCTCATTCTTTGTTAGGAGATAAGTCACAAGTCAAATGATGCATCTTCCATGATCATCCGGTAGGCAACATTTACGATTGCAGTAGAGACAGAGTTGATTCTACTGGCATGGAACGTCCGGTATCCTACCACCATACACGCATATTTGACCAGATCATCCTTAATGGAATTGACAGTCATTCCCCATGAGTCACTCACAGAACTAGTGAGCTTGGTCATTTTTGTCTTGTTGATCTTCCTTAGGGCTGGCACTTCACTGATGTTATAGAAACTGGTGATGGCATGAATCACTTCCGGTGTGATGTCATGCATCTACTCTAAGTACATTTTATCACCGTGCACTCTCCTCAGAATGATGCGGATGTGATCATCTAAAAACTATTCAAGGAAATAGACTACATTGTGAAGCTTCTTCTTTTCTAGGATGCTAAATTCCAGTTTAATCTTCTTGTCCTTCCCGCAGAACAAACTCAACTGGGAATGGATTACAAGAGATCCTAAGTCTTCAATTTTATAGTCAATATAGTCGAAAATGCCTTCCTCCACTATAACACTAGCGGGTATCTGAGATAAGGCATTGTATTTTGCCTTCCGTTGAATGGAGCCTACTGCCTCTACTACAACGGTAAATGCTACCTACTAGTTTAGCAGATTACCAGTGACAGAAATGAAGACTTGGAAAATGATAACTGCCACTTCTAGTTCCTTTGCTCTGTTCCGCTTGAGATCCTCAAACTTCTTGAGGTCCTCATGCCACTTGAGATCGGTAAACACTTTCTGCAAGACACTGATAGTCTAAAGACTATAACATAATACCGGTTTGATAAAAATACCAATTGAGCATAGCTCATACATATAAAAGGTGATCTCATAGCAAGTGTGTGTCCATCAATGACAATCACAATATAATCATCGAAAATGCCAACAATCTCCCCCTTTGGCATTGATGGCAACACTTAGGAAAATTTTTAACATCTAAGTGTTTTTACAAAAGAAATATGCCATAATAAAAAATACTCCCCCTAAGAATATACACTATCCCTTTGTAGAAAAGAAAATGTATACTACTTCCTTATAGAGATAAACATGAGTATACATAGCATGCATCAAAATTTGAAATACCAGAATACTTCTCCCCTTTTGCCAACAATGACAAAATACAGCTAAATAACCCTTGTTTCTATTAGCTGAATAAATGTTTATGAAAATAAAGAGTGAAACTTGTCAAAAACGGATTTAAAGTCCTGCATAAATTGCTTCATGGATAAGGACCATGACTCAAGTAATGAGGTAGAAACCTCACTCTTCCTTTGCATTTGGGATACTTGTTCCTCCATGGCATCCAAAGTACTCATCTCTTGAGTAACTGTCAAGGCATCCAAATTGAGATAGCACTTCTAAAGTATTTGCAGTCTTGGTAGTAGAACTAGTTGTAGTTCCTACAAATCCTTGGTCCAGTTGCTGATCTCCAAATCAATTCTTGTAGCCTAAAGTTGAATCCGGTGAACGGTTTGCCCATAAGCAGTAAAGGAGTCATATGGGGTCTTGAAGGTGCTTATGAATGTCTACAAATTAGTTTGTAGTTGTCTTTATGGGAAAGCACATCATCACAGAATAGATGGGGTACACATATCTTACTGAGAAACAATTTCCCCTCGTCCATTGCATCTCTGATGTCCTTTTATGCCTTTTGCAGGTCGGACCGACACTCATGTAATTTTTTCACCAAGGCAATTTTCAAATTCTCTTGATGCTCCTTCTTGGCATGCACTTCGACAACCTCTTCCAGGCTTTGTACCAGGTCCTCCACAACTGTGGATAAGAGTTTCAATTGGGCCAGAGAGGAATCGGTATTGGGGAGGTTGGTACCAGGTATCAAACCGGTAAGAGTGTCCACTGCAGCTTGGATCACATCTTGCTCCTTCTTCCTCCTTATCATCTCTAGGCGTTCTTGAGCAAGCTTAATGCTTTGTAGCAGCTCCGATTCATTAGCATAATGGAGGTCAACGGGACTAGTAATGTCAGCTGATTTGGCTTGACTACCAGTTGTCTTTGGGGTCTCCACCTGTGTGCTCTATGCCACTTCCTCCTTCTCTTTGGCTCTTAACTTATCTTCTTCTACCTTCTTTTTCTCCTCTGCTTCTTGCTTTCTTTTCTCTTCTTCCTTCTTCTTCTCTTCTTCTTTCCACTCCTTTTCTTCTTCATCCTTCTTCTTCTTCTCCTCTTCCTACTTCTTCTTCTCCTCTTCCTGCTTCCTCTTCTCTTCTCCCTTTCTCTTCTCCTCTTCCTTCTTCCTCTTCTCCTCTTCCTTTCTCTTTTCTTCTTCATGTCATTTCTCTTCTTCTTTCTTTTCTTCTTCCTTCTTCTCCTTCTCTTCCTCTTGTTTCTTCTTCTCCTCTTCTTTTCTTTTCTTTTCCTCTTCTAGTTTCCTCTTCTCCTCCTCTTTTCTTTTCTTTTCCTCTTCTAGTTTCCTCTTCTCCTCCTCTTTTTTATTTACTCCCTCTTTTCTCTTTTTCTCTTCTTCTACTTGTTTCTTCTTTTCAACTTCCTATTGCTTCTTCTCTTTTTCCACTTGCTCCTTGGCAGCCTTTTCTTTGTCCTATTTTTCCTATCCTGCTACTTCTGATGGTGTACCCAGAGTGACATTTTCACCATTCAAGGCATCAACATCAAAAGGATCCATTTGATCAGTCACCTGTTCTCCTTCACTATCATATACCTCATCTGGTTTATTGGTTGTCAGTTCTTGCTCAACCTTCCCATTGGCTTCAGCCACTTGATGCAACCTTAAAGCAACTTGGGCATGAGAGTGGGTATCTTTTACCACTTCAGGAACTTTTCCTTCTAGCAACAAGAGTCTCTTTCTTCTCATGAAGAAGAGGCCCTTATATCTTTCCACTACTTCATAAAGTTCAATTTTAGGTACATTAGGAAAGTATTGTGCAAATACTTCCTCTCTTATTTCCTGTTCCTTCTCTATGGCAATGCACCACGTGTTATCTAAAGAATTATACAAAGAATCGGGTGTCTCAAATTTAATTTCTGATGGCCACTGGTCATTAATACATAAATAATTGATGACTTCCTATTCAACTTCCTTCTTTTCATCATCATTAAAATCATCAAAGCACTCTTTCAAATCACCAAGTACTTTTCTTCCAATATTCTTAATAGTTCTTTGACAATGTGTCAAAGGTTTGTAGGAGGAAATATCAATATTTACCAATGCAAATGTTGCCAGTTCATTCTTTATCTTTTTCATTGTTTGCCTAGTCTTCTTAGGCTATTACTTAGACATAGTGTCCTCTAAGTTTGGAGTGGTGTATTTTGTCTTCCGCTTTCTCTCAAATAATTTGGTGGGTGCAGCTTCTGGTTTCTTCTTTGCTGGTGACCAATTGGTTACTTTGGGACTTGGTGTGGTAACCGATGTCGATACTGAAGGCACTGCCTTTCCCTTCTTTACTAACGGTTCTTCAACTGGTGTAACCCTTTCAAAATAGGTGCTAGTTCTCTTTGCCTTTGGATCAAGGGGCAAGGCGAGTAGGGTAGATGCATACCCATCTATCATGTCATACATTACCTCATATCCCATCAGTTCTAGTTCTTCCTGTCTAGGCTGAACTGCCTCCATTATGCACTCATCAACTCTGATGGTGAAGCAGATGTCATCTTCATATTTCTTGACAATATCACCTGACATTCTCACTATTTAGCTCATCTTGCGTCTGAACTCATCAAAGTATTTGTTCAGAACTTCTGGATAACCGGTTCCAACCGCTTGAAGCCTTTCCTTGATTTGCTTTCTAACCGGTTGGTCGGCAAACCACTGAATATCTCTGACTCCTGGGAAGTAACCTTGGAAGTAGAAGAACAACCCAACCAATAGTTGTCCAAACTTAAATCTCAAGGCATTGTCCATGATCATCTGGTAGGTAGCATTTACCGTTGCTATAGAGACAGAGTTGATTCTGTTAGCATGGAACATCCAGTATCCTATCACCATACATGCATATTTCACTAGATCATCCTTGATGGAATTGATAGTCATTCCTCGTGAATCACTCAAAGAACTAGTGAGCTTTGTCATTTCTATCTTGTTGATCTTCCTTAGGGCTAGCACTTCACCGACGCTATAGAAACTGGTGACGGCATGAATCACTTCTGATGTGATGTCATGTGTCCACTCTAAGTACATTTTATCACCGTACACTCTACTCAGAATGATGTGGATGTGATCATCTGAAAACTCTTCAAGGAAATAGACTGCATTGTGAAGCTTCTTCTTTTCTAGGATGCTAAATTCTAGTTTAATCTTCTTGTCCTTCTTGCAGAACAAACTCAACTGGGAATGGATTACAAGAGATCCCAAGTCTTCAATTTTATAGTCAATGTAGTTGGAAATTCCTTCCTCCACTATAACACCAGTGGGTATCTGAGATAGGGCATTGTATTTTACCTTCCGTTGAATGAAGTCTACTGGATCAACAGGTGCACTAGGGCTAGAGTGTGATGCAGAAGCCATGATAAACAGAGAAATTTGAAAAATACCTTTGTAATTCAAAATTTAGGGCTTGCAAATTACTCTTTGCCACACACTCCTTCAGTTGCTAAAATACCACTTTGTGCTCAACACTTGACCGATTGATATTCACTTTTGATTCTTCTTCAAGATTTTGAGAATTCTTCAAATCGCAATCCAAATCACTTTTCGTTGCTCAATGCTTAAAAAAAACTTCTTCGCTCGAGAACTAATAGGTGAAAAATGACTTGTAAAATCCATTTAAACAAGTTCTCCACCTACCATAATAAATGCTCCACTATTAGGGCATAAACCCTAATTTGCCTTTTACCATTTCTGGTCTTCTGCTAGTTGACAGGTATCACTTACCAGTTTAAACCGGGGGTTTGACATATTTCACTGTTTGCTTCCCTAATCTTTTTTGATGCTTAGTTTGCCAGTTCAGTGACTTCCACACTAGGTGCAGAAACTGGTTCTTCTTGAATCACTTCTTCTGGCTTCTTCTTCTAGGTTTTCTTCACATTTGCTTGAATGGTTTCAACATCTACCTTTCCTTCCAGAGTTACCAGTATATCATCTGATATATTCTTTCTCATTCTACAGAATCTTATTGTATGATCCAATTTGTTGCAATGATAGAAGATTATTCCAGGTGCTCTCCAAGGTCCATTGTTCATGTTTCCATTCTTTCGTCTGCATGTTGTAGTAGTGTCACCATTACCATGACAGATCAAACAAGTTGCTATCCATCCAGTTGTCACTTGATAGCCACTACTTCCTGATTGATAATCATAGGTATTAAACCAATTTGGGTTCTGGTTCCTAGAGGGTTCAAAAAAAGCTCCTTTACTCCTTTGAGGATACCTTTTGGTGTTGTGCATGACAGACCTACATTCAAATTCTCTATGCCCAAACTTGATGCATGCATAACAATTACCATTGAATCTATTGGGTCTAGGCTTGTCGTTTAGAAAATAAGGAAAGTTATTGTAAGCCTTACTTCTACATACATTAGCAGTGTGTCCTTCTTTGAGACAGTTAAAGCAAACAGGTTTGAACTTTTGCTTACCTTTATCCTTTGGTGCCGGTTGTTTCTTTGATGCTCCATCTTTTGTTCCAGAGGTCTCACCTTCCTCATATTTAGAGAAACCAAGTCCATTGGTATTCTTTACCAGTTTAGCTGATTCAAGCTTCTACTCTAGCTTGACAGTGCTCTTATTGAATTTGGCAAGTATTTTCTTTGACTGAGTAAGTTCTTTGGTAATAGCAGCATTGGATTCCTTCAAGGTTGCATTCTCAGAAACAGCCATGTGTAGTTCACCTTGCATTTCTTCCTTTTCCATTTTATTTTCATGAAGATGAGCGGTAAGTGCACTGATCTCTTGCTTCATCTTGGAGATCTCATGATCTTTGTCTTTTACTCGATCTTCAACTTTCCTCTGATTCTCAAGTTCTTGACACATTCTGATAGTTAGTCCTTCAAGTTCCCTTCTTAGGTTGGCATTGGACTCATTCAATTTTTCAACTTCTTGAACTAGGGCTTCGATGTCCACTTCATCAGAAGAACTATTTTCAGTTAGCTTCATCAGTTTTCCAGCATGCTCTCTTCTTTTTGCCTTAGAGGCCTTATATTTGACTTTAAGTTCATCATAGGCTTGCTCAGTTTGAGTGACCCAATGAGTAAGTTCCCTCACAGTGTATTCCCCCATATCTCTTTCCAAGTGGTTAGACTTATAGAAAGGTTGGCTCTGATACCAATTGATGAATACTAAGAGGGGGCGTGAATTAGTATATCAAAAATTACTGAACTCAAACACTTTAGCAGTCTAGGAGTAAACCAGTATAACAGTTTAACTAACCAACCGGTTAACATAAATGCAAACCAAACAACAAGTAAGGCATTCACCCAAAGAAGCACAATCACCATAACACAAGAGATTTTGACATGGAAACCCAAATGGGAAAAACCACGGTGAGATGAAACTCACAAGTAACTATCTACAGAATAGTAACCAGACCGATTAAGGTCATACAATGTTCTTTACCAGAATAGACCCTGTTAGAAATCTCAATCTTTGTTAGGAGATAAGTCCAATTAAAGACTACCTTGTGAGAGGATTTTAGATCCACAGATGTGAATCACCTTGTTAGAGGATTTAAAAAGGCTTTTCTGGGCCTACCCAGTTAAGGGTTTCTAACTTGTCAAAGATGTGAGTGATCAACAAGTGAATGATCTAGCAAATAGCACAATCTGCTTGGTTAGATCCATGATAACTCATTGCTAATGCATTTCAGCATTACTTCAGTCTTCAATAAATCCACACTCTATTACAGTACACAAACTTAATCCTTTTTGTTAAGATCGCACATACAAGAACTCATCAACTACTTCAAACCCTAACAACTCCACACATATTAAAACTGTAGACATGATGTCCTTAAAAGGAATTTGATTTCATGTCAGTCCAATAGGATTACATTGCAAGTTCCTAGGTTCATTGTATCTAGATAGATTTGGTAACATGGCACAAAATCACCGTCAAAGTGTCGGTGGATGATAACTCATCATAGAGATATACTGGTTGGTAACTCATCACAGAGTATTACTGGTTTATACAACTTTACCGATTACCAGTTGGTAACTCAAAGTAATACCGATTTTACTATTAAATAGATTACTGGTTGGTAACTCAGAGTAATACTAGTTTGAAACAAATACTGGTTTAGCAGATTACCGGTTGACAGAAATGAAGACTAGGAATATGATAATTGCCACTTCTAGTTCCTTTGCTCCGTTCCGCTTGAAATCCTTGAACCTCTTGAGGTCCTCATGTCGCTTGAGATCGGTAAACACTTTCTGCAAGACATCGATAGTCTAAAGACTATAACATAATATCAGTTGAGCATAACTCATACATACAAAAGGTGATCTCATAGCAAGTGTGTGTCCATCAATGATAATCACAACATAATCATCAAAAATGCCAACAATCTCATGTGCCTTTTCTCAAGAAGTTTAGGAGGGCAAGCTATGGAATGGTTCTCAAGCCTACCTATGGGAATAAAAACTGTTGAAGAATTAATCCAATTATTTCTACAAGAAAACTCCTATAACATTTGTCACCTAGTCACTATGATAGATCTTTGCAATACCAAATAGAAAACAAGAGAGTCCTTTCTCACTTTCCTCCACTGATGGAGAAAGATGTTCTATAGATATTCACGACCTATTCTAGATTTTGAGAAGATGGATATCTTTGTCAACAACTTGATCCCTGAATTGAAATATAGTATCCAAATGCAAGTATACCCTTCATTCAATAAAATGGTAGAAAATGCCCTTAGAATGAAAGATGTGCTTATAAAGAAAGGAGATATCTCACTTTGGAAAGAAACACAACAAGGTTCTATTTCCAAAGAAAAGAACAAATATTGGAAATATGGCAAAGACAACAATAGAAATGTTATTAATGATGGAGTGGTAGACACTGTTAAACCAAAATCAAAATCCATGATATTTAATCTGGCTAGTGGCACACAAGCAACTGAAATTGCAGCAGAAAATCCTCCAAAGAAAGTAAAAGAGTGGTTTAAAGAGAAACCTTGGCTTTCAAAACCTAAGCGTGACTTCACTCCTCTAGAAGAATCATATGAACCCTCTTTCAAAAATTTATTGGCAACTCATCTAATAACCTTACCAGACAATTCTAGGCCATATGATCCTGAAGTCAAACCAAAATGGTGGAGAGAGAATGAATACTATGAATACCATTGAAACAAAGGTCATAACACAAACAATTAACATGTAGCTCAAGCATGAGATTCAAGATCTCATTGAAGCTGGAAAAATTGTTGTTGGAAATCACACAACTAATGTCAATCACAAAGCTTTTAAAGATCCCTTACCTATTTATGAATAAGGTGATTCTTCAAAGTCAAAAGGAGGTGTCAAAGTCAATTACACCTATACTAGCAATGACCATGTGATCAACATGATTAAGTCTTCCCAACCTAAATATTGCAATGTGATCATAATAAAAAATAAACAAAATGAATCACAAAATGCAAATGCTTTGACCCACGCTCAAAAGAAAGTCACTCTCCAAGGAGCTAGTTCTTCAACTCCTTCTCAAACAACATCAAACCTACCAACTTCTTTGAACAGACAAATAGATACAACCATGGCTAAATCCAAATAGATGGCTTCATCATTAAGTCTTAGTTATAGCATTGTCAAACAATTGAAAAGAACTAACGCTCAAATCTCCATCTTTGAATTGCTCAAAATCTCTTCTACTCATAAAGAGATCCTGGACAAAGCATTGCTCACAACTAATGTCCCAAAATATTTAGATATCGATTGGTCTCAATCTATGGTGGGTCACCTAACTTTGCCTCATTATCTTACCTTCTATAAAGAAGACGATAACTCACTGAATCACCCACATAACCATCCATTTCACATTGAAGCTATGATCCATAAACACAGAGTTAAACATGTTTTGATAGATGGAGGCACTGGGTTGAATATTTGTACCTATAATTTGCTTACACAGCTGGGTTTTTCTAAAAATGTCATTGATCCGGCCAAGAAAATAACAATCAAAGCTTATGATGAAGAAGAAAGAACCTCTAAAGGTCTGGTTTTATTACCGATTAGGGTAGGACCTATAGAAAGAGATGTTATTTTCCAAGTGCTTGATCTTCCTCTATCATACAACATCTTATTGGGTAGGCCGTGGATTCATAAAATGAAGGCAGTTCCATCTACTTATCATCAGTGCTTAAAATTTCCTTATAACAGAGTTGAAGTCAATATTCCTGCTGATACAAACTTCCCATGTAATGCATTGACAAAGAGTGCTAATACCTTTGTGCCTCATAATAGAGCAGCCTCTACGACTGAAAGTTCAGAAACCTTGATGAAGGACTTAGAAAAGAAATTAAAAATCTCAAATACTGGCATGGATGGATACAAGATAGAACTAGTACTTTCACTAATCTCTCTTCCTCCATCACGAAGACAGTCAAGAAAACCATAAGAGGTTATGAAGCCATAGACTTCCACTCCAAATGTCATATATGATGGTCTCTTTGTACAATCCTATACTTCTGTTGTAGATAAAATAGAAGATGATGTTGTTCTCAAATGGATTTTCAAAGAAGATAGTGACAACAAAGAAGTGAGACATTATGAGATTTCTCCGACACAATATGGTCCAGGATATAAAGTGATTCAACGCATGGGATATTTAGGTACTGGTCCTCTAGGCAAAAATCAAGAAGGTATTATTGGACCTATTCATCTACAAACTAAGTCTACAAATGATAAAGCTAGACTGGGATACAATCCAGGAAAGACATCAAACCAGAAACATACTTCCCATCATTAGTCTAAGTGGAAGAAAAAGATACTGCCTTCAACATCATAGGAAGTAAAAACTCAACTAACTCAAGAAGAGTATGAAAAAGAACAAGAAGAACTAGCAATCAATAGAGAGTAAATAGTCAGTACTCAAGTTCCAATGGTATCAACTACAACACTACAAGGAGTAGAAGTCCCAAAGGATATGAGAGAAGCGGTAGAAAGAATTAGAGAATTGTTTGCACCACTAAAAATCCCAGTTACATACACTAGTAGACAACAAGTAGATGATTCAGAAACTAACTTGAATGAGTATGAATGGGGTCTAGATTATCTCTTAGATACATCTAGTACATATATTCATAAGAGTCTAATGATATCACAGATGATACACAAGAGCTGATACACTTAAAACTATAAACAGAGATAGAAGAAATCAGACTAAAAAGACAAGAAGACTATGAACAAAAGATGAAAGAAGGAAGAACACAAGAAAATTCTTCACCTACTATGTCTCCCTCTAATAGAACAGAACAAATCAGGTATGGAGCTACACAAGAAGAATTGGAAGCTATAGAAACAGAACTAGTCATTAGTCTAGAAGAAGTTGAATGGAGTAGAAGATAGAGATTCACTAAGCCATCAAGGTTTTGTCTATAGGTATGTTAGATACAAGTGATAAATGAACCAAATCACGAAGGAACTTGCAACATCAAAGATATAGGTTTTGACACTATACATACTTTCAGTCAATCACTTGAAGAAGAGTAGGAAACTTCCTTTTATGACTCTGATGACTCCAACAATAGTCCTATTGATGACAATACCTATTCAGCATCAAACTCTGACTCCTCTATCACAGATGTCAGGAATTTGTCTACTGATCTTGTTACTATCGAACCATGATATGTAGTCTAGTCTGGTGTAGAGAATGATACTAGAAGTAGGTCTACTAGATTTGGTCAACTAAATATTAACATGCACTTCAATGATCATGTTGTAACTGTTACCTATTTTCGCTACTAGCTCAATCAAGTAAAGCTCTGATATTTTACACATGAGCAAGAAGGTGCATTTTTTATTCTGCTAAATTGCATTCATGATTATTTGAAAAGAAAGACAAAAGTTTGCAATATCATTTTCATGGTAGAAAGATACAGGAGATATCAGATCAATATGTCTCAGAAGGAGAAACAAGTGCTAAGTATGAAAAGAATACATATTTTTGTCTAACTTGTTTGCTTTGTGTGCAAACCTAGGGAAAATAACTTTTTGTTCATTGAATTATAGCATGTGGGGTAAAATGTGGCTCCCACGAGGGTTGAGCCCAGCATGCTGATGGAGATGGGTGTTTCTTTGCAGTTTTTTTTTAATTTTTGCCTTATCGGCAAGACCTACCTCGATCGGCAAGATGACCCAATGAGTAGTGCAAAGCACAAAATGTTGTCATCGGCTAAAGGGGAGTGCTTTCATGTTATCCTGATGACCCGATGGAGAGGCCCAGGTGTAGACCATTTATCCCACATTGGCCGTGCGGAGAAAATTTATCACATTTATATGCAAGGCCACATATACCCTTAGTGTCAAAGCTTAAGGGCTTTCGGCAAGTTGCAGCTTGGCATTGGTGCACCCCCTGCATGCACGCACATCTTAAAGCAACCAAATTTTGCAATAAAAGGGAAAATTAATAGGCGAGCAAGTTGCAAAGGATCTGACAGCCATCGCTATACAACTATGCAAAAGTGCTCGACTGTTAATCTCTATGACTTAGCGACTGATGAGATGGCGTCCAGTGGCAAAATCACAGACTGACACGTGGTAGATAGGTGGCACCCAGATGCTAGCCAGTTGAATGTGCAGTCAAATCAGAGTGAATATCAAAAAAATCTTAGCATCGATGGATCTCTAAATGGATTCACCAAAGGCATCGGTTTCATCAAAATAAGAGGTATCGATGAAACTGCAGTTTCAATGAGACATGAAAACTATTCGCCGAGGAAGTAGTTTGGCCAAAAGAATGATATCCAATAGAACCACTAGTGATGTGGCAGTCCAGGTGGATTCGCGAGTAGGTCGTAGGCTGACGCATGGCAGACCCAACAGATAGTTGGTTCCCAAGTGGATCTCATGAGTGAACCAGGGGGTGCCACATGGACAAGTGGTAGAGGCCCGAGTAGATCAATTGGGGCTAATGCGCATGCAAATCAAGAAAGATAATGGTGATGCAAGAGATCTAATAGCGATCGCTATATCACTATAGAAAGAATCTCACCAGTTATCTTTGCTACTTGGTGACAAAGCACGTACGGAAAAGGTGAGTGGCTCAAGTGCTAAGGATTGAGCAATTTGAGGGTAGATCAACGGCCATCGCTATACTACAAGATGAGGATGCTTGATAGTTATCCCCTACAACATAGCGACTGGCAACGTGGTAATTGAGGTGGCCGTTGAGGTGGACTAAGAATGAATCAAAAAGTGCCACATGGCAAAGCATAGAAGAAGAACCAAGGTGAGCCCAGGAAGACATGGGTCCGGTCTAAAGTGTTAAGGTGTTTAGGTGGAGCCCAGGTTGTAGCCACGGACAAGTCAGAGTGTAACACCTGGCAAGGGTCTATAGATGAGTGACTCAAAAGTGGGCCCGTTTTGAAGGTTAAAGAGGTGGTTAAATACCAAACAAGTTCCTGAAGATCCTAGCGCTATGGCTATACCACATTGAAAAGGTGCATGGAGGTTAATCCTCATGACATAGCAACTGATGACGTGGTAGTTAAGGTAGTGCCCAGTTGGATCCAAAGGTGAATCAGGATGTACCACGTGGTGGAGCACAGAAAGTTATCATCGATCATCGGAAGTCAGTGTTTGGAGCACACCATCGGCTATCGATACAACATGTTTAGGAACTATACTGAAGACCCGATGAAACAAACCATTGGGAGCATGCCATTGGATATCGGTGGGAGTGTTTTGACCCTACACCAATAACCTGATAAGAAGGTGCACGAGTTGTAAACTGTCTATAGATGAATGACTCAAAAGCAGGCCCAAGTTTGGTAGTGTTCAGGTGGAATTAGCATGAAATGAGGAGAAGTCATCATTTTTGGAGCAGTGGAGAGATGACAACACGTGTTTTTGGGAGCCAAAATTCATTTTTTGAATTTTGAAAGATAACTTGTATAAGGGACTTTTGGTCACTTAGTAAGGAAGGGGGGAGAGTTCTAGAGTTTCTGGTTCTTGTGTAGCATCAGATATTCATGCTTCTATGACTCATTTCATATGAGTTTTTCCAGATTTGTAATGTAGAAAATTCCTTATTTTCAATATTGAAGCTGAGTTCCTCCTTGATACCTTGTTATGTTTGTAAGCATATTTAATTTAAAAATTGTGATTCTTCCATTGAATCCTTTATTTTATCTTAGTTTCTTCAAATGTTTAGTGTAAAAGGTACATGTTATAGTGCAGGTTTCTGATTGTGCAAGTTTTTCTTTTGTATTAGAATTGTGAGAATATCATTGCTCCTTTTGTGAACATCACAAAACTAACCTTTCATGAAAATCATTTTTGCAAGCATGTCTATTCAAGTTATGTTTCAGAAATAGCTTCATTACTTGAGATTTTTTGTGAGTTTGCAAGCATTTTAGATCATTTCAGTCATTGGTGGATCACCTTTTTTAAGCGATAGTTTCATTTTATGCATATCCTTCTATCCCTTTTCCAAGTCAATTTCAAGTTAGTATTAGGTGGTCAAATAGGAAGCCGACCTATAATCCGAAGGTCTACTCTCATAATAGGATACCCACAGCCTCAAAGCAGTCCAATGTGTCACTGGATTGTAGGAATTTCAAGCTTGCATCAGGTGCAAATCTATGTGAGAACAGTAACTGTTCCTGGTCTTGAGACATATATTTAAGGTACTCTTCTAGAACTTGACTTGTTGGTCTGAAGCTATGATGATAATAACGTGAACTCCCTCGAACCTATTCAAACTTTATCGTTGGTACATCCTGAACTAATTGACTATAGTCTCAAAAACTAACCTATGAATGTACCTACCTTTGCTAATGACTACACGTTAGCCTACTACCTTAATGCAGTTGAACCAATGGACTCTTTCACCAGCGAACATAGTGAGAACATGATGGAAATAGATATCAAGTATCTTAGTTGCAAAAAGCAAAAAAAGAAAAATAAAAGATCTGATGGCAAAAACCACATTGTGGTGGTGTCAGAATCAAAAAGAGAAAAAATAAAGGACGTACCTAAGGGTGAAAACCTCTTAGTATACCAGCTCAGCCAGTAAATATTGGGAGTCCAAAGTCACCACATATCATCCACTTAGCTCAATCATTATCAGCAAAAGAGTTAAAAGATTTCAGCAATCTCTTTTTATAAAAGAAGATCAACTTTGCATGGACATACTTTGATATGCCAGGCCTAGATCTTGATCTTAGCATGCACCATCTTTCTATTACACCAAGAGTTAAATTAGTCAAGCAAAAAATCCATAAAATGCATCCTCATATGGTCCTACTAGTTAAGGCTGAGTTAGAAAAATTGCTAAAAGTTGAATTTATCAGAGCTATAGACTATGCATAATGGATTTCAAACATAGTACCCATATCAAAGGTAGAAAAATCTATTATGGTTTGCATAGACTTCAGGGATCTCAACAAAGAATGTTGGAAAGATGATTTTCCATTGCCTAATATTGATATGATAGTGGATATGACTACTGGATATGAGATGTACTCATTAATGGATGGATTCTCCGGTTATAATCAGATCAAAATAGCTCCTGGAGATCAAGAAAAGACAAATTTCACCTGTGCATGGGGAACCTTTTGTTGGAACGTCATGCCATTTGGGCTAAAGAATGTAGGAGCAACTTACCAAAGAGCAGTAACTACTATCTATCATGATATGATGCATAAAAACATGGAATATTATGTTGATGACACTTTAGTAAAGAATATGAAGAGATCCACACATATTCAAGAGCTAGGCCTCATACTAGATAGAATGGAAAAATTCAAGCTCTGGTTAAATCCTAAAACATGTGCATTTGGAGTGACATCAGGGAAATTACTTGGTTACATTATTTTAAAGAAAGGACTTGAGGTTGATCCTGAGAAGGTCCAAGCTATAATAGAAATGCCACCTCCAAAGAATATTAGTCAAATGAGAAGTTTACAAGGATGTCCCCAGTCAATCAGATGCTTTATTTCTCAGCTAGCAAATAAAGCTCATCCCTTCACAAAAGTATTAAGGAAAGGAGCAACATACAACTGGGATCAAGAATGTGAACAACACCTTCAGCAAATCAAAGAATACATGTCTAATCCACCAATACTGATGCCACCAATTCAAGATAAACCATTGATTCTATATATATCAGCTATTGATTCCTCACTGGGGGCATGTCTGGCACAATAGGGTGAAAATAAAAAAGAAAGAGTTATATATTACATCAACAGAACATTGGTGTCTTATAAAATCAACTATACTATAATAGAAAAAGCATGTTTGACATTAGTCTTTGCATCATAAAATTGAGACACTACATGTTAGCACATTCTATCGAGCTAGTGGATAAGATTGATCCGCTCAAATATCTTCTCAGCAAAGCAACACTTATCAGAAGATTGGCTGAATGGGTCATGGTTCTTACAGAGTTTGATATTGAATATGTAGAATGAAAAGCCATCAAAGGATAGGTAATTGCAGATCAACTTGTTGATGCTCCACTTGAAGACACTCAACCTTTTCATATAGACTTTCTGGATGAATCTATCATGCACCTTGCTCAACAATCATGGAAGATTTTCTTTGATGGTTCTTTCACTCAATATGGTTCCGGTGTAGGAATACTTTTTATTACTCCTCAAAAATATTTAATCCCGAAGGCTTACAAGATTCTCTTCCCTTGCACAAACAAAATTGCAGAGTATGAAGCTTTGGTAAATGAGATCAAGTTAGCTATTGAATGGAAGGTTCTAGAATTACACATCTATTGAGATTCTTAGCTAATTATCAATCAAATCAATGATACATATCAAACTCAAGATGAGAAACTGATGCCTTATAAGAGAATGGTGGATGATCTCAAGAAATATTTTACTTTTGTGTCATTCTGGCAAATGCCCAGATCAACAAATAAAGTAGTAGATATTATGGCCACCTTGGCATCTATACCAGAGTTACAAGAATCTAATTTTTTCTTTGAATTCCTGGTGGAAGAGTTACATTACCCTACCTATGATTCTCCTAAGTCCCAAATAGTCTATTCTATTATTGGACATGACTCATCTCACTACAGCCACATTTACTCTTATTTATGAGACCAAATTATCTCAGAAAATCTTACCTGTAATGAGAAAAGGAACCTAACCCAAAATGCTTCATGGTACATCATCATTGCTAGTGATCTATTTAGGCAAGGTTTGGATAGTACTTTTCTTAGGTTTCCATAAACTGAAGAGTCCCAATGCACATTATCTGAAGTCCATGAAGGTATTTGTGGATCTCATTCAAATGATCTAACTTTAGCTTGGAAACTACTAAGGGTTGGCTACTACTGGCCCGACATGGAGAAAGATTCTATAAAGTTTTCTAAAACTTGTGGGAAGTGTCAGCTACATGGGAATCTCATACATGCACCAACAAGGGATCTCATACCCTTCATTACACATTGGCCTTTTTAGCAATGGGCGTTTGATCTCATTGGCCAAATATATCTTGCATCATCTAACAGACATAAGTTTATTATAACTTCCACTGAGTACTTCACTAAGTGGGTAGAAGCGGTTCTGCTCATCAAAGCAATCGATAAACAAGTAGCTATGTTCATCCTTAACTATATCATTTACAGGTATGGGATAACTTCATCCATTATGACTGATAATAGAGGACAATTCAAGAATAAAGATCTAGATGAGCTCTGTGAAAAATTCAAAATCAAACAGCGTTGGTCATCCATATATTACCCTCATGGTAATGGATAAGCTGAAGCATCTAACAAAAATCTGTTGACTATTTTACACAGAACAGTAAATAAATCTGGGAGGGATTGCCATCTATAGCTCAATCCTGCATTAGGGGCTTATAGAACAAGTATTAGAACACCTACTAGGGCTACACATTTTTCTTTGGTGTATGGATCTGAATAATTCTTACCTATTAAGGTGGAAATACTATCTTTGAGACTTTCTTTGCAAGGCCTTGTTACTGATGAAGACTACAAAATATCTAGATTGCAAGAACTCAAGTCACTGGATGAACGTCGACGAGTGGCATTCGATCATCTGAGAGTGTATCAAAAGATAATGTCTAAAGGATATAACAAGAAGGTTCGACAATGAGAATTTCAGGTTGGTGACTTTGTTCTAAGAGAAAATCCTAAAAATCAACAGTTTCAAGACAACAAAGGGAAGTTTGAACCCAACTAGCCGGGTCCCTACATTGTTACTATAGTCTTTGGCTCTGGTGCCTATCAACTCTCAACATCACAAGGAGAACAACTCTGTGAACCGATCAACACCATCCACTTGAAGAAATTCTTCACTTAGTATTCTCTGCTCCAATGACTTGTACAACTGAAAAAATCCTAAAAAAAAAAAAAAAAACTTTGCCAAGCAGGTGAAAACCTGGCAAACAGCCGCCTCTTGTACTGAAGTGCTCCATCTATCAATGCAACATTGGCATTTTCCGCTTTCTTTCATCTTTGATTTCAATTGTACATATCTTCTAGTTGCTTTTGTGACATCCTAGTTATTTTAGAACCCTCATGGCTTGAAACCGATCAATGTCCTAGTCTTAGGGTAATCGACTGAGCATTTTACATCCTAAGTACTATAAACCAAGTCATCTTTCTGTTAGTGATATCTGATCATCCAATCTGAGTCAATCACATGTCTCCTAACTACTAAAGAGTTTTATCACTAAGTACACAAGAAAAACAACATTACTGAAAATAATCACTAAACAGTTTGAGATATGATTGGAATTTTCTTTGTGTGTTGTCTTTTATATTGGTTTTAGATTATTATTCCCTCTGAGTAATTCGAGGAATTCTATCTTGACTAAGAGAAGTCAGGATTGGGGACATAATTTTTTCTTTGTTTTTTGCTTGTAGGAATGATTCCAATGATCTAAAAATATCTAATCAGCTCGGTGTCTGTGATAAGTGCCTTCATAATAAGGTGAAATCGCCACACATACCTCGACTCCACTTATTTGTATGCTACAGGGAGGTTGGCATCATTTCTTTGTCTATTTTTAGGGAATTTCTTTAAATGTGCAATCTGGATGCATGTGTAATCTGTCCAAGGATATAAATGAAAAAAGGGTCATTGCGGAGAAGATAATTAATATTGCACATGAAAAGGAAGGAACTCTTTTCTGCCTACTATGTTTGTAAATGCTCAGTGATGAAAATTAAGCATTTCAAATCCAGTGACTAGTTTTAAGTTGCATTCATTCTCCATTTTGTGCATTTCGAATGATTTCTGCATGATAACAATGATCCCTTTATCTTCTGAATGAGAGTTTGAAGTATCATCATTTCTTGGCTAAGTGGTCTCTTTTTCATCATTTCTTCGATCGATTACTTGTGTATTGAGATGTTCGTTGCATACATAAGCATCTTATATAGATCCATACATTTTATTATACACATTCAATTGCATTCATATTATTGCATAAGAAAACTAAAATTTTGCATTACTAGTTACTCATTTTCATCATTTATTTGCATATGAAAAGAAACAAAAACAAACATCCATATTCATCTGCATTACATACATCCATACTAAACAAATATGCATACATATAGAATAAAGCATATAGAAAAATATCTCATAATCAATCAACACAAATACGATGAAATTAAATCAAGATCTCGTATATATCATCATAAATATCTCAAAGTACAAATAAAAGTCTCAGGGTACAAATGATATCAACTATCATCTGCAATCTCTCATCGAAGTAAGAATCATAAAGGCTACAAAAAATTGGGTATATAACAAAATCTAAGAGCTATAAAAATATACCTCTCTACCTCTCCCTCATCGCCAAGTGGTGGAGGAGGTGGAACCTGCTAACCAGTATCCTGCCTAGGTGCCCGAGCTCCCTTAGATCACACCATATACTAAGAATATGGGACAACCTACTGTGCTATAGGAACTATTGCACTATAAGCTGCAACATAATAAGCCACCCGACTCATCTGGTGCAAAACCTCATGTTGAAGAGCATCTCACTCTTCCCTCATCTCAGCGAGATGACGATCAGGCTCAACTCTGACCTCCGTCAGCTGTCGGTCCCACTCTACAAGCTGTGTCTGAGCCACTATCAACTGTGACTACAAACCTGATAATCTTGATCTCATAGACCATGCTGCATCAGCTTCCCCTTGCTCCCTCATAGGCTCTCTGCCTCCATCTCTACCTCCACCTCCATCTCTCCCTCCACCCTGCACATCCCTCTGCTATCGCACCTATCTAGGAGTTGCCCACTCCTCCTCTCCTCCACCCTCTGTTGTCCTAGCACCACTATCCCCCACACCAATAACAACTGGTACTCTGTTGCTACTAGCACCAAAATCACCACCTACCCACCTAGAAATTGCCACTCTCCAACCCTATGCATGTCCCTGTCCCTGTGCCTGTGTAGTGAGCACCCTTGATTTGACTTATTTTCTACTAGAGTTGACTTTTATATTAAGCTTGATAGACTTATCTAGACTATATTTTGATGATTTGGATGATGATTACTCATATGCTTCAGTGACTTATGATTTATATTAGACAATATTGGACATATGCTATTTTGATTATCTATATGGATGTTGGTACTATCATGATTGATCATGTGATTTGATGATATATGTACTCAATGGATTTTATATGCTCACTATGTGATGGATTTATCATGGTTTTGATGATTATTATGATTACACTAACCCTACTTCATGATTACATATGATGAGATGTTTATGAGATGTGTTTGACTATATATTGTTTGACTATCTTCGTGATAGAGATGATTCCACATCACTCATTGCAAGCAAGATGTGTCGTCGCGATTCTCTATCACTTTCTTGTTCTATATATGTATATGTATATGTGGTATTGTCGTTTTGTGGTTGCAGGATTTTGCAGGTACCAAACATCGACTCCACCTGGCTTCACAAGTCTGACCGTGTCTTAGTTCCAATGGCTTATGTGGTTTGAAGATGGCATGAGTTTCCCCTCACATACTCTAGGTCTAAGTTGTTCACCGTGAGTAGTTAGTGTCTTGGCATAATTCACCATGTCAGTTAATAAGCTTGGTCTTTTGGTATTGTGAGTTTAGTTTATGCCGATTGATTTACTTGATTATGTTAGAGTAATTATGTGGCTCTTCATGTGTAGTTCTATATTTGGTAATGTTCATTTTAGTGTATTTAATTTATAAGTTTTGAATATTTAATTATTTGGTATTTATATTTATTTGATAATTAATGTTTATTGATTTTATGATTATCTAATAATTGATGAGCCTTATTGTTGTTTAATATTTGTGATTTAATCCTTAATGGTATTTGATTATTTAATTATTTATTTCACTTTCTATGGTTTAATATTTATTTGATATCTTATATTTATTTGGTTCTTTAATTTATTTCATTAGCTTTTGGTTTATTTGATTTTAATCTCCTTTTGGATTATTTAATTTCAGCTTATATTTATTTAATAGTTTGACTTTTATTCCTAAGTGGGGTGTATGAACACATTAAATTATATAAAGAAATAAAACATTCCCACTTAGCTAGATAAGAATATTTCATTTACCTTACCTACCCTTCACTCTCATTGGTCGAATTCAAAATGGGTGAATAAATTATATTATATGGTGGGTTGGTAAAATATACTCCAAAATGGAATATTTTGATTGACCGAAATTGAGGCTAGGGTTTTGGATTATTGTTTTTTTTTATTTTCTTTCCCGTGAAGTTTTACGGGTTGGTTTTTGCTCTTCTCTGGAAACAATTTAAGCAAGCTTCTTCCTTGGTTTTGTTTTTCTTCTCTCTTGGATTTGGCTGGAGCTTGGATTGGATTTGGTTTGGCTTGTGGGAGCTCTTCTTCAGCGTCAATCCATAACTTCAGGTTGCAGGTTGGAGTTCTTTCACTTTTGCATTTTCTTTTAATGGCTTCTCCGTGTATGCTTTGTGTCTGCAATGTTTTGGGTTTGGGATGAGAAGTTATTTTACTCTATAGTTTTATTATTGCTGAAGGTTAATATTTAGGAAGGAAAGCATAATATTATTTGGGTTTTATACAGTTGCTATAAGATTTATTGGTTTTTCCTGTGTATGGCATTTCATGGCTCTGTGAATTTGCTATGGAAATCTTTGGCTGATTAATCCTCTCATGTATGAGATGAGATTGGTCTTCCTTTATGAGTCCTTCAATTGTGATTATTTGGGACTGTCTTCATTTGATGCTTTGTGAGTTTTGCAGTGGTTCGGTTTATTTTATATCGTGAAGTTATTTGATTTAATATTGATCTATAGTTGGAGATATTTTATTGTGTTTATACCCAAGTAATCCTTGTTTCTGGGCATCTCTTTGCTTATGTTTTTCAAGCCTTTTTGTAAAGTCTATAATTTATTATTGTACCTAAAAGTTTTCTGAGTTTTCCATAAGTTTCATGCAAAAGCGTTGTTTTTGTAAAAGCGTTGTTCTGCATTGCATTTGCGTTGTTTTGTGTTGCATTTGTGGTGCTCTGCGCAGCATAAGCATTATCTTAAGATGCATAAGCGTGAATCTGGAAACATAAGCACTATTTTAGAGTGCATATGCACAACTCTGGAATGCAAAAGCATTGTCCTGTGTTGCATTTGCGTTGTTCTATATAGCATAAGCATTGTCCTACGGGGCAAAAGGGCTAACCTATCTATGTTTTGTATTTTCCCAGTTTTGGTCATTTTTGAAGTATTTTCCCAAAATGATTTTTGTACCAAAGGCTTTATTTGAGGTCTATTAGTATTTCCCAGTTTTGGGTTTGACCAGTTTTGATGCATTTTGATAGTTTTGAGTATATTTATTTTTCTATGCATTGTGAGTATTTTAGACTCTCTTCCATGTGGATAGGCCATGGATGATTGAGATATTTTCTATGTTGTTTTGGACCAGCAAGTGAGTAGGCCTTGCTGTGATGTTATTCTTTATTTGATGGCAGCACTTGATGGCTTGATATGCCTTTGTTATTGCTAGCCAAGAGGCCCATTTTTCTATATTGATGTTGTATATGTTGTTGTAGCTTTGTTCATGTTGTAAGGGTATATGTGAAAGTTGTTGGCTACTTTAAGTATTATTTTCATGTAAATATGTTGGTAGAGCCTCTTGTGATTTATTGTTGGGCCATGTTAAGAGGAGTGGGCTTCCTTGTGATGACCGGGGTCACGAGAGATAGGCTTGCATGAAGTTCCTTGTAAGGATGCATGAAGTCTAGACCACCAGGGTGTTGGCATTTTGATGATGTTGTGATTGTCATTGATGGACACACACTTTCTTTGTGTACACTTTCTTGATGTATAAGTTATGCTCAACCAGTATTTGTTCCAACCGGTATTATGTATTATAGTCTTTAGACTATCGATGTTTTGCAGAAGATGTTTACCGGTCACAAACTGATTGAAGACCCAAAGTGGTATGAAGACCTCAAGCGGTTCGAGGATCTCAAGTGGTACAAAGGAACAAAGTGGTAGTTAACATTTTTCCAGTCTTTATTTCTGACAACCAGTAATCAATAAATTGTATGAATCGGTATTACTTTGTGATGAGTTACCAACTGGTATTTCTGTGATGAGTTATCATCCACCGACACTTTCGTGGTGATTTTGTGCCTTGTTACCGAATGTGTCTAGATGCATTGAACCCAGGAACATGTAATGTAATCCTATTGGACCGACATGAAATCAGACTCCTTTATAAGGACATCATGTCTAGGGTTTTAGATGATGATGAGGTTTTGAATGTGCAATTATAGAAGAGAAGATTAGGTTTATGTGAAGAGTAGGAGTGTGGAGATATTGAAGACTAAAGTAATGCTGAAATGCAATAACAATGAGCTATCATGGATCTAACCAAGCATACTATGCTACTATCTGGATCACTCACTTGTTGATTACTCACATCTTTGACAAGTCTGAAACCCTTAACTGGGCAGGCCTAGCAAAGCCTTTGTAAATCCTCTAACAAGGTGGTTCACAACTATGAATCTGAAATCCTCTCACAAGGTAGTCTTTAATAGGACTTATCTCCTAACAAAGATCTAGATTCCTAACAAGATATGTTCTAGTGAAGAACATTGTATGACCTTAACCAGTCTGGTTTCTATTCTATAGATAGTTACTTGTGAGTTTTTGCTCACCGTGGTTTTTCCCATTTGGGTTTCCATGTCAAAACATCTTGTGTTATGGTGATTCTGCTCTTGTGGGTGAATGCTTTGTTTTCTATTTGGTTTGCATTTATCTTAACCATTTTATTTGTAAATCTATCATACCGGTTATCTGCTAAACTGTTTGAGTTCATTAATTATTGGTATACTAATTCAGCCCCCCCTCTTAGTATTTGTCAATTGGTATCAGAGCCAACCTTTCTATAAGTTTAACCACTTGGAAGGAGATATGGGAGAATACACTGTGAGGGAACTTACTCATCATCTCACTCAGACTGAGAAAGCCTATGATGAACTCAAAGTCAAGTATAAAGCCTCTATGGCAAAAAAAAGAGAGCATGTTGAGAAACTAATGGAGCTTATTGAAAATAGTTCTTCTAATGAAGTAGACATGGATGCCCTAGTTGAAGAAGTTGAAAAATGGAATGAATCCAATGCCAACCTGAGAAGGGAACTGGAAGGACTGACTATCAGAATGTGTCAATAGCTTGAGAACCGAAGGAAAGCTGAAGATCTGGGAAAAGACAAAGATCATGAGATCTCCAAGCTGAAGCAAGAAATCTGTGCCCTTACCACTCATCTCCAAGAGAGTAAAGTGGAAAAAGAAGAAATGCAAGGTGAACTAAACATGGCTATTTCTAAGAATGCAACCTTGAAGGAATCCAATGCTTCTATTACCAAAGAACTTACTGAGGCAAAGAAGATACTTGCCAAATTTAATCAGAGTACTGCTAAGTTAGAGCAAAAGCTTGAATCGGCAAAACCGGTAAAGAATACCATTGGACTTGGTTTCTCCAGTTATGAGGAAGGTGAGACCTCTGGAACAAAAGATGTAGCATCAAAGAAGCAACCAACATCAAAGGATAAAGGTAAGAAAAAGTTAAAACATGTTTTCTTTAATTGTCTCAAAGGACATACTACTAATGTTTGTAGAAATAAGGCCTACAATAATTTTCCTTATGTTCTAAATAATAAACCTAGATCCAATTGAAACTGTTATGCATGCAACAAGTTTGGGCATAGAGCATTTGAATGTAGGTCTATTTTCCACAACAATGAGAGATGCCCTCCAAGGACTCAAGGAGTTATCCCAAAACCCACTATGAACTAGAATCCAAACTGGTATAATGCCTATGACCATCAGTCAGGTGGTGGTGGCTATCAAGCGGCAACCGGTTGGAGAGAAACCTATTTGATCTATCATGGTAGCGGTCACACTACCACAACATACAAAAGGAACAATGGTAGAATGAACAATGGACCATGGAGAACACTTGGAATGGTATGCTATCCTTGCAACAAACCGGGACACCCTGCCAAAACCCGTAGAATGAGAAAAAACCTATCAGATGATATACCGATCACTCCAAAAGTGAAGATTGATGTTGAAATTGTTCAAGCAGGAATGAATAAAACATGGAAAAAGAAACCTGAAGAAGTGTCACAAGATGAAACAATTTCTGCACCTAGTGTGGAAGTCTCTGAACCAACAAACTGAGCTTCAAAAAAGCTTAGAGGGAGCATACCGGTGAAATATTTGAACCCCCAGTTTATATCGGTAAAGAATTTAATCGGTATACATTACCTGTCATTTGGCAGAAGATTTTGAAGTGGTAAAAGGCAAAATTAGGGTTTGTACCCTAATGGTGGAGCATTTATTATGGTAGGTGAAAGATCATTTAAAAGGGATTTTTGATGCCATTTTCACTTATTTGTTTGCGAGCGAAGAAATTTTCAAGAGCAGAATGATAAAAGGCAATTTGACTTGCGATTCAAAGAGAACTCAAATCTTGTAGAAGAATCCAAAGCTATTTTCAACCTATCTGTGAAGAACACTAAGGAGTAATCAAGCAACTGAAGTGGTGTGGTGTGAGCTACATTGGAAAACCCTATATTTCAAAATTGTGAAGGTATTTCTTGAAATTCTTGTTAATCATGGCTTCTGCATCGCACTCTAGCTCTAGTGTACCATGGACTCAACTAAATTTATTCAAAGGAAAATGAAATACAATGCCCTATCCCAAATACCTATCAGAGTCATTATTGAAGAAGATATTTTAGGGTACATTGACAGTAAATTGGAAGACCTGGGATCCCTAGAGATTCATTCCCAGCTAGGTCTATTCTGTGGGGATGACAAGAAAATCAAATCAGAATACAACATCCTAGAGAGGAAGAAACTACATAATGTTGTTTATTTTCTTGAAGAGTTCACGGAAGAACACATCCACATCATCTTGAGCAGATTACATAGTGATAAAATGTACCTGGAATGGATGCATCATATCACACCAGAAGCAATTCATGCCATCACCGGTTTCTACAACATTGGTGAGGTGCCAGTCGTAAGGAAGGTCATTAAGATTGAAATGACTAAGCTCACTAGTTCTTTGAGTGACCAATGGGGAATGATTGTCAACCCCATCAAAGATGACTTGGTTAAGTATTTCTGCATGGTGATCAACTACCAAGTTTTTTATGCTAGCTGAATAAACTTTGTCCTTGTTGCTGCGGTGAATGTTGCATACAGAATGATCAAGGAAGACACCTCATTTGATTTGTGAACCTGTTTGCAAAAACAACTTCTACTGAACCTAAAGTCCATCAAATAGGACAATGCTCTGAGGTTCAGATTTGGACAACTTTTGGTTGGCCTATTTTTCTACTTCCAAGGCTATTTCCCAAGAGTTGGTGATATTCAATGGTCTACTGACCAACCGGTCACTAAGAAAATTAGGGAAAGTCCCCAAGTGATAGGAATCAGATATCCTGAGGTCTTGAATAAATACTTTGATGAATTCAAGCAGAAGATGAGTTAGAGGATGAGGATATCTAGAGATATTGTTAAGAAATATGAAGAGGACATCTTCTTTACCATAAAAGTAGATGAATGTATAATGGAAGCGGTAGAGCCCAGAAAGGAAAAAGAACCTATGGGATATGAGGTGATGTATGACATGTTGGATGGGTATACCTCTACCCTAATTGCCTCTCCTTTAGATGCAAATAAAAATTGAACCAACACCTACTTGGAAAGGGTAACATCAGTTGAAGAACCTTCAGTGAAAAAGGGAAAGGCAGTGCCATTAGTATCGACACCAGTTATCTCAACTAGCCCAAAAGTGACCAAGCGGTCACCTGCCAAGAAGAAACTTGAAGTTGCACCCGCTAAAGTATTTGAGAGAAAGTGGAAGACCACCGGAGTCCAAGGATACTAAACTAGAAGTGCAGCCTAAGAAAACCCAACAATCAAGCAAGAAGGCTAAGTCTACCGGTAATGCACCTGCATCATCAACACCGGTAAATATACACATATCTTCTTACAAGCCTCTGACACATTGTCAAAGGACTTTAAAGAATATCAAGAGAAAGGTGATTGATGACTTGAAAGAGTATTTTGATGATTTTTCTGATAATGACAAGGAAGAAGTAGAATAGGAAATGATAAAATATATGTGTGTGAATGACTGGTCACCATTTGAAATTAGATCAGTGACACCTGATTCTTTGTAAAATTCTTTGGACAATAAATGGCACATTGCCATTGAGAGAGAATAGGAAATAAGGGAGAAAATCTTTGCTCAGTATTTTCCTGATGACTCCAATTCTGAATTATTTGAAATTATGGACAAGAATAAAGGTCTCTTCTTCATGAGAAGAAGAAGACTCGGGCTACTAGAAGGCAGAACCTCTGAAGTGGAGAAGGACACGCATCTACATTCCAAAGCTGTTGTCCAGTTACATTGAGTGTTTGAGGCCAACAAGAAGGCCGAACAAGAACCTGACCAATCCTTAGCCAAACCGGATGAGGTATTTGATGGTGAAGGAGAAAGAGTTACATAATAGGTTGACACTATTGATGTTGATGCACTGGATGTTGAAGATGTCACTCTGGAAATAGAGAAGGAGAAACAGGATAAAGAAAACATAGAGAAGGAGAAGCAAGATAAAGAAGAAGTAGAAAAGGAGAAACTAGAGAAGGAAAAGGCTGATAACGAGAAAGCGGAGAAGGAGAAAGAGGAGGAGAAAAAGAAAGTAGAAGACAAGAGGAAAGAAGAGGAGAAGAGGAAGAGGAAAGAAGAGGAGAAGAGGAAAGAAGAGGAGAAGAGAAAAGAAGAGGAGAAGAGGAAAGAAGAGGAGAAGAAGAAAAAGGAGGAAGAAAAGAAGAAGTGGGAAGAAGATAAGAAGAAGGAGAACTAAGGAAAGAAGAAGCAGAAAAGAAGAGCCACAGAGAAGGAGGAAATAGAGAAAGCCAAACAAGCGGAGACTCCAAAGGCAACAGGTGGTCAAGCCAAACTGGTTGACATCGCCAGCCCTATCGACCTCCAATCTACAGATGAATTGGAGATGTTGCAAAGCATAAAGCTTGCACAAGAAAGATTGGAAACATTGAGGAGGAAAAAGGAACAGGATGTTATTCAAACTGTGGTTGAAACTCTCACTAGTTTGATTCTCGGTACTAACCTTCCCAATACCGATTCCTCTCTGTCAAAGTTGAAACTTCTATGTACTATTGTAGAGGATCAAGTTCAATGTCTGGAAGATGTTGCTGAAGCAAATGCCAAGAAGAAGCATCAAAAGGCACTAAACACTACCTTAGTCAAGAAACTGAATGAGCTTCGGTCTCAACTTCAAAAAAAACAGAAGGATATAAGAGATGCTATGGATGAGGGCAACCTACTGTTGAGAAAAATAAGCCAACCCCGTCTATTTTGTGATGATGTGCTCACACAAAAGGATAAAATCCAATCAGATCTGTAGACGTACATAAGAAACTTCAAGACGCCATATGATTCTTTCACTACATATGGGCAAATAGTCCACCGATACCAACTTCAGTCCACTAGGATAGAGTTAGAGATCAACAACTGATCAAGAGATTTGTAGGAACTTCAATTGGTCTTATTTCCCAAACTACAAATTCTTCAGAAGTGCTTTCTCAATCTGGAAGCCCTAACTATAACTCAAGAGATGAGTAAAATTGATGCCATGGAAGAATAGGTATATTAGATGCAGACCAAAAGTGAGGTTGCTACCGCATTACTTGAGTCATGGTCATTAGACATGAAGATTTTTTTTCAGGATTTTAAATCGGTTTTTGACAAGTTTCATTCCTTATTGTTATAGAAATTTACTCAATTTTAATGATAATGAGAAACAAGAGTTATTTTGTAGTACTTTGTCATTGTTGGCAAAGGGGGAGTATGTTAGCACTTTAAGGGGGTAGTATACATTGTAATTTCTGCAAAAGGGATAGTGTATATGCTTAGGGGGAGTAATTTTGCATATGGCATATTTTTGTTGTAAAAACACTTAGATGTCAAAATTTTCCTAAGTGTTGCCATTAATGCAAAAGGGGGAGATTGTTGGCATTTTGATGATGTTGTGATTGTCATTGATGGACACACACTTTCTTTGTGTACACTTTCTTGATGTATGAGTTATGCTCAACTGGTATTTGTTCCAACCGGTATTATGTATTATAGTCTTTAGACTATTGGTGCTTTGTAGAAGGTGTTTAATGGTCACAAATTGACTAAAGATCCAAAGCAGTATGAAGACCTCAAGTGGTTCAAGGATGTCAAGTGGTACAAAGGAACAAAGCAGTAGTTAACATTTTTCCAGTCTTCATTTCAAACAACTGGTAATCAGTAGATTGTATGAACCGATATTACTTTGTGATGAGTTACCAATCGGTATTTCTGTGAAGAGTTATCATCCACCGACACTTTGGTGGTGATTTTGTGTTGTCTTATAGAATGTGTCTAGATGGACTAAACCTAGGAACTTGTAATGTAATCCTATTGGACCAACATGAAATTAGACTCCTTTATAAGGACATCATGTCTAGGGTTTTAGATGATAATTAGGTTTTGAATGTGCGATTATAGAAGAGAAGATTAGGTCTGTGTGAAGAGTAGGAGCATGGAGATATTGAAGACTAAAGTAATGCTGAAATACAATAACAATGAGCTATCATGAATCTAACCAAGCATATTGTGCTAGTATCTAGATCACTCACTTGTTGATTACTCACATCTTCGACAAGTCTGAAACCCTTAACCGGGTAGGCCTAGCAAAGCCTTTGTAAATCCTCCAACAAGGTGGTTCACAACTATGAATCTGAAATCCTCTCACAAGGTAGTCTTTAATAGGACTTATCTCCTAATAGAGATCTAGATTCCTAACAGGATCTGTTCTAGTGAAGAACATTGTATGACCTTAACTGGTTTGGTTTCTATTCCGCAGATAGTTACTTGTGAGTTTCTGCTCACCATGGTTTTTCCCATTTGGGTTTCCATGTCAAAACTTCTTATGTTATGGTGATTGTTCTCGTGTGGGTGAATGCTTTGTTTTCTATTTGGTTTGCATTTATCTTAACCGGTTTATTTGTAAATCTGTCATATTGGTTATCTGCTAAACTATTTAAGTGTTTGATTTCATTGATTATTGGTATAATAATTCACCCCCCCTCTTAGTATTTATCATAGGGCACATTGGAGTTTTCTGTGATTTGTAAATAAGTGATAACCTAATAATTGATGGGTTAGGTAGTTAAAATAATTAATAAGATGATAAATTGATTTGTGCCTCATGACTTAGTCCTAGGGAGGATGTTTTAGTATAAGCATGAGAAGGCCATGAATATGGTAAGCTAATCTCCCTTAGTCTCTCATAGGTGGAGATGACTACACATGTCCATTAGGCTAGTGCCTTGTGTTATTATGTTATTATGTTTTGAGGATGGCATGTGGTGACACTCCACTCCTACATGTGTTTCCCCTTTATGATTTATGATCATTCTTGTTGGATGCATTTATGTCTTGATGAGTTTTATGCCTTTGGGAGTTCATTCTTGTTGTATGTGTGAGTTTTTTCTTGAGAGTCCTTGTGTGGTTAGTCTCCCTGGTTATAGGTGTCAGCTTAGGTTTAGAGTATGTGTTGGGACCTTGTGTCATCTCCTAGCATGGGTGGTGGTTCCTTTGGTTCCACATGGTCGGCTAGTCGGTGCTTTTTTGCCATTGGTATTTTCTCTTGGATTCATCTTCTGTGGATGTGGATTCTTCTTCATGATGTACTATGGATGTACCTTGTAGCAGATTTATGTAATAAATAAGATGGAATGCATGTAATGTAATATCTTTGTATATAGTAGATGGAATCTTTTAGTAGAAAGAGCTATGCTCATGATGTATTTAATGTACTTATATTTGTAAGATGAGTTTTAGTTGGAAATTGGAATTTAGAGATATTATATATGTACTATTATAGAGATGTGATTTTATGAATCATGGAAATAAAGTGGATTATAGTTGGAATAGAATGGAATTGCATTATGGATTAGTCGTATTATTTCATGGAATGTTTATATGCTAGTTAGAATGTTAAATAATCTTGAAAGTGGAATATTCATGGATCAATGAGTGAATATGTTAGAAGAGGTTAATTGGATCTAGTAAATATAAATTATTCATAGATGCATTGGTAGAAAGGAAATTATGCATATCATGAGGAAAAAGTAATGTTGTAGGTTGCATATCTCATGGTTAAAGAATTAGATTATGATGCATTAATGAAGGTGAAATATACCTATTGCGTGTGTAGTATGTTATTGTGGAAATGAATTAAGTAATGATGTTAAAGTACCCTAGAGAAAGATTATTGATGTTGTGTTATTTCCGCTTGCATTATTTGATGAAATGAACAATGATGTATGTTCAGATTTGTTAATTGGTTAATGAATGTAATTAGATGGAGATGTTATATGTTGCATTAGATGTTATTAGAGGTTAATTAAAAAAAATTATCTCCATTTGTATATTATTTTTTAGTTTCTTTAGGGTATTTTGGCAGGCATTACAACCTATGCAGGGTCCTCATCCTCATCTTCCTCTATGATAAGCACATTCTTAGCTGGATCCATAAATCTAGGAAAGGGATGACTCTGAAACCAATCCCTATACTGGGACAATACCCCTGCATCTACAATATCCTCCAGATAGTCGCATCGAAGTCACTGCAATCTGGCAAGCGCCTGCATGCTCAACGTATATGACAACCTAGGGGTCCATCCTTGTCTCTCCTCATCCCCATAATGGGCATAGGCAGTGAACTCCTATGAAATCCCTTGAGGCCTACCATACTACCTCATAACCCAAGATACAAAAAATCACTCAATAACCATCATAGATCTGCCAATAAGAGGACAGGTCATGAACATATCTCTCCGCTAAGCTCTCCAGTCATCCCATAGCTCTAGACCCATGTACGATCTCCATACTACAATGATCAGATCATCGAGTTGTCATCACCAATACTCTTTCTTTCCCAAATGGGGCTGAGTAATGTATCCAAAATATCTATAAATGATCGAGTGGTGTGGATCTTTGGCATCATCCACAATAGGTCTACAAACTGGGATATGCTCCTAGGCCCAAATTTGTAGATACAACACTCCTCCTGCCATGCTCTTCCTGTCCCTGTATGCAATCTCATGCATCTCATGATACATGTGGGCTAACAAACACAATCTCCACCCTAATCTCTCAAGATTAATCAAAAGTCTCTCTAACATCCTAGCCCAGCCACAGAAGAAAACCTATTGTCCCTTGTCTGGCATAACAAAACAACCAATGAATCCTACCAATACACATGCCAGCAGAAACTACTCACTATATCTAGCCATCATATCATCCCAACTGATAGCTCATGCAAGGATGTCCTCATCATGAAAAATGTGTCTCAAGGCTAAGATACCAGGACACTAAGCAGAATCATAGTCGACCTTATCCCCAACAAATGGAATCCTCAAAATCCTGTAAACATCCTCTGGTGTAATGGTAATCTCTCCCACTGGTAGATGAAAGGTGTTATGCTCTAAATGGAACCACTCAATAAGTGCAGTAAGCATCCCATGATTCAAATGGATATCTGGCATCTGTAAAAGGTGAGTAAAGCCACACAAATCAATATGTACTCTATCTATATCAAATAACTTGTAGACTAGCCTCATCATAGGAGGATAGACACACCAAAACAAGATATGTGGTAGTCAAACCTGCATGAATTAAACAACAGAGCATCATCAAGTCATTCAAATTACACTATACAACATGTTAAACATCAAGCAAAACCAAATACACCAAATGCCAAATCAAATTTTCATGTTTTGACCCTTAAAAATGCTCACTATTTTTCATACGATATTTCACAGAGTAAGCAAAAACTCGTACAAGTCAGGATTAGATGTATCATGATAAAAGACTCCCATATGATAAAACACATGCATTCACATGATAAAATGGTCTTTCAAGAAAACTCTCGTATGATACTAGGACAACCCCAGATGATAAAACATATGGCATAATACGATAAACCATAAAAGAATAGTTTGTCGTACAAGAGATAGTATCATCTCGCACAACAAAACACCAATGACTGGTTTTGAATGACATGAAAAAGAAAAAACATTCTATCAAAATTCAAAATTGATGAAATGCAAAGGCTTAAAATTAGTCACTTACCACTGCCTCATAGTTCCGCGGTCGATTATGACATCTCTGGTGCTTGAATCGATGCTCTTGGTTCAGAATGACCATTTTTCTTCACAGAAGGCTTTTCAAATTTCAAACTTGGAGAGGTTAAAATGAATTGAAAATGACACTTGGACCCCTTATATAGCCAAAAAACCTAATTTTTCAACTTGCTCCAATGGACATGAAAATTGTACCCTTAGCTAATTTGCCCGTCCTGATTCCATTTTCGGCATCAAAATTGAACTCTGAGATCATTCTTCTAGTCAATTTTGCTCAACTATGACTACTTAGCACTTTCATCACATTCTCATTCTTTTCTTCAATTTGCACTCAATTACACATCAATCATCACTAAATCTTCAAATGATCTTCTAATTCATTCTTTGTGCTCAAGTAATTATCATTGCCAAAAATTGCCTAAAATCATTTACCCTCGCTATCTTTCAATTTCGCTCTCGATGGGACATAGTCATGACCTCATGACCTCACATCTTCAATGTCGAGAAAATTTTCAAAACTTCATCAAAAGCTGAGCAAAAATCTTTTCAACTAAAGAAAATAAAACAAATTCTTATCGTCAGGGGCATCTCAACTTCATCAACCATATCAAGCTAGGATCTCTCGATTATCTGAATCAAATCAATCGCTAGCGGTATATCAGTTTCATCGCTTCAATTCAAGCTGATATTGCCTTCATCTAAATCAGTCTCTTAATGTTAATCAGTTTCATCTCTTTTCATCAAGCTAATTATTCATTTAAACTCAATCAAAAGTTTAAAGAGTATCTTTGATCACACACTCAATCTAAGCATGTGTTCAATTTTATTGCATCAAATCAAGCTAGACAGTTTATCTTCGCTCATCTTGTCTTGATCCATCAAGTTCAAGATCGATTTTATCTTTGCTCACTATGTCTAGTTCAAACAAGTTCTAGATCAGTAACATCCACTTCTTGATCAATCAAGTTCAAGTTCAGTATCTTTTCTCTTCATTGTTCCTAGTTCAATAAAGTTCGGGATCGGTATCACTTTAATCAACTTTGTTTAGTTTCATCGCTTCAAAATAAGCTAAGCACCTCGCTCTTCATCTAGTTTGTGATCAATCAAGTTCAGAACTAGTATCTCTTAGACATCAACTATTCTTTGAACCAACATGCTTCTCACACATTAATTTATAGAGGGGCAAATGTAATACCCTAAAATTGGTCACCTAAACCATGGGCCCCTAATCTCGACAACATCACCAAAGTCCTAACCAAAGGCAATTAAATCAACTTTGAGTACACAAATAATTAACTCTTAAATCATTAAATGTCACATGGCAAGTGAATTATTCTATATTAATTAAATATTTATTTAATTAATTAAATCATTCCAAGAAAATCATTTTGATCAGTTATCCTATTTAATTATTAAATATCTTAGCATATTTAATTAATTAATAAATTTGCCATTTAATCCTAAAAAAAGAATTAATTTATTACAAAAGAGGAATCAATATGCAAAGCAAGAGTTAAATTGAAAATAAAATAAAAGAATTGAATTGAGAGAGAAATCAAACTTGAGATATTATTTCTTCTTCTAAATTGAGATAACTTTAAATCGAAAAAGAAATTAAATGAATTATTAACCATTCTATAAAATTGGAGCTCAAAGCTTCTAAGAAAAAGAAGTTGAGTTGCATTGAAAAGACTCTTTTCTTGAATAAATCAAAGAAATCATATGGAATCACCTATTTTTATCTCGAGTGCATGTAATTAATTGAATTTTATCTCCAATGCAAACTCAAACTTATAATCTGGATGCATTTCAATCAAACTATAATTGGAATCTATCTCAAGGTTAACTTAATCTAATCTCTCAGTTATTTCAATTATCCTAAATTGTGCTTTTTCTTGAATAATCTCAATCGCTCGTTGCTAATTGATCTTGACCGTTGGTCTCTCTTGTGATTCTCTATAAATTTAGCCTTCATCTCGCATTCAAAACACCCTAGAGATTTATTATTATTATACAATTTTTGCTCTGGAGTCAATGAAGATATTGTGGTTTCTTTATGAGATTATTGCATCTTAGTTTTTCTTTTTGCATATTTAGTTCAATCATGATTGCTAGAATTCATATAGCTTACTATTCATCCATCTAGTATAATCTTGCATCCATTTAGCTTAATATCATGCTCATATAGATTAAATCCTTTATCTTGGTGTAGTCTAGTCACTCGTATTGCTTATACAAATCTAAGAGCAAGTCTATACTTGCATCTTTTAGAAGGCAATTGGTCGATTTGTGATGGTTTTACTATTCATGCTTATATCTGTCTAACCATACATGTAATGACTTAATTGAAGTGTTGTGTCTTACAATTTGCAGATACTTATTCCACTTTTCACACACACAATTTTGGTAGGGGAAACTGAGATATTGTTTATAACTCCCAAAAGGGTATCTGAAAACATAATGTTTTTGTCTAGATCCTCAAGGTATCAAAATTTATCACCTGATTCCTTCAAAAGGAGGCCTAATAGCAATCGGATCAGGTTTATGGGTGAATGAGTCAAAATTGATGTTCTGATGGGTCGAAACCATGAAATCCTGTTTCATTTGTGTTCAGATGTTGTGAGAACACCCCTCCAAAGATTGTTGTATTCAATTGGTCAAATGGGCCATTCAAACCCTTAAGCCTAGTAGTAGCCCACTCTTGTATGCAAGGGTGTGTGTGGTCACACAAGAACTTGAGGAGTGTCAGTTGTCTGTAGGTGATATAGTGGAGCCTTGGGGTTTTCCAAGGTGATGTTTTGTGTCATTGAACCATTGCTCAACTTGGTGTTGTGCACAGATCTTTGGGATCAAGAATTATCAGTTGAGTCTGTGAACCTTAGAAGTTGACTGGTTGAAGGTTAACCTCCTTCTGGTCTATTGCCTCCTCGTCATATTGGTATCAGAGTAGGATTTTGAAGATCACTTGGGTGGTGTGGTCTTAGTGTATGTTAGAGGAAGAGATTAAAATGGGGGCTAACAAAATGCCTCCTAAGAGTTTGTCACAAGGTACAATGAAGAAGTTGATTCAAGAGATGCTTGAGTACAAGCTTGAATAATTGAAAAAGACTAAGGATAAGGAAGATGAAAATGAAATTGATGAAGAAGGGGATAAAGAAGATGGGGAATCCTCTAAGTGGGTAGAGGAGATACCTGAAGATCAGAGGGAATTTATAGATACCTTGAGGTTAGTCAATATGAACACCATTGACGGGTTGCCTATATATAGTGGAAGTATGGAAGAAGAAGAGGTGATAGACTGGATTGAGGCATTGACCAATCATTTTGAGTACAAAGAAATCCCTGAAGATAAGAGGGTTAAGTTGTAAAAAGAAAGGTTGAAGGGGTCTTCTCTTACATGGTGGAACTATGTACAAGGAGAGAGAGTTAAGGGGGGTAAAAGTATGATAAACTCCTAGGAAAGGATTAAAGCTAAAGTCAAGGCACAATTCATGCCTATTGACTATGAAGTGTAGATGTATAGAAAACTGCATAACCTTAGACAAAGAAACCTTGATGTGAATTCCTATATGAAGGAGTTTTATTAAATTAGTCTCAGATCAAAGAGACAAGAAGAAGAGTCAGAGAAAGTGGTCAGGTACTTGAATGGCCTAAGGATGAATATCCAAGATGAGATCAACATCTTGGCACTAGAGACAGTGAACAAGTATTTTCAATTGGCTCTAATGGTAGAAGAGAAACTAAAGAGAAGAAGTGAGAAGAGTAATAGAGGTAAAGGAGGGAGAATTTTCAGAGGTAAAGGCTGTTTTGGAGGAAGAAGTCCTAACCAAAGGTCTAGTGGTAAGTCTAGCCAAGGAGAGCAAGTTGGGGACTCAAGTAGTAGAGGAGGCTACCATGGGAGAAGACCTCATGGAAGAGGTGGGACAAATGGATCAGGGAGAGTATCCAAGTTCTCTAGTATGAGATGCCATAACTGCAATCATATGGGGCACCCGACCTACAAGTGTCTAGAGAAGGCCTAAAATTCTCATGGTGGTGAGAGGAGAACCACTTTGACTCAAGAAGATGCAAGGAGTGTAATATCTCTTGAAGTGAATTTTGTGTGTGTGAAAAGTGGAGACCTGTATTTGTATCTAAATACACAACACTTGAATTAAGTCATTAGATGCATGGTTAGTAAATCAATAATCAATGAATAATAAACCATTACAAAGCGACCCATTGCCTTCTAGTAGATGTGAGTTTAGATTGCTCTCAGATTGCTAAGCTATCCAATGACTAGACAACACCTAAACGAAGGATTTTGAAATCTATATGAGCATGAATTCAAGCTAGATGGATGCAAGATTTAAGCTAGATGAATAAAAGATATGCAAGATTAATCTATCATGATTTAAGCAATATGAAATAACTAATATGAAATATCTCAATGCAAATTCTCAATGAACCTAGAGCAAAAACAACATAATAACAATACATTCTCTAGGATTTTTTTGAATGAGAGATGAGAGCCTAAATTTATAGAAAATTTAGAAAGAAACCAAAGGCTGAGATCAAATGATGATGAGCAGTCAAGATTTTCCAAGAGGAAGCACAATCTAGGTGAATTGATGTGATTGGATGCTTTTCTCAGTTTTAAAGGAAATTGAACTAAAATTAAGATAAAATCAAGAAAAAACTGATTTATTCTCTATTTCATTCAATTTTGAGATTTAATTGTTTTAATTGCTTTATTTGAGATTATTTATCAATTTTTAATTTGTTTTATTCAAGATTATCTCCAATTGATTTCTTTTCTCAAATTTTTAATTCTTTTTTGGTCAATCAATTCCTTTTTTGATTTTTTGATGAAGATTTGAAAATTTTCTCGATATTGAAGAATGTGAGGTCATAAGGTCACGAGTATGCCCCCTCAGGAGTGAAATCAAAAGATAGCGAGGGTTCATGATGATAGGCAATTTTGAGCGATGATAATGATTTGAGCACAAATTGATTAAGAGGAATTTTTGAAAATTTTGCATTGATTAATAAGAAATTGAGCGCAAAGTTGATTTGTAGAAATTAAATTGAGATTTAGCATTGATTCATGAGAAATTGAGCACAATTAGAAGAGAGAATGAGCTTTTGATGAAAAGCACTAAGTAGTCAAAATTTTGTGAAATTTCGATGACAGAGTTGACATCAGATTTCAATTTCAATCTCGAAAAATGGACTCAGGACAACCGATTTACAAGCTCGTCATTTGATTTCATCATACTTGTGTTGATTGATTATGAGATGTTGTTCTATATGCTTTATTCTATATGTATGCATTTCTTTTCAATATAGATGAATGAATGCAAATGGAATATGGGTGTTTATTTTTGTTTCTTTCTATGTAAATAAATGATGATGCAAATAAATGAGGAAAATGAGTAACTAGTAATGCAAATGTTTATTTTTCTTCATGCAATAATATGAATGCAAATAAGTGTATGAATCTGTATAAAATTCTTATGTATGCAGCTAACATCTCAATACACAAGTACTCAATCGAAGAAATGATGATGAAAAAGAGACCACTTAGTTGAGAAATGATGAAGCTTCCAACTTCTCATTCAGAAGATAAAGAAATCAGTGTTACCATACCAAAATCACTCTAAATTAACAAAATGCAGAATGAAATGCAAGATGAGATGCAAAATGAGATGCAACCGAAACCTAGTCACTGGATTTGTCATTGAGAATTTTACAACCACAGCAGGCATATTAGAGTTCCTTTCTTTTCATGTGCAATATTAATTATCTTGTCCGCAATGACCCTTTTTTCTCATTCATATCCTTGGACAAATTATGCATGGACCCGAACTGCACAATAAAGAAACTCCCTCAACACAGACAAAGAAATGATGGGAACCACCCTGTAGCATTCAAATAAGCGAAGTCAAGGTATGTGAGGAGATTTCACCTTGATGTGATGGCTCTTATCACAAACACCCAGCTAATTTAGATGTTTCCAAATCATTGGGATCATTCCTACAAGCAGAAAACAAGAAAATATTATGCCCCCAATCCTTGCTCCTCTTAGTCACAATAGACTTCCTCAAGTTACTCAGAGGGATAATTATCGAAAACCAATATAAAAGACAACACACAAAGAAAATTTCCATGCATATCTCAAATAGTTTAGTGATTGTTTTCCATTTTGTTGTTTTGCTTGTTTACTCAGTGATAAAACTCTTCAGTAGTCAGGAGATAGGTAACTGACTCGAAGTGGACAACCAGATTTCATTGACGTAAAGTTAACCTGGTTGATATTGCTTAGGACATGTAATGTGCTCTTGTCGATTACCTAAGACTAGGACATTGATCGGTTTCAAGCCATGAGGGTTCCAACGAACCAGGATGTCACAAAAGTGATTGAAATATGTACAAGCGAAAACAAATATGCAGGAAAGCAGGAATGCCAACATTGTGTTGATAGATGGAGCACTTGAGTACAAGAGGCACCTGTTTACCAAGTTTTCAACTAATTGGCGGAGATTCATTTTTATTTTTTTTTACCAAGGTGCTTGTTTACCAAGTTTTCACCAGGGCATTTTCTCTCTTTTTCCCTTTTTTTTTTTTTGCATTTCTTCAGGACTTTTCTAATTTTTAGGATTTTTTCAGGAGTTTTTAGCTGTTTTTTAGGATTTCTTCAGGTCTTTTTTTTATTTTTAGGATTTTGTTCAGAATATTTTAGAATTTTTAGGATTTTTACGTTTGCCCCTAGTGTCTCGCAAGGCAAAAGGTATTTTGAGTACATGAATGGATAAGCGAATGATGGTGGACACTTTCAAGGACTAACTCACAATGTTAATCCAAGCACAGGATCCCAATATAGAAATGTAAACCAAGGATTTTAGCGATGTAAAGCAAGGATATAGTGCAGCGAAGCCATATGGTCCAAAGAAGTGGTCATGTCAAGAGGTTTGTGGAAAGCATGTTTTTTGCATTTTGTCCATAGTGTTGATCAAGATCAAGGGATAGATTTGGATAGGAGGTAGATATGATAAGCAAGATCAAAAGGGAGGTAATGAAGGATGTAAGCAAGAAATCGATAAGAGCTAAAGGGTCTGGATCAAGTGTAATAGATAGGACACATGAAGCCTGCAAAGATCCTTAACCTTGTCAAGATCAAAGGTGGAAAAGGGATGTGAATGTAGATAGAATGAATGAGGGATAATGGAGGGTGAAGGATAATGGAGGAAGAAGGATAATAGATGAATGTACATGGATGGAACTTTCTCCCTGTGTAAAGTGAAAAAGGATAATAGATTACGCATGACACCTATTTGCTAGGTTTTCATCATGGTACTTGCCCAAGGTGCCACAAGAAGTGGTTTTCACACAAGGATGAATTTATTTCTCTTTACTTTTTTTTTTTTTTTTTCACTTTTTCATCAATTCTTTTTTTTTTTGAAGATAATGGAGGCATGATAGGGTATGGAAGAAGGACCCCAATGTCTCGTTGCTTTGGATGGTACCCTTAGAATATGAGTTGCAATAGACCATGGCTATGAAGGTATGTTCAAAGATGTTGGCAGGATAATGAAATGAAACTAGGCCAAGGATTTATGCAAAGGATTGGATAAGAGGGATGGAAGGGTGAAAAACAGGTGTTGGATAATGGATGGGATGTTGGAAGAATTGTGTATGGCTAGATGGAAATGTTGGAAAGATCAACATTGGCACACACCTTGAGGGATGGTCGACATATGGAAGAGAAGTGAATCTTAGGTTTTGAGATTTGGATGGAGGAAAGGTTATAGATTTTGGGGCATAAGAACCCAAAATGGATGAAGGAGGTGATGGAGGAATAGACTCAGAAGGTTTGGATGGAGGAAGACCAATTTTGGATGCCAATTTTGATTTTTGTTTAGACTGTTGTACTTCAAGCAGCCACTTAGGGATCCACATGGTTTTTGATTTTTCATGATTTTTTAGTTCCTTAGAGCGCATTTCTTTTACAAGTGCCTTAGGAACCCATATAACGTTTGACTTTTTTTCTTTCTTTGTGGGCCTTTGTGGCATTTTGTATTTTTCTTTTTCTTTTTGGATCATATTTTTCTTTGTTTTGACATGTCAATTAGATGGGACATGTTGATCCTTGAATACATGTGGATTACTTGACTTATGACTTTTATGCTTGGCATCCAAATTACTTGGAGGGATATGTGTGGATAGATAGGAATGATATGGAGTTCTTTTAGATGGATGGAAGGTACTCAAAGATGTGTGCCTTTGTTGATCCTGCATAAGGGATGGAGGGATATAGGGACCTAGAATGGATGGAAGTGATGATTGGGAAAGCATATATTTGGATTTAAACTGGAGAAATGTAGGATTTGTTACTATTTACTAAGTTGTCATTAGTTTTATGTTCAAAGTCATCCTATATACCCTAGTCGATTAATACTACAAAAAGATTCAGTCGGTAAGCACTAAGGGTGTCAGTTACAGAAGAAAGGCTAGTCACCGAGATGATATATACCGAGCTGTTTACCGAGTAAATTTCCTATATCCACATTTTGAGTTGATCTATCAATTACCAAGGTATGCTATGAGCATGGTAATTTCATATTGAGCACATAGAGTCTGCTATAACATTTTAGATGTAAAATTGCAGATATTTTGTAAAAGATTTTGATTGAATTATTTTGAGTTGTGTTAGAAACCTTTAAAAGGGTAAAAGACTCTAACAAGGTCTATAAATTGTAAAGCCTTTAACCAGGTACAACATTTTGTAAAAGTGTTTGTAAAAATCCTTTAGCAAGGTATATCTAAATATCTTGATACGCCTAATAGGGTAAGCTATTAGAAATAGCTAAACATGTAGCTCTAACCGAGCAACCTTTATTATTGCAGTAGTGAAGTTGTGGGTGCCATCCCCACTGTAGTTTTTCTCTCTAACCAAGAGTTTCTGTGTAACCAAAATCTTTGTGTTATGGAGTGAAATGTGTATGGATGTAATTTCTATGATTGTGTTTTGGCTTTATATATTATGAGATCAACTATATACAGTTTCTATTTATCAATAAGATTGTTTTTAAAGAAAAGTTTTGAAGTACCGATTCACCCCTCCCCTCTCAGTACATTAGCTTTCATTGTTGGACCTAACAATTAGTATCAGAGCTATACTCTTGGAAAAGGGTTTTATAGCCTAAAGAGAAAGATCCCATCAATGGAAGGCTATAAATAATCACGCAAAATTGTGAATCTCCAAGAAGAATTGGATCATGCTAATCAAGTGATTGCAGACATACAGAGACAAATGCAAAAATCACTGAAAGTAAGAAGAAGATTGTCTAATGATTTACATGACTCACAAGAGTTGGTAGAACAAATTGAGACATCATCTGAGAACAGCATATCAGAAGAGTTTGAAGAAATGATTATAGAATTAAAAGAAAAGAACAAAGCACTGAATGATCAGTTTAAAGCAATGAGAAGGGAACATGAGTATTTCAGCACACAAATGACTGAAAATCTTGATGCATTGAGAACAGCTGAAGATAACATAAAAGGTATAGAAAGAGAAAAACAATAGGTAGAAGCATTGGTATCTAAAAAAGAATGATGAAATCACAAGGATGACTGGAATTCAACATAATCTATCTGATCAATTGGGTCATGCACATCATGAAGCAACTCTGAAAGAAAATGAGAACCAAGCATCAAAACTTGAATTATCAAGATTGATTGATGAACTTGAAGCAGAAAAGAAGTCAAAAGAAACATTGAAGAAAAGTTATGAAGCATCAAGAATGTTGGATAAGCAACTAAACACAAGATCACCCAACAAATCTGTCGAACTTGGTTACAAAAGAAACAACTCTACCAACAAAGGAATTAACACCACCAAGAAAGGAGAATCAAGAAGGAAGGCTAGAAACAAAGATAAGTTAAAATATACAAGCCTATTTGCAACTACTGTGGAAAACAAGGACATACTACCAACATGTGTCGAATCAGAAAAGGTAAGCTACCAAATGTCACTAGGTCTTATAGTTATTGTTACAATTACAATAAGTATGGTCACACATCTAAACAATGTAGGACAAAGTCTGTTAGCAATTATCAAAAGGCAAAATTCAGGGGATTTTGCAAAAACTACAATAGATATCGACACAATACCGAGAAGTGTTGGTTTAAGAAGAAAAACTACATGTGGTCTCCAAACCAAGCAAATGATAGAAACTACCAAACTCACACAAATCTCAATCGACAATATACTGATGTACCATGGGATTACAATACAAGAATATGGTGTGAATGTTGTGGAAGGTATGGACATATAAGTGCAAACTGTATGATAAGGTTTGGAATGAACAATCAGAGATCATGGAGAAATCCTGGAATGGCATGCTTTCATTATCATAAAGTTGGACACTTGGCTAAAGATTGCAGAGATCAACCCAGAGGAGATACTGAAGAGATAAGAATCAAATTACAAAAAATTTGGAAAAAGAAGGAAAATGGATCAAATAATGAAGAAAGCACCTTACCTACTGAGTTAGGTGTTGGGACTTATTAAAATTGAGTCAAGTTTTCAGGCCCAATTCAAATTTTTGCTTTGCATTTCCAAATGAGTCAGTTTGAATGGCCTAGTTAGAGAGAGGGCAAAATGGAGCCAGTTGATTTTCGAGGGGTAAGGCTTTGGAAAATTGTTGTACACCTTTCATTTGGCCTATGCAGTGATGTGCAACTTTTAGAATTCAATTTGGATAAGTGTACGAGGTACCCATTTCGAGGGGTGAGCTGAAAGTGCATTTTAGGCACAAATGCATATTTTACTACATAGCCTACTTTGGGTGTTTATATCTTTTGCCCCGTTGATTGTCATGATGAATTTAAAAATGGATTGAATTCTATGCATAAATGTGAGTCAGCATGAAAAATTTCATGTCTTCATGAATTCATTTGCTTAGTTTTCAAAGCTTGAACTGTTTGCAGTTTGCATGTTTTGGCAAGTCCCTGTTTCGACACCTAGTCGGAGCCCTATTTCGCATAAGTGTAAAAGTTGCCTCAGTGAGTGTTATGCCATAATTTTTGTTCCAGGTTATTTTTGGTATAAATGATGAGTCATGTTTCAAATTTCAAGCCTCTGCCAATCCATTTGATTGGTTTTCAAAAGGGTCTATTGAGCCATCTATTTCAGGGATCCGTACTTTTGTTGCCACATCAGTTAAAGTAGCCATTTTCATGAGCGTGCCATTTGCACCTAGTCAGACTTTTGGTCGAACTGAGAATTTAAAGATTTAATATGTACTTCAAGGTACTTGTGTTTCAAATTTGAGGGTCTACGAAGGTTGTTTGGTATTTTTGAGAAAGGCATCATGTGTTGCCAGAACATTGACTTCAGTAGGTCTGCAGTGTCGACAAAGCCAAGTGGTCATTTTCGGCAATTAATATCTCTTCGCTCGGGACTCGTCTTGAAAAACCATTTGGTATAATTCATGCTTGTATATCAAAGTACACGCCTGTTAGATGGAGAGGTCCAAAAAGGTGTTTTGACCACTTTGAAAATTACGTCTTCGTGATTAAATGTGAAAATGTGGGGTAAGTGCCTGAAAGTTGCAAAATTCAATTTAATGATCTGAAAATGGTGCCAATCGATTCTAGAGGTAGGTTTAATGTTCCTGAGATATTCCAGAGGTCATTTTCATGAAAACAATTTTTTTTTTAGTTGGACCCACTGCGGGGCCCGACCTGGCTCATGCTCGCAGATTGATTTTATTGGCGACTTTGTTTAATAAAGGATTTTTAGAATATCTAAATGTGGATTGTGATTCTAAGGCATGTTATATGAGTGATGATGATAGAATTCATCTCCCATGTAGTCGCAATAAAGAGGCAATAATGAATTTTCCAAAGCAAATGTAATTGGCATGACACCAAATTCATCTTGGTGGCAGTGGCAAATGAGAGGGCAACAATGACTCTCAGCAAATGAAGAAATAATTAGCAGTGAATACCAATCTCTAGTAGTCCTCCCTATGTGTGGTGTTAAAGGGGGATTTAAAAATTAAAACAATTGCAATGGGCATGCATAATGCCAAATCCTTCCTCCACGTGGTTGAAAGGCAAATAGAGGAACTCTTAGCAAGTGCAAATCTAGAAAATCAAAATCCAGTACCTCCTCCTGCATGGTTATTGGGAACCATAGAAACTTCCACTTCAAATGCAATCTGGCAGATTATACAAAATCAGAATACCAATTTCCCCCTTTGTTGTGCATGGACTTTGAAGTGGTGCAGAGCATGTTGAAAAGGCAATAAACTCATGCAAATGCAATAGCCAACATCCTCCCATGCTCACATGGTGATGGAGAAGGGGATGCAGAAAGAATGCAATGTTGCAGAGGACCTCTAAATGCTAGACGCGGTATGCAAAGGGGCAACAACATGTTAAACTGCAAGCAAAATGCAATTAGTAGGTATAGTTTTTTGGCGTGATGGCATTGAAGTTGGAGAATACTGTAGAAGACTTCAGCAATTCTCACATGGCATGTGAAGAAAGCAGTTTGAAACACAAGAAAATGCAGATTTGGAAAATTGAAATGCCAATCAAACTCCCTCACCCTCACATGTTGCCCAAGTCTTCCCTGTTGTGGTGTATGAAGAAAGCAGTTTGAAAACAAATTAGTGCAATCAATAGGTGTAATGAAAATCCTTACCTTTGTGTGGTCTTTCTCTATTGTGCATGGCATGGTGTTTGGAGGGTATTAAAACAGGTTTTCAATGAATGCAATTGGTAGGCATGTGCCTAACTCCATGACCTCTGCCAGTCCTCCCTCCTCTATGCATAATGAAAAATGGCAAGGCACCATTAAAACTAGAAAGAAAATACATTACTAGGCAAAATGACATTATCCCACATTCACTGTGGAGGGGAACTTTTTGATGTTTAAATATAAGTCCCCACACTAGTAATATGTCAAAACCTCAAGAGGATTTTGACGCAATGTGCTAAGGGTGCCCAAGGCAGACCCCATGCACGTGGGCATGGATCCCAATGCAACCAAGGTGGTGACACATGATGACAGGTGGACCCCACTCAGGAACGGATCCTGAGGCAGGCAAAATTTTGTAGAGAAGGAGTGACTTAACTGGTGAGTAGGTTGCAGATGATCGACGATCAACATGAATTCATGAAGGAGAGATGCTCGTGAGTTAAGGGCTGCGAAATGGCAAAAAACCCAAGCTCAACGAAGGGAGTTAAAGACCAAGCAAGTTCAGAAAGATCCAACGGCTCGCTCAATTTCAAAGACTAAAGATGCTCATTGGATAAGCATTGAGAAATGGTGAAAGCCAAGTGGTAGGTCCAGTTGGCGATCCAGCAGGTGGGTCCCGTCCTGGTGGTGCGCAGGTGGCAGACACATGGCGATGACGGGATGACGAGCAAGCAGCTTGGTGGTAGACACATGGCGGAGTGATGAGGTGTCATCCCAGATGGTGCCCAGTGGATCCTATTAGCCAATCAGAGACCACCACGTGGCAGGGTGTCAGGTCAAAGAAGGGGTGAAAAATCAAAGTTAAAATCAAGTTTAATATATAGTTTCAACTATATTAAAAATTCAAAAATTTAAATGATAGAGCCACATGAAGAATTAATTCACCCAGAGGTCCATTTTTTGACAAAATACCAAGTATTATATATTGCCGAAAAGCTCTCAAGATGAGGAATGTAGTTATGAAGTTTGTTTTGTAGTTATGAAGTTTTCTTTAAAAAAGATCAGATATTTTGGGAGCAGTTTCCATGGGAATGAAATTCAGTTAAAAAGGAGACACTTGGCAATTTCGGTTGCAGACCTAATCTTTTCCCTCTTCCTTCTTATTCCAATTTTCTTCTCATTGTAGGGGTTCCGGAATTTTGTGAGAATGGCTCTAGTTTTCATGGATTCTAGTTTTGAACTTCTTGACCCAAATTTGTAAAATTCTTTGGTTTGTTTCAGGGTACAGAGGATTTCAGTGCAGTATTCAAGATGTGTTTTCTAGTTACAGACTTTACTTGTGTTAGGCATGAGTAATTTCCCTCAATATTGTCTCTGTGTATGTATTTTATTATTATGAATTCAATCCTGAAGGAGGGTGAAATTTGTCAATTTCAAGGAGGTTGTGTGATTGTTTGTGGGTATCCTTCAATGAAGGTTTTAAACTTTGTAATCAGTCATGAATAATGGAATGTGTCCCAGATTTGATAATTTTGTGAATGGGTCTGAGTAATGCATTAATATAAGGTGTTAATGCAGGGATATTGTTCAAGGAAAACCACTTTGTAACTAGGATACATATTTGCAATTCTATGTGTGACTCTGTTGTCCAATGAACAAGGCACTGGTCTTGCAGATTTGGGGATAGTTTCAGATCAACAATTTTAAAAGACAAATATAATTTCCCTTTATGTTTAGGGATTTGTGTTCTATCCATCCAAAGATCTATTTCACTTATTATCTGTACAAGATCTAGCCAATTTGTATATGTTACCTAATTTGTTGAGTTCGTGGAATGGTTTATCTACTTCATTGATGTTGTCATGGTGAGTAAATGAGTTAGTTTCATGCATCAAAAAGGGTGTCCCCCCCTAGGTTTAGCAGAACCTGAAGTGCAGGAGGATTATTAGGATCCTATGTTATATTTTCCAAGCCTTGAGGTGTTTCATTGATTGAGATTGGCTATCTCATAGATAGATTTGTAGGTGTTATTGGGTTAACCAGTTTTGGTGAACAACATTAGGTACATCTACTTCCAATTAATCAATAAAGGTATGAAGAGACTGCATCTTCACAAGGTTAGATCTTAATAGTTCCTATTTTAATCATGGAAATAACTAAGAAATCTACATAGCTAAAGATGTATTAACATTTTTGAAATTGTATCTAATCTTATGATTTACTAGTGAAGTTGGTAAATACAGTAAACCTGTCTAGTTGGTAAAAGCATATAAGGAAGTTAGTCGATAAAGTGTAAACAAGTGCATTTAATGCTTATCTTACCTAACTACACGAAGCCTGATAAGGTAAAGGGTGTATTTAAAGTTCTTTGTGCAGTCATTTTACACTTACCAGTTTTCAAAGAGCAGAGCTAAGCGAATCAAAGGCGATCAAACATTTCAGAGTGAATTTAAGGTATTTTCACACAATCTTAAATGCATTTTCAAGCAAGTTAACCGATCAATATCAGTTGTGAATATTTGCATTATATTTACTAAGTCAAAAGCTTTTTCTAGTTATTTGAAACCCTAAGCTATTTCATTAGTAGAAATCCAAAGCTTGAAATGGCCCCCAAGATGTAGAAACCAATTGTAGTTGAGACTATTGAGAAGCCCTCACTTAAGTATTCCTTACCTCCGAAAGTGGCATCTGAACCCGATGAGAAAACTACATTTTCTCTTATTCCAAATAGGGTTCTATTGGTTGAAGATGTCAAATTTTATACTAAGTGCCATGTAGAAGAGCTAGGTCATACCAAAATTAAGGACATGTATGATGAACTTTGCATCGATGGAATCCTAGATAGTAAGTATGAGCATATCAAGGTTAAGGGATTGACCAAAGCCCTAACCTATCCTCAAGTTTCAAACCCCAATGGGTCAAATTTGTTTTGAGAAGAGTGCATGATGACTTTATGTGGTTAGAAGACCAACTATTCAAAATCACCAAGGAGATTATTCACATAATCACTGGATACCCTATATACGACCGTGCCCGTGCATAGAAGATGATTTCACAAAAGGAACTGATAACCTTAACCGGAGTTGAGTCTGATTGCAAAGGTCTTAAGTTGAATAATGTAACAGATGTAGAACTAAAGTTTACAATTAGAGTCCTCGGTTATTGTTTCTTTTAGTCGGCAAGAGAGAATAGTGTACCATGTGCAGCTGTGGATTTGGCCTATAAAATTGTGAAAAAGGTTATGAAAATTGATCTATGTGAAGTATTGTTGAAGAATCTTTTTGAGAATCTCAACACAATAAGGAAACCTAAGAAGAATAACTCTACTAACACACTAAATTTTGGGTCACTCTTAGTGTGCATGTTCTTCTATTTTCAAAAGTTCTTTCCCTTAGTCGGTAACATTGTTTGGGAACTACACCGACCAATCACCCATCAGATAAATGATTTTATCAATCAGCTAGGTGATAACTTCAATGAGATAATGGATGACTACTTTAATAAATTTCAGGAAAAGATGCATAACAGGTACAGAATCCCACCTCAGCTAATGGAGAAATATAAGGATACTATATGTTGTAAAGTGGACACCAACTACTGTTATGTCAATGCAGTAGAACCCATAACTCAATCTTTACCACCTATGGGTTATGAGATTGATTTTGAGATCACTCAACAATAGATAGATGCCTTTCTGACACTTCCAAGGCACTCGACCGAGATCAGATATGGTACCTATGAAGAGGTAAAAGAGAAGGTAAAAATGAGCATAGTTGTACCAAAGGCTACCAGAAAAGCCACTAAAATGATAAAAGACTTAACTGAGAAATTTGGAGAAGGTTCTACCTCCACACCTACTAAGCCAACAGGTAGGAAAGATAATCAACTTTCAATTGAGGAAGAATTTGAAGCTCAGAAAGTAGCCATCACTCTGAGCACTGAGTTGCCAAAGGGAAAAATATTGAAAAGAAAGAAACAAGATACACCTAAGGTATCATTGACTCCACCAATGAAACAACCTAACACTAGATCATCTGCAGTGTCACCTGGTAAGAGGCAGAAAAATGTTGAATTGCCTAAAGTTACAAAGACTTATAGAAAGTCGACCAGGAGACTCATTTTGAATAAGGAGTCAAGTGACACAAAATCTGAAGACAAAAATAAATTTCAGATTATTAAAAGCACAAAGGAAGATGTACATAGTGTTGACAACTTTTGTGCCAAATTGAAACAATATGGAGGATTTGGTCATTCAGGTATGTTAAATATGACTCCTGGATAGAAGAAGAAAAGAGACAAATAGAAGAGTCAATTGTATGTACACTTCTCAAATTCTGAGTAGTTCCATTGGAAGTAAATAACTTTCTTCCAAATGCATTATACTCTCATATTGACAATAGATGGAAATACGCTATAAACTCGGAGAAGCAGATAAGAGAAAGAGTTTTAGTACATCTCTTTCCAGACATGTCGATAGATGATATTAGAAATTATTTGAAAAACTACTAGACAAATTTTCAAGTGAAGCATAGAGCCTTGAAAATGATGAATGGACTTTATCTTGAAGTCGAAAAGGGAACCAAGGAAAAATGGCAAGAAATCTTCAGAATTCAGACTGAAGAACCTCAAGGTTAAGTAGAAATAGTTGACATTAGTGAGAAAGATCCTGATTCAAGTATTCAACAAGATGAGGATGTCATGGACACTAAGGCACAGGAAGAAGAAATGATAGAGGGAAATGCCTATGCCAAACTGGTAACCATTGATTCAGTCTTGGAACAGGTTAAGTCCTATCCTCTGGTAACTCAACAAGTGACAACCGCGATACCTCAGGACATAGAACAAGGCAAAGAGGATCATAAGGCTACACAAGGTAAATCTACCCCTCAAGCCACAGGTGAGCAAACTTCTCAAGCTCCTGCAAGCACTCAAACTGCTACCACTGAGACCCCAAGCAAGGAATCACCAAAGGCTATTACTACTTATCAGATTGCCATTAGTTTTATGTCAAAGTTATACTATATACTCTAGTCAGTTATCTATTACCAAAATATTCATTCGGTATATTCAGTCGGTATGTACAGTCTAGTCGGTTACAGAAGAAAGCAGTCACAGAATGCAGTATACACCGAGCTATCTACCGAGTATCTTTACATGTCTACCAAGCAGCAAAGATGACACACTGAGTTGATTTACATTGAGTGAAACGTGTTACCAAATTCATTGAACCTAGACATGCATATGAAAATGTGTTACGAGATCGAGGCACATCTAACCGTTATCACATTGGAAATTGCACTTAAAGATTGTGTATGATTTTGAGGTTATCTAACCAATGAAATATTTTGCATGGTTATTCATTCAATAAATCATGTTTGTAAGATCGAAGCAATGAATTGGATCACCATCATAAGAGATCTATTTATGTAGCATGAGTTAAGAGTTAAAGGTGTGTGCATGAGTGTAAGAAGACTGTTACAGAGACACAGAGGTCACCAAGAAGTTTTTCAAAGAATAGTCGAAGAACAGAGTAAACAGAAGGGTTTATCGAGTTACTATATGGGTTACCAAGGTATGCTATAAGTAAGGTGATCTATTCTAAGCACATAGAATTTTCTATAACATTCCAGATGTAAAGTTGCAGATATTTGTAATGATTTTATTGTAATATTTTGAAGTTGTAAGAGAAACCTTTAATAGGGTAAAAGACTCTAATCAAGTCTATAAATTGTAAAGCCTCTAACCAGGTGCAGCATTTAGATGAAGTGTTGTAAAATCCTTTAGCAAGGTAGATCTAACAGATCTTGTTACTCCTAACAGGGTAAGCTATCAGAAATAGCTAATCATGTAGCTCTAACTGAGCACTCTTTATTATTGTAGTAGTGAAGTTGTGGGTGCCATCCCCACCGCAGTTTATCTCTCTAACCAAGAGTTTTTGCGTAACCAAAATATATGTGTTATGGAGTGAATCATGTATGATTGTTATCTATCTATTTTAGTTTTATATTATGTTAGTTCACTATTCGGTTTATGCATAATAGTAAAGATATTGTTGAAGAAATGTTTTGAAGTACTGATTCACCCCTCCCCTCTCAGTACATTAGCTTTCCATATTGGGCCTAACAATTGGTATCAGAGCTTGAATCTTGGAAAAGGGTTTGACTACCTAAAGAGAAAGATCTTATCAATGGAAGGCTATAAACAATCTCAGAGGATTGTGTATCTGCAAGAAGAGCTGGATCATGCTAATCAAGTGATTGTAGACATGCAAAGGCAAATTCAAAAATCTCAGAAAGTGAGAAGAAGATTATCTGATGATTTGCAGGACTCTCAAGAGTTAGTGGAACAAATTGAGACATCATCTAAGAACAGTATATCTAAAGAGACTAAAGAAATGATTGGAGTATTGAAAGAAAAAGAACAAAGCACTGGCTGATCAACTGAAAGCAATGAAAAGAGAACATGAAAATTTCAGCACACAAATGACTGAAAATCTAGATGCATTAAGAACAGTTGAGGATAAAGTAAGAGATATAGAAAGAGAGAGACAACAACTTGAAGTCTTAGTATCTAATAAGAATGATGAAATCACAAGGTTAACTAGAATTCAAAAAAACCTATCAGATCAACTAGGTTATGCACATCATGAAGCAATTATGAAAAATGATGAGAATCAAGCATTGAAACTTGAAGTATCAAGGTTGACCGATGAACTTGAAATAGAGAAGAAATCCAAAGAAACACTGAAGAAGAGTTCTGAAGCATCAAATATGTTGGATGAGCAACTGAACACAAGATGACCCAACAAAGATGCAGGACTCGGTTACAAAGGAAAAGTCTCTACCGAGAAAGGAATTCATACTACTAAGAGAGGAGAATCATCAAAGCAAGTTGGAAACAAGAATAACATCAAAAGAAAGAAGCCTATTTGCAACTACTGTGGAAATCAAGGTCACATTGCTAACATATGCCAAACCAGAAAAGGTAAGCAACTGAATGCCACTAAGTCCAATGATTATTGTTACAATTGCAATAAATATGGTCACACATCTAATCAATGTAGGACAAAGTCTGTTAACAATTATCAGAAGGTAAAATTCAAAGGGTTTTATAAAAATTGCAATAGATATGGACATAGTACCGAGAAGTGTTGGTTTAAGAAAAAGAACTATATGTGGTATGCACACTGAGCAAATGCTAGCGGTTACCAAACTCACATAGATCCTTACCAATAGTATTGTACAGTACCATGGGATTACAATACAAGGATATGGTGTGAATGTTGTGGAAGATATGGACATATAAGTGCCAACTGTTTTATAAGGTTTGGAATGAACAACCGAAGATCATGGAGAAATCCTGGTATGGCATGTTTTCATTGTCACAAAGCTAGACACTTAGCTGGAGATTGCAGAGATCAACCTAGAAAAGACATTGAAGAAATAAAAGAAAAATTAAAGATGATTTAGAAAAAGAAGGAAATTGTGTCAAATGAAGAAAGCACCTTACCTACCGAGTTAGGTGCACCTATTCCAAATTAATCGGTAAAGGTATGAAGGGACTGCATTCTCTGAAGGTTAAAATCTTAACAGTTCCTATTCTATTATGTACTTTATTCAAAATCTGCATAGTTAAGATGTAATATTGAGCTTGAAATTCTATCAAAATCTTTTGAAGCACTTTATAGGAAGCCTGTCAAGTCGGTAAATGAAGGAAGTTTGGTTACTCAGTTAAAATTAAAAAAAAGGAGAGTAAATCGATTAAAGAAGAACTGAGTGCATTTAATGTTTTTTTACCTAACCTGCATGGAGCCCGATAAGGTATTTTGTGTACTTAAAAGCATTTTCGTGGTCATTTACACTTACCAAGTTTTCGAGAAAGTAGAGAAAGCGAATAAAAGGTGATCAAAACCTCCTACAAAGCAAATTCAAGGTATTTACATCAAATCTCAACATATTGTTAAGCTAGTTTACTGATCTTATCTAGTTGCCATTATCTGCTAAGTATAAAGCGTCTATCATTTGAAACCCTGAAACCCTAAGGACTCTTTGTTAGTTTTTTATCTAAAATCTTCAAATGGTGCCCAAGATCCAAGATCCCATAGTTGTCAAGAATGTAGAGAAGCCCTCACTAGAATACTCTTTGACCCTAAAAGTCGCTTCTGAACCAGATGACAAAACCGCCTTTTCACTCATCCCGGACAGAGTGTTACTAGTCGAGGATGTGAGATTCTTCACCAAATGTCATGTTGAAGAACTCAGTCATGTTGACATTAGAGACACCTATGATGAGCTATGTATCGATGGTATATTGAACATCAAGTATAAGCACATCAAAATCAAGGGATTAACTGAAGCCCTAACCTATCCTCGTGTGTTCAAACCCTAGTGGGTCAAGTTTGTTTTGAGCAAAGTTCACGATGATTTCATGTGGCTAGAAGAACAACCATTTAAGATTACCAAGGAAATCATTCATCTGATTATCGGTTACCCTATCTATGATCATGCCCGAGCTCAAAAGATGATATCACAAAAGGAATTGATCAGTTTAACCAGAGTGGAATCTGATTGCAGAGGATTGAAACTGAATAATGTCATTGATGAAGAACTAAAATTTTCCATTAAAGTAATGGGCTATTGTTTCTTCCAATCGGCAAGGGAAAACAGTGTTCCCTATGCAGCAATAGACTTGGCTTACAAAATTGTGAAAAAGGGAATGAAAATTGACCTATGTGAGGTATTGCTGAAGAACCTATTTGAAAATCTGAACACCATCAGGAAGCCAAAGAAGAACAACTCGGCTAATACTCTAAAGTTTGGATTACTACTGGTATGCATGTTTTTCTACTTTGAAAAATTCTTTCCATCAGTCGATAAAGTTGTTTGGGAGCTACACCGACCAATCACCCATCAGATAAATGACTTCATTAAGAAGTTAGGTGATAATTTCAATGATATCATGGATGATTACTTCAGTAAATTTCAAGAGAAAATGCATAACAGATATAGGATTCCACCCCAGCTAGTAGAGAAATACAAAAATGATATATGTTTTGAAGTTGACACCGATTACTGTTATGTGAATGTTGTGGAACCGAGGACTCAATATTTGTCACCAATGGGTTACGAGATTGATTTTGACATCACAAAAGAACAAATTGATGCATTTCTTACATTGCCCAAACATGCTATCGAGCTGAGGTATGGTACCTGTGAGGAAGTAAAAGAAAAGGTAAAGATGAATAGTGTAGTACCCAAAGCTACAAGAAAGGCAACAAAGATGATTAAGGCATTGTCAGAGAAATTCAGAGAAGACTCTTCCTCTACACCTATCAAAGGCACCATTGCGATTACCAAAGAGGAATCTGAAGCCCAAGAAGCAGCTATAACACTGAGCATTGAATTGCCTAATGGTAAAGTGTTAAAGAGAAAGAAACATGACACATCAAAAGTCTCACCGACTCCACCTCCAGTAAAATGACCTAACACTAGAGCATCTGGAGCTTCGCCGAGTAAGAAGACAAAGAGTGTTACTATTCCCAAGGTAACAAAGACATACAAGAAATCTACTCGGAGACTCATTTTGGAAAAAGAGTCTAGTGATACCAAATCAGAAGATGCAAGAAAATTTCAGATTGTCAAGAGTAAGAAGGTAAATATACATAGTGTTGAAAAATTTTGTGCTAATCTAAAAGAATATGGTGGATTTGGAGGATTTAGATATGTCAAGTATGAAACTAGGAACAATGATGAGAGAAAAATTGAAGAAGCTGTCATCTGCACAATTCTAAAGTTCCAGTTAGCTCCATTGGAACTAGCTAAGTCACTTCCAAATGAACTGTATTTGCATATTGATAATAGGTGGAAGTATGTAATGGACTCAGAGAAACAAATCAGAGAGAGAAGTCTGGTTCATTTATTCCCTGATATGTCAGTAGCTGAAATAAAGGAACATCTAACAACCTACAATTCTAAGTTTCTTGTCAAACAAAGAGCCTTAAAACTAATGAATGGGCTATATATTGAAGTTGAAAAGGAGACTAAAGCAAAGTGGCAAGAAATATTCAAAATCAAGGATGTTGGTGAGCAAGCTATAGTTGAAATCGTTGATGTCACCAAGCACGATCCTGATGTCACCAAGCAAGGTCTTGATGTTACCAAACAAGACCCTGCTGACACCATTCAAATAGATGAAGATATCATGGATTCAAAGGCACCGGAATAGGAAATGATAGAAGGCACTACATATGCAAAACTTGTATCTAGTGAATCCATTTTGGAACAAGTTCAGCCTTATCCATCGATCAAGCAACCTGTCTCAACTGAAACTCCTCAGGATATCGATCAAGGCACTGAAGGTCACAAGTCTGCAGTAGGAGAAGGTACTACTCAAGAACAGACATCTCAAGCACCTTCTAACACTAAGAATGTTGCAACTAAGACACCAAGTATCGAGACACCGAAGCACTCTATAGAGGCTAAAGGAACTGATCAAAGTGTTGCCTCTACCGAGCAACCTACCGAGGGTAATCAAGCCTCACAAGCCATAGTCTTAGTTCCATCGGTGAAAGGTAAAGAAAAGAAAGTGAAGAAGCATAGTTTTAAAGTTGATTTGTCAAAACCCATAGTGTTGCCCAATGTAGACATAGCAAAATTGAAGGGGCAAGCACTCATTGATTTTGGTGAACTATGCAAAGCAAAGGCTGAACAAGAGAAGCAAATGGCCATTCAAAAGAAAAATAAAGTACTTCAGAAGGTAAAAGCACTTTTAATAGATATACTACTTGAAGCTACAATATCAACTGATGCAGCCATCCACATTCAACTGGATGAACTCCTAAGAAAGATAGAGACATCTGGAATAGATGCATCAGAGTATTTGAGCAAGTTGAAAGACAAAGAGCTCACTGCCAAGATGATAGAAGAGGTACAAAAAGCTATAGCTATTGGCAAAGTTAAACTTGTCAAATTTATTGCTGAGTTGACTCCTCAACTCAAGCACATTCATTATTTATTTCAGAAACTCTGCACATTTCCTTTATTCATTAAAGACATTAAGAATAGAATAGAAGCAATTGAGAAAGAGATCACTGATCTCTCAAATAAGTTGACCACCGAGCCAAATTCAGTTCAGAATTTTTATACAAAGCTTCAACAACTCATGGCTCAACAATTGGACTTAAGAAATGAAGAACACAAGATCCGGATGGACATAATGACCCTTCAGACATTATTCCTTCCACATCTTTCATCAGTCCAAGAACAAATCAACCGAGCCACATACTTATCTACTACTCAAGAGGGAAGCATTCTAGATGGCTTAATATCACTATTGGCTGATATTCAAGCACAAAATTCTTTAATGGACAGTGTAAAGGATACACTCTCTATCGCTCTGACCGATGCCTGAACCAAGTACAAATCCATTTTTGACCAGTTACCACCCCCGAATGGAAGTTAAGTTTTTTATGTTTGTCAAAAAGGGGGAGTGATACTATATTTGTGGAGTAATATGTTACAGTACTAGGGGAGTGATACGTATTAATTCAGTATTGAGAGAATGGTATAGTTTTTAGAGTATAGTATATAGGGGGAGTATACCGAGCAGAGTAAGTAGAGTATCCAAGAGCAGTGCAGTATACAGAATAGTAAGCAAAGCACAAGAACAAATCACCAAGCATGCAAAATCAGAGTTATGTACAATATATTGACAAGGGGACTATATCTAATATTTAATTTTATTGACTATTGTATATACTGTTAGTATAGTCAAATTTTGCAAGTATATAGATTATTCAATTATAACTTTGAAAGTAGTTTTTGTCAAACATCTCAACTAATGTCAAAAGGGGAGATTGTTACTACTTATTAGATTGCCATTAGTTTTATTTCAAAGTTATACTATATACTCTAGTCGGTTATCTATTACCGAAATATTCAGTCGGTATGTACAGTCTAGTCGGTTACAGAAGAAAGTAGTCACAGAATGCAGTATACACCGAGCTATCTACCGAGTATCTTTACATGTCTACTGAGCAGCAAAGATGACACACCGAGTTGATTTACACTGAGTGAAATATGTTACCAGATTCATTGAACCTGGACATGCATATGAAAATGTGTTACAAGATCGAGGCACATCTAACCGTTATCACATTGGAAATTGCAATTAAAGATTGTGTATGTTTTTGAGGTTATCTAACCAATGAAATATTTTGCATGATTATTCATTCAATAAATCATGTTTGTAAGATTGAAGCAATGAATTGGATCACTATCATAAGAGATCTATTTATATAGCATGAGTTAAGAGTTAAAGGTGTGTGCATGAGTGTAAGAAGACTAGTATAGAGACATAGAGGTCACCAAGAAGTTCTTTAGAGAACAGTCGAAGAAAAGAGTGAACAGAAGGGTTTACCGAGTTACTATATGGGTTACCGAGGTATGTTGTAAGCAAGGTAATCTATTCTGACCACATAGAATTTTCTATAACATTCCAGATGTAAAGTTGCAGATATTTGTAATGATTTTATTGTAATATTTTGAAGTTGTAAGAGAAACCTTTAACAGGGTAAAAGACTCTAATCAAGTCTATAAATTGTAAAGCCTCTAACTAGGTGCAACATTTAGATGAAGTGTTGTAAAATCCTTTAGCAAGGTAGATCTAATAGATCCTTTTACTCCTAATAGGGTAAGCTATCAGAAATAGCTAAACATGTAGCTCTAACTGAGCACTCTTTATTATTGTAGTAGTGAAGTTGTGGGTGCCATCCCCACCGCAGTTTTTCTCTCTAACCAAGAGTTTGTGCGTAACCAAAATATATGTGTTATGGAGTGAATCATGTATGATTGTTATCTATCTATTTTAGTTTTATATTATGTTACTGCACTATTTGGTTTATGCATAATAGTAAAGATATTGTTGAAGAAATGTTTTGAAGTACTGATTCACCCCTCCCCTCTTAGTACATTAGCTTTCCATATTGGGCCTAACAAAGGCTACAAAGGCTATAGAAACCAACAAAAGTGTTGCTCCCACCGAGCAACATACCGAGGAAAATCAAGCCTCCAAAGCCATTGTACTCATTCAACCGGTGAAGGCATCATCATAAAAGGAGAAGAAAGCAAAGAAGCATAGTTTTAAGATAGATCTGCCAAAGCCTATTGTGCTGCCAAATGTTGACATTTCCAAACTCAAAGGGAAAGCACTTATTGAATTTGGTGAGCTGTGAAAAGCCAAAGCAGAACAAGAAAAATAGATAGCCATTCAAAAGAAGAACTGTGTACTTTAGAAGGTTAAAGCATTATTGACAGACATGCTACCTGAAGTTACCGTAAGTAAAGATGGAGCCATCCATATGCAATTGGATGAACTACTCACTCAATTGGAAACATCAAGAGTAGAGGCATCAGAATACCTTAGCAAATTAAAAGACAAAGAACTAATTGCCAAAATGATTGAAGAAGTGCAGAAAGCCATTGCTATAGGTAAAATCAAGCTTGTTGGATTCATTGCTGAGTTATTCCCTCAACTCAAGCACATTATTTATTTATTCTAGAAATTATGTATATTTTCATTCTTTATTAAAGATTTCAAGTAGAAGACCAAAGCCATTGAGAAAGAGATTACCGATCTCTCAAATAAACTGACTACTGAGCCAAATTCTACTCATAATTTTTATACCAAGCTACAAACTTTTATGGCTCGACAGTTAGAACTTAGGAATGAAGAGCACAAAATAAGGATGGATATTATGACTCTTCAGACATTATTTATTCCCCATCTATCATCAATACAAGAGCAGATCAACCGAGCTACCCAACTATCCACACAAGCAGAGGGAATCACTTTAGATGGTTTGATTTCATTGTTAGGTGATATTAATGCTCAGAATTATTTAATGGAAAGTGTCAAGGGTGCACTTACCAATGCTCTCAATGATGCTCATACTAAGTATAAATCTATTTTTGATCAGTTGCGCCCACGGAATGGTAACTAGTTTTGATGTTTGTCAAAAAGGGGGAGTGTACCGAGTATATACAGAGTATCCGAGTGTACAAATGAAATTGTCAAGGGGAGCATGGAACATCAGGGGCATGCAAATCAATTTTTTTTCAGCATATTGATAAGGGGAGTATTTATTCGAAGTATGTATTTGAACGAATGTATATATTGTCATTTCAGTCACATTTTGTAAGTATATAGATTTTGTGTTATGACTTTGAAAGGAGTTTTGCCAAACATACCAAACTAATGTCAAAAGGGGAGATTGTTACTATTTACTAAGTTGTCATTAGTTTTATGTTCAAAGTCATCCTATATACCCTAGTTGGTTAATACTACAGAAAGATTCAGTCAGTACGCACTAAGGGAGCCGGTTACAAAAGAAAGGCTAGTCACCGAGATGATATATATCAAGCTATCTACTAAGTAAATTTCCTATGTCCACCAAGTAGCGAAGAAGGTACACTGAGTTAACCTGAACCAAGTGGAAATGTGTTACCAGATTCAATGAACCTAGACACATGTGGAAACATGTTACAAGATTCAAGAACAGGGAACCGTTATTTCATAGGGAATTGCACTTAAAGATTTTGTATGATTTTGAGGAAGTTTATCCAATGAAATAGTTTCTATGTTTATTCATTCGATAAAACATGTTGGTATAATCGATGTATGAACAAGATCACCACCTTAGAGATCTATATAAAGAGTGATTTGAGTATCTAAGAACAAGAAGAGAAAAATATGGTGAGTTGAAGATAAAAATCTTGTGAAAAGATAAGATGTGATGATTGAACAGAGGTATTCAGAGGTCACCGAGAAGATTTTCAGAAAATAGTTTAAGGGACAAAGAATATAGAAGAGGTCATCGAGTTGATCTATCAATTACCAAGGTATGCTATGAGCATGGTAATTTCATATTGAGCACATAGAGTCTGCTATAACATTTTAGATGTAAAGTTGCAGATATTTTGTAAAAGATTTTGATTGAATTATTTTGAGTTGTGTTAGAAACCTTTAAAAGGGTAAAAGACTCTAATAAGGTCTATAAATTGTAAAGCCTTTAACCAGGTACAACATTTTGTAAAAGTGTTTGTAAAAATCCTTTAGCAAGGTAGATCTAAATATCTTGATACTCCTAATAGGGTAAGCTATCAGAAATAGCTAAACATGTAGCTCTAACTGAGCAACCTTTATTATTGTAGTAGTGAAGTTGTGGGTGCCATCCCCACTGCACCGTAATTTTTCTCTCTAACCAAGAGTTTTTGCGTAACCAAAACCTTTTTGTTATGGAGTGAAATGTGTATGGATGTAATTTCTATGATTGTGTTTTGGCTTTATATATTATGTGATCAACTATATATAGTTTATGTTTATCAGTAAGATTGTTTTTAAAGAAAAGTTTTGAAGTACTGATTCACCCCTCCCCTCTTAGTACATTAGCTTTCATTGTTGGACCTAATAGGATTTATGAGAGAAAACAACATCTTGAGAAATGTCCTTGAGGCCATGACCTTTAACATTTTCTTTAATATGGAGGGGTTCTTGCTTTTGGAGATTTACCCCTTTGCCTTTATAAGCATTTTGACTTGTAGGATACACTTTGCTTTGTAAAGAAGGCACGAGTCCATTATGAGATGGAGGTGGAATGTAGGGAATGATAGGATCATGAGAGGGATTTGTAGGCATGATGGATCCTTGAGGTGAATATGAAGGATTGTGACAAGGAGATGAAGGGATACTTTGATCTTGACATGGAAGAGGGCCATTGGATAGGGTGTTTGACTCTTAATTTTGAATAGGATTGTTTGTAAAGGTGTAAAAGGCACCATGATCTTGCTTAGGAAGTGGATTAGGAATGGGATTTGGAAGGATGCTTTGTTCTTGAGATGGAAGGGGGTCATCTTGGAAGAAATGGAAAGGTATAAGGGGATCATCATGGGATTCTAGGGAAATAGGATCTTTTTCAATCATTGGATGGGATTGGAGAGTTTTGGCATCTTGATCTTCATTTATGATAGGACTTGTTTCTTCATTTTTCAGATTATCCTCTTGACATGGAGTCACTTCTAAGGAAGGGATAGGATTTTGCATAGGTGTAGGGGATTCTTGGAAGGTCTTCATATTTTGGCATGATGGGGAAGCATTTTGAGTGGGACTCTCTAGAGTGGGTACATTTGGAATTGGAGTGCATGATGGCATAGGATCTTAGATTTTTAAATCTTTAGAGGAACTTGTATCAATATTGGCATTAACTTGGATTTCCATAAGAGATAGCCCTTGAGGGTCAACATGAGAAGTTTCATTGTTTGAAGGAGATGGTATGGATTGTTGCTAAGAAGTCTTAGGAGATGAAGGCATCATGGAAGGGATGGAGGCTACATATGGAGCCTTGCTAGACATAGGTTCACGATTTTGATCATGCTTAGAAATAGTTCCTTCTTTTTCTTTAGGTGAGTCATTAGGATCTTCAATTTCAATGACACCATTATCAATGAGATCTTGAATCTTATGTTTTAATTCTATGCAATGCAAAGTCTTATGTTCATTTTATCTATGATATGCACAATACCTACTCAAAAATTCCCATCCCCATGTGGTCTTTTTAGGTAATATGATAAGATTGTTCTTAAGAAGCTCTTCCAAAACTGACTCACTAGATTTCCCCAAAGGTGTAAACTGTCTATCTAGGGAATATCTAGAGGAATGTCTTTATGTCTTGGTGAAGGTGTCTTGTGAGCTTGTTTGAGATTTGGTCTTTGATTGTCAATTATTTGTTGGTATTCACTTGTCAAATCACATAATCGTTTTAGCATTTCTTGAAGTTTCTCACACTTGATATCATACATTTGTTTTTCAAATGGAGTCATTGATTTATTTTGTTGGATTTCCATGTCATATATTTCTTCCTTGATATCTTGAAGTATTTGAGCAAAGGTAGCCATGGGAATTGGAACTAAGGTAGCCATGGGAATTGGAGATAAGGTAGCCATGGGATTCTTACTTTTGTCCAAAAAAAAATTAGAAGAGCTTTTGGTTTGAACAGGCATTTACAACCAACGGGACCAAGAGCTAGATGTGTTGCAGAAGTCAAGATCAAATTGTAGCTAGTAGTTCGTTTAATATAGTAATTTAGGAGAAGTAACTAAGATCTGGTCTAGTTTCAGGAATGATCTATCCTTTGTAAGATGTTATCTAAGTTAACTTAGGTTTGATAAGATGTTGTTTGAACTAGCTAAGAGATGATCGATAAAATCGTGCAACACAATAGCATGGGTACACTATCAAGGATAACCAGTTTTATGCGCATTGTAGACTGATCTAGGAAACTTTGACTATTTTGACTAACAAGATTAGGAATTCATATGAAGAAGGATTGGACAGAGACAAGACTCTGATAGACAAAGTTTCAATGACTGACGACTACTCGTTTTTGATAAGGACTAAGTTTTTGTTGACTGACAGGGACCAGTTTTGGACTAGAATGGAGTTTTGATCACTGAGTTGTTGATTTGTTTGATTTGTTTTCTCCAGTTTTAGTTTTAGGGATGAAAACATAGAAAACACTCAAGATATATAATAATTCAATCACAACACGCTAACCCTATGGAAGTTGGCTTAGAGAAGAAAACCTTTGCTTGTTGACTTAGGTACACACCCAATAGCTAATTAGAATACGAACGCTGAGTCTCACGTAATGGATTCTCAACATTGTATTAGCCGACTCCAAACGCTAATGGGGGCATGATATGGCAAGTGTCTTGGGAGAGTTACTATCTCTCTTGCACAAGATTATCCCCCTTTTGGAGGTGAACCGGGTAGCTTCTATCTTATAGTTCTTAGTCAGGAATTCCGTTTGAAATTACCCCTTGAAGTTACACAAGCATGATTGAGGCTTATAGCCCAACAAGGTACCAAAACAAGCTATAGTCACGTAAACATGATTGAGACCATGAGGCCCTACAAAATTCTCAATATGAGAGATCTCAAAGAGAAAACTCAAATAATCACATCCTCTGAGACTTTAATCACCAGAGGCCTATTTATTATAGTGAGTTGGAATGCTCAGGTCTAGCTATACTCACTTGTGTCATTCTCACATGGTGATTACTTTATCCCACTATGACAGGCCCGCAAAAGGTACACAAATCTCAAAACTTAGAAAAAAGCTTCGAGGGTCTAGATTTATAATTGTCTATAAAAGGCAAGAGCATACTCTCCTACCTCTTATATTTTTCTGAAAACATGAAAGACAGAGGTGTTCTTTAACCAGATAGCAATTTAAGTGCCTAAGAAAATACTAAATGAATACACAATGTTTAATCGATTCTCCTTAAGAAACTTGCAAAACCAATATGTTAGTAGCATTTTCTTCTTGATTCTTTGGCAGGTGTATGTTTGATTGATAGATTCTTTGACAAGTGTCTTGTGGGTTCGAGCCCCACGGTGGGTGCTAGAAATGTGTGTGTGAAAAGTGGACCTGTATCTGTATCTGAATACACAACACTCCAATTAAGTCATTAGATGCATGGTTAGTGAATCAATAATCAATGAATAATAAACCATTACAAAGTGACCCATTGCCTTCTAGTAGATGTGAGTTTAGATTGCTCTTAGATTGCTAAGCTATCCAGTGACTAGACAACACCTAAACGAAGGATTTTTAAATCTATATGAGCATGAATTCAAGCTAGATGGATGCAAGATTTAAGCTAGATGAATAAAAGATATGCAAGATTAATCTATCATGATTTAAGCAATATTAAGCTAAATGATTTAAGCAATATGAAATAATTAATATGAAATATCTCAATACAAATTCTCAATGAACCTAGAGCAAAAACAACATAATAACAATACATTCTCCAAGATTTTTTTGAATGAGAGATGAGAGCCTAAATTTATAGAAAATTCAGAAAGAAACCAAAGGCTAAGATCAAATGATGATGAGCAGTCAAGGTTTTCCAAGAGGAAGCACAATCCAGGTGAATTGATGTGATTGGATGCATTTCTTAGTTTTAAAGGAAACTGAACTAAAATAAAGATAAAATCAAGAAAAAACTGATTTATTCTCTATTTCATTCAATTTTGAGATTTAATTATTTTAATTTCTTTCTTTGAGATTATTTATCAATTTTTAATTTGTTTTTTTCAAGATTATCTCCAATTGATTTCTTTTCTCAAATTTTTAATTCTTTTTTGGTCAATTAATTCCTTTTTTGATTTGTTTCCTTTTTTGAAGATTTGTGCTCATAATTTCCAATTCCTCTTTCTTGATTTGTTTCCTTTTTTGAAGATTTATGGCAAATTGATTTATTTAATTAAATTAATTCCTCTTTTTGATGATTTAATGGAAAATTGATTTATTTAATTAAATATGCAAAAGATATTTAATTAAAATAAATAAGATAATTGTTTAAAATGATTTACTTGAATGATTTAATTAATTAAATAAATATTTAATTAATATTGAGCTATTAATTTGCCATGTGACATTTGATGATTAAAGAATTAATTGTCTTCTCAAGATTTATTTAATTGCCTTTGGTTAGGACCTTGGTGATGTTGTCGAGATTAGGGGCCCATGGTTTAGATGACCATTTTTAGGGTATTACAAATTTGACATCAAAGATGGGAGAGAACCTGATGATCAAGAGGACACTGCTCAAGGAACCAGTGAAGACTGAGCCACCCCAAAGAAAGGCTTTGTTTAGAATCAACTGCAAGATTCAAGGTAAGGTTTTTTAAGTTATCATAGATTCAAGATCTACTGATAACATTGTATGTTTGGAAGTAGTAAACAAGTTGAACTTAGACAAAATACCCCATAGTTGTCCATATAGAGTTAGTTGGTTGAACAAAGGGAAACACATACTCATCAATGAACAAGCATGGGTAGAGTTCAGTATTGGGGGTATAAGGATACAATTTTGTGTGACATCCTTCCAATAAATGCTTGCCATCTTTTGCTTGGCAGACCATGGAAGTTCGACAGAAAGGATCATCATGATGGAGAAACTAATTCTTACTCCTTCCAAGGATGGTGTGACCTTTTGGATACAGTTAGTGGTAGAAGGGGATCCACAACATGTAGGATCTAGTGTGATAATGGCCAGGGAAAAATAATTCCTTGATACACTAAAGGAGGAAGGTGGATCAGGTTTTGCTTTGATTGTGAAGCCCAAGGAAGAAAGGAAGAAGGGTGTGAGTGAGGTAGGACCTAAGGAGGTTAGGAAACTGGTAGACTAGTACAAAGGAGTGGTTGCAGAAGACATACCAGACTCCATGCCACCTATCAGAGATATTAGTCATCTGATTGACCTCATACCAGGAGTAGTACTTCCTCACAAGGTAGCATATAAAATGACCCCACGGTAGAATGAAGAGATAGCTAGGAAAATTAAAGAGCTCCTAGATAAAGGGTTGATAAGAAAGAGCCTTAGCCCATGTGCAGTACCTATTATTTTAGCCCCAAAGAAAGATGGGAAATGGAGGCTTTGCACTTATACTAGGGCTATCAATAGGATAACCATCAGATATAGGTTTCCTATTCCAAGGATAAAGGACCTAATGGATTATTTAGGGGGAGATACCCATTTCTCTAAAATTGATCTCAAGAGTGGGTACCATCAGATAAGGATAAGAGAGGGGGATGAATGGAAAACTACATTTAAAACTAATGAAGGGTTGTATGAGTGGTTTGTGATGCCTTTTGACCTTTCAAATGCCCCTACCACATTTATGAGACTAATGAATGAAGTGTTGCAAGAGTTTATAGGGAAATTTTTGTAGTCTACCATGATGACATATTGGTGTTTAGTAAGAGAAATGAAGAACAATTGAAACACTTGGAGATAGTATTGAAGCGGTTGTAGGAGCAGAAGATGATAAATTTAGAAAAGTGTGACTTCATGAAGCAAGAATTAGTGTACTTAGGTTTTGGCATCTCTAAGGGTGACTTGAAGATGGATTCTTCCAAGGTAGAGGCTATTCTAAACTGGCCTACACCTAAAACAGCTAGAGAGGTAAGAAGTTTTCATGGTATGGCAACATTTTATAGGAAATTCATTAGAAATTACAGTGATATTGGTGCACCTATGTTGAAAACCATCAAGGGTGATGGTAAGGTGAAGTTTGTGTGGACCAAAGAAGAAGATAAGAGTTTTGAATGTTTAAAACAGAAATTTGCCAAGTACCCAATGCTAGTATTGTTGGATTTTAGTAAGGTCTTCACCATTGAATTTGATGCAAGTGGTTTGGCTTTAGGAGTAGTATTGAGCCAAGAGGGGAGACCGGTGGCCTTTTTTAGTGAAAAAATAAATTAAGCAAAGAGGAAGTATTTCTCATATGATTTAGAGTTGTATTCTATGTTACAAGCTTTGAAAAAGTGGAGGCATTACTTGCTTCCTAAGGAGTTTATTGTGTATACTGAAAATCATGCTCTTAGTTTTTTGAATGGACATGAGAAATTCAGTCATAGACATATGAAATGGGTTGAAAGTCTTCAAGAATACACCTTCATTATCAAGCACAAGAAAGGGGTAGCCAATAAGGTTGAAGATGCTCTAAGTAGGAGGGTGTTGATAGTGCAAGAAGTAAAGTTGCAGAGTATGGGTGTTGAAGCACTCAAAGGATTGTATGAAGAGGACCAAGATTTCAAGGAAATATATAAGGTATGATGTGAGTTTGCAAATGCTTTTCATGGAGAATTTTTTGACTATACCTTGCGGGATGGTCTTTTATTCAAAGGGTGTCAGTTATGTATCCCTAGATGTTTAATGAGGGATAATGTAGTAAAGGAGAAACATAGTGGTGGTTTAGGAGGTCACTTTGGGTTAAATAAGACTTTGGATCTAGTTAGGAGATTTTAATTTTGGCCTAAGATGTAGACTGATATCAAAAAGTTTGTGGAGAGTTGTATTGTGTGTCAAAGAGCAAAGGGGGTCTCAACCAATGCAGGACTATACCAAGTAGACCATGGGAAAGTTTGAGTATGGCCTTTGTGATGGGATTACCCAAGACAAAGACATGTCATGACAGTGTGTTTGTTGTGGTAGATAGGTTCAGTAAGATGGCTAACTTTATTCCTTGTAAAACCACAAATGATGATACCTATATTGCAGGATTGTTTATTATAGAAATTGTTAGAATCCATGGGTTTCCTTTGAGTATTGTATCTGACCAGGACAACAAGTTTGTTGGGCATTTCTGGATAACCTTATGGAAATGGTTGGGTAGAAATTTGTCTTTTAGCTTAGCCTATCACCCTCAGGCTGATGGGCAAACTAAAGTTATGAATAGGTCATTGGGAAATATTCTTAGATGTTTGACAAAGGATCATAGGAGTAGTTGGGATGTGGTGATACCTCAGGCAAAGTATGCCTATAATGATTCAATAAATAGGAGCCCAGGTTTGAGTCCTTTTGAGATTGTCTATGGTAGTCATCCAAGAGGAGTCTTTGAATTGAGAGATGTCTAGGGACTGGACAAGAGGAGTGGACATGTTGATGAATTTGGAGAGGCTATGAAAGAGGTGCATCAACAAGTCAGAGATACAACAGAATAGTCAAAAGTTTAAATCAAGAGTGGATCAGAGAAGGAGAGATGTGCAGTATCAAGTGGGTGACATGATAATGGATTATCTCAACAAGGACAGGTTGCCCAAGGGAAGCCATAGCAAGTTAAGGATGCACAAAATTGGACCTTGTAAAATTTTGGATAAATAGGGTCCTAATGCTTACAAAATTGAACTCCCTGATGATGTTTCTATTTCATCTATATTTAATGTTTATGATCTAACATTGTATAGGATTCATACTGCAAGAGAATGTGTAGTTGAATCTGTTCAAGAAAGTGAGAAATGGATAAAACACTCACCACCTAAGGAACCACCTAAAATGGAGTGCATTTTGGATAGTAGGGAAGTTAAGAAAACAAGGCACAAGACCTATTTTGAACACTTAGTCAAATGACAAGGCTTTCCTAACTCAAAAGCTACATGGATGCTGGAAGAAGATATGAAAAAGTAGGATGGTGATTTGCAACATTTAGTCTCTAAGAAGACTTGAGACAAATTTCACCTAGGGAGTATAGTGCAGGAGCACCTACCTATGAAGGTATGAGTCAGGATCAAGATTATTTTCTATTAGTTAGAAGAAATTTAATAAGACTCTATGGGTCTTTTTGTAATTCAATGTCCTAGGAGGGTGACAAGTTTGTCCATGTTTGGGTCAAATTGTCATCTAGGATCTGGTAGAGCAAATTGAGTCAATAAGGGTCACAATGGTCTAAATTGAGGGATCAAGTGATCACAAGTATATTTCAGTCATTTTTTATGTTTTAAAGTCAAATGTAATCATTTTGGGGGACTATGATAGTCTAGAGTCTAAGTTGGTTGAATTATGAAAAAGTTATCATATTGTCAATTTGTTGTCATGACAATTTTGCACTTTTTGTACATTGGGATTCTCCAACGGTCAGTCAGTTTGAAAAATAGTAGGAGGAGGTTATGGTCATTTGGGAAAAACCTTTAAAGGCCCCAAACACCAAAGAATATATGTTGGTTACATTAGTTGATTTGGAAAGGAATTTGAAGCATCAGGAACTGCTGGAAACTCAAAAAATCATTTGATTTCTATTGATTGCATACTGAAGTGATCTGATCCTGCAATTAGATTGTATTACATTTGTGTTTCATTTAGTTTTGATCCTTGAAGTGATCGTTACCCATTTCTACAAGAAAATCTTTATTGGGTAGCCTAAAACCCTTAAACCCCTAGGGTTTGACTACAATAATGGGTTTTGGCCTATCAATCCTTAACAAAACACTCTTCCATTATAGGAAATGATAGGCCACTATATCATATGTCAATACCAAAATCTATTAAGAGGATACAATAGGGTGAAGATGATGGAGAACTAACGCTAGGTCTAGCATCTCTATGTGACAGACCAATTTGATGAGTACAGTGCATGAGAATTGAGAGGTAGAGCACTGGGAAAGGGTTTTAATGTGGTAGAATAGTATTTTGGAGGTTTTCATAATATTTCATGGTCAGTGATGGTCATCCATTAGGAGAACCAAACCATTTTTTGAAAGGTGTTCAGTCAAATAGGTCTAAAAGCCTTATTAGGTCTGCTAGTGGAACATCGGTTGGAATATCTAAAAGTTGTTTTGGTACCAGAAACTGAGATATTATCTAGAACTCCCAAAAAAGGGTATCTAAAAACATAATTTGTTTGTCTAGATCCTCAAGGTGTCAAAAGTTATCACCCAATTCCTTCACAAGGAGGCCTAATAGCAACCTGTTCAGGTTTGTGGGTGAATGAGTCAAAATTGATGCTCTGGTGGATCTAAACCATGAAATCCTATTTCATTTGTGTTTAGATGTTGTGAGAACATGCCTCCTAGGATTGTTGTATTGAATTGGTCAAGTGGGCCATTCAAACCCTTAAGCCTAGTAGTAGCCCACTCATTGTATGCAAGGGTGTGTGTGGTCACACAAGAACTTGAGGAGTGTTAGTTGTTTGTAGATGACATATTGGAGCCTTGGGATTGTCCAAGGTGATATTTTGTATCATTGAACCATTGCTTGACATGGTGTTGTGCATGGATATTTGGGATCGGGAATTCCCGATTGAGTCTTTGAACCTTAGAAGTTGACTAGTTCAAGGTTAACCTCCTTCCATTATGTTGCCTCCTCATCACTCTTTTAGCTTGTTGATTTCATGAGTCAATTGTTTAACTTTTTCACTGAAGGTCGCTATAGAGCTTGTAAGACGATAAAAAGTGCCTATTAGATCTTGGATTTCCTTTTGAGTCTGTACTCTTTTATCTTTAAGATCTTTGATGAAATTGGTGAAGTTTGATAATTTGACCAATAATTGGCCAACTTCCTTTAAGATAGATTTCACCTCTTCAGTTCTATTAGAGAGTGAAACTTTGTCAACTAATATTTGTTCCATTAATTTCTCACCTATCCTAGTTTCATACTACCTAGCTGCAACCTTCTCTAGGTTGGTTGCCTCTAAACCAATTTCTTTGACAAGAGTACCCAATTGATCAATGATGGATGCATTCTCATCAATAGCAATGTCAAGAATGAGAACAAATAGAATCATCTTTGCAATATTAAGAATTCTTGCCTTTTTTTTCTCTAACTTTGGCCTTTTCAGCTTGAATTCTCAATCTTTCTGAAACTTTCATTAACTATTCAGGGGTCATCCTATTTGTATCTATTACTGAGTCTTCCTCTTATTCCTTCTCTTTTTCTTCTTTTTCTTCTTCAGGCTCTACCTTAGAGCTAGCTAAGATGGCGAGTTTTTCTTTCTTCTTCTCTCCTTCCTTTTCTAAATCTAACTTCCTTTTTACCATAGGTGTGCCCACCACTATTTTCTTACTGCCTTCAAGTTGACTGGATGAGGAAACCTCTTTCTTCTTGTCCCATTCTAGTTCCTTGGTCTCCTCTAGACCAGTATCGATTGTTTCTATTTCCTTCCTTTCTATTTTCTTTTCCTTTGTTTCCTTCTTCTCTTCTTCCTTCTTTTCTACTTCCTTCTTTTTTTCTTCATCAACAGTTGGTATTGATGAATCTATCACCTTTGGGGTTTCTTTCTCTACACCTTTTTCTGGAAAATGAGGTTCTTTGTCAGTAGGATTTGTTGTGGGAGTATTAATTGTCATTGGATTCCTTTGCGGTCTTTCCTCATAAGGGATCTCCTCAATTATGACTGTTGGTATTATGGATGTGTTGCATTAGTTTTGTCATTGATGTCAACACTTGTCAACACTTGTGAACACTTATCAGCACTGAAGATCTTTGGTTATGTTCACCAGCATGTTTAATGACTTATGCATAGTCACCGGTATTTGGTTCACTGACAGGTTATATTGTTCACCGGCACTGAGGATGATCTATTATCATCTGGAGATTACTTGATTATGTCAAAGACATTGTTTGGACACTTGGTTTTGTTTCTATCAAATTCAATTTTCTTAAAGAGAATGTTGAAGAAAAAGAAGTGAAATTGATTTATGTGAATACTAAAGAACATATTGCAGATATCTTTACTAAGACTTTGCTTAAGGAAACTTTTGAATATCTAAGAGAGCAGCTTGGAGTTATACCCTCACCAGTAGAAACTTAGACATTTGGAGCATGGCATCAGACTAACAGAATTAACAGAGAAATATTTTTCCAACTTTGATGAAGGAGAGCTACTTCTCAGGGGGAGTAGTTGGATAAATTGACATTAGTAATAAGTTCTATGAACTGACTGTATTTGGTTTTGTATTGCTTTGGCATTTGATGTCAAAGGGGGAGAGATATCTATGGAAAAACACATTATCTTTTGGGGAGAGATTATTCATTAGGGGAGAGATTGTTACTCTTTGTATCTATATTTTCATTTCTCATTAATGATCTCTTTGGGAGATTGTTGGTTTTTGGTTTTTGGCATTTCTGCTTTGGCACTTAGATGGTTTTTCCATCTTGTGTTGCCATCAATGCCAAAGGGGGAGATTGTTGGTATTATGGATGTGTTGCATTGGTTTTTTCATTGATGTCAACACTTGTCAACACTTGTGAACACTTATCAGCATTGAAGATCTTTGGTTATGTTCACTAGTATGTTCAGTGACTTATGCATAGTCACCGGTATCTGGCTCACCGACAAGTTATATTGTTCACCAGCATTGAGGATGATCTGTTATCATATGGAGATTACTTGGTTATTTCAAAGACATTTTTTGGACACTTGGTTTTGGTGATTTGCTTATTGGTCTAATCGAATTTGCATATTTTCTATTACCGACAAATAGGTCTAAGTTATGGACTGGTAAGCGTTATCTATTCCAGATTAGCATGGAACATTATGGAGATGTTTTATTGATTGGTTGTTATTGTAAATGCATTGAGAGGACATGATGCATCGCATATTGATTCATTTGTAATTTATTTAATTATAATATTCTTAGTGAGCCGACCTACACATTTGGTCTTAGGTTTTGGTATATATGTAAGATCTCATTTGTGAGATTATGTAAGAAGGTGTGGAAGAGGATTGTAATAAGGTATATGCAAATATAAGAAGATCTATACATGTAGACATCATTTGAAGATTCAAGGAAGGTATGAAGAAGACAATCAGAGCTTAACCGGTACTGAATCCAGCATATGAAGATGCTATTTTGAGTAGTACATTATCATTGGATTTAACCATCCAATTATAGTAAGTGTGACTCCCATTTTGTGATTGAGTAGTGAGCTCTAGGGAGTTGGCCTTTCTGCATGTGCAGACCCCATTTGTACACACATACTATCTGCAGTAGTATCATCTAATTGTGGGAAAGGTTTCCCATCGTGGTTTTTCCCCTTATAGGGTTTCCACATACAAATATTTGTGTTATGTGTTGTGGATGTTATTTGTCTTTTTGTTTCATGCATTAAACTTTACCAATACTTTTATTAACTATTAAACTGTCTACCGGCATTAAGTTTGGTTAAGTTATATTTGGGTTGAAATTAATAGACAACTGATTCACCCCCCCCCCTCTCAGTTGCCTCTGGGTCCTAACAATGACTTCATCTTCTTTGGGATGGTTAGTTTGATCAGTTCCCTTTACTAGTGTATCATCAATATCAATAGTTTCAACAATTGATTTTTGTTCAATTGGTGGCTCTGCATCCTTTGTCAGATTAGGAATATCCAACACAACATCACCTATGATATCTTCAACTATAAATACATCAAACTCATCGGTGGTTTCCTTGTCTTTTCTTTTTTCCCTTTTCTTGAGCAGCTACATCTTGTCCTTGTCTTACTTCTTTTTCTATTTTCTCCTCAACTTTCTTTTGCTAGCTCAAAATTGTTTTCCACATGGCAACACCCTCATCATGCACACCTTTAATATCTCCTATGGCCACTCTCCATGTTATATTCCTTATTTTAAAATGGTATACACATCCTTCGACCACTACAGATGCTTGATTATAATCTAGTTCATATTGCACTTCCATGAGTGCCTTTATTATGTGTTCCTTCTCACTTTCTAGGGTGCTTTTCCATCTCCCTTCAATGAGATTTTGTAAAACTGATGGAATAATTCCATGTAGTTTACGGGGATTTCTATAGAAATTATGTAAGTTCCAGATAAGTGCATCTTTAATTTTTCTTTTGTCTTCCTCATTGTAAAGGGGATACTTTCTCCCAACACCAGATAAACCTCCTGTAAAGCAGAAAATCGCGATCAAACCCTAAGTGTTCCCCCCACCACTCCAAGGAGAGAGAAAGGAGGTCACTAGGGTTGACGGTTTTCACTTAGGGGAGACTTTACATTCAAAAGAGGGGTTGAAACCCACAAGATCCAATCCCACACAATGCAAGATTGGATTCTAAATGAGTTTCAAGGGTTAAGACAGCAAGGCTACCCTCTTTTGTAAAGAATGTAGATAGAAGGATTAAGCTAGGAATGCATGAAAAGTGAGAAAGATTCACTTATAAACTAAGATAGGGATATAGGATGAAGTTGTGGACCTAGAATTAGTAGTAAAATGTCGAGATGAAACTGTCCTACAAATTTGAGCGAAAGTTGACGAGACGATGGTGCCCGGCGTGCACACGGTCCTCCGAAAAATCCGCGAAACGAAGGGGGATCTATTCGTCTTTGCACAAGGATTCCAGATCTTCAATTACAACTGCGTACCTGCAACCTACACATAGAAAAGAGAGGATGATTTGGGGGTTAGGGATTAGGGGTTTTCCCTTAGGTCAAACCCCAGTTTTGGAATTAACCAAGAAATGAGAAATGTTGTAAATGATTGTAATGTAATAAAGTGCCAATACCTTGTTGTAAGAATGTTTGTATTCTTACATGCAAAGGTGTAATTGTTGTTGTATGTTGTATGTTGTATGTGATCTCCTCTTCAATGGTTGAATCCTTGTCTTGAATACAACACTTAGCCTTGAATGGAGACTTAGAATGCTCAATTGCTTGAAGGAATGCTTGAATGCTTGAATGCTTGAATGCTTGAATATTTGAATATCGCTTCCGCCTTTTTTCCATCTACCAAAATGGGAGAGGAAATGTAGTTTATATACTTGCCAATTAGGGTTGATAGACTAATTTTTCTAACCTTAGGCCGACCAGGAAACATTATTTCCTGAATTGCAAACATAAAGACCCGATGCCCAAAAGAGACCGGGCCCAAAAATAGGGCCAGGGACTAGGGCGCTGGGCGCCATGGTCCTGGGGGACCACGGCACTGGATGCCATGGTCTTGGGGGACCAGCACACTGGGTGCCCTAGTCCTGAAGGACCAGGGTGCTGGGCGCCATGGTCCCACCTCTAGGGACTGCATGGTGCAAGGAGGATCAGGCCAGGGTGCTGAAAAATGCAGTTTTTGATGTCATGAACAAGTTTCGTGGTCTCCATTCAAGTTCAGTGTTGCGTCGCCATCGTGAAGACCCAAATGCAGTCGAAATTGCAAGTGTCACAATTTTAGGATGCTACATTTAGCCCCCACTTTAGCGGGAGTATAAGCGTATGCTCATACTTCTAGTAAAGTACAAGGAAACAACATTGAAAGACTTTCACCACGTCAAGGAGGCAAGACACACCAATCCCCCAGTGGACTAAGGATCTTACGACTTCGATTGATAAAGTAAAAGGGAAGATCACGAGGGAGAACCATGACTGTCAGTAGTAAGGTTCCCTCACTATGAGTCATGCAAGAAAAATACCAAAAATTTTCAAGGCAAAGCTAAATTCGCCAAGAAATTTTCAAGTATCCTGAAAGGATAGACAGGGTGTATGCCCCCCTACGTTAAAGCGATCGTACATGCCTCAACGAGGGTGATTGCTTTAAGGTAGTGATACACATAAAAAATGAGAAAGGAAAGGAGCACGTTATCACAAAGATTTAGCCCCCAAGTGTGAGATAAACCCAAGGATAATAGACACAAAACACAAAGCACGAGGTGACTTGGCTTTCCTCGGGGTCAGTATGTTGTATGATAATTCATTTATATCATATGTATGTATGCATAATTGTTCTTCATTCCCCAATCAAGGAAGGTCACCTAGAAGAAGGGAACACATGTGTCTTTTGAGTCAACATGAGAGAGACCAAAAGAGATCTCAATGCTTTGCATCATCCTCAAGTAGACAACACTAAGGACAACAAATAGAAGAATGAGAATAACACATAGAAGAAGTAACAAAAGAGAGGAGGAGAGAGTCTGCTATGCTAATGAAACTAGTCTAGCACGTCATCCACCCCCCGATCTTGCTGATCAATATTTCAGGAAGGCAGGAAACACGCTAGAGGAGGAACATTCAACATAGCAGATGGAGCTATCACAAGATCCAAACAAGGGCTATGTTCATGTTCCAAGCCACGTTGTTCTTGTCTAGGAGCTAGGATAAGTGCTTTAGAAAATTCGTTAGATAAATGGTTATCAACATCAACATATTCATATTCACTATCAGAAGCAAGAGAAGTAACATTTTCATCATGAATAACATTTTCATCTATATCATCATCAAGATTTATAAAAATAGGATCTTTAACTCGTACAGGATCAAAACCATCATGCATCTTATGTTTAGGAGATTTTGGAGAAGATGGAATAATGCTTGTTGAAGGTGTTTTTGGAGATTGCAAAGTTTGAGAAGCAGCTGCCTGAGCTCTAAGACGATGCTTTCGTCGGCGTTCACGCGTAGAATGGTTTCGTCTAGTCTTAGTAGGAAGTTGAGAAGATTGAGGAGGAGGAATGTTTTCATCCTTATCACTTGGGTGTTTAGGTTGTGGTCTCTTAGGCTGAATAATAGGAGAAGAGGAAGGTCTCTTCTCTCCATAAGAGGAAGGAGGAGGAACTGCTCCATATAAAGGAGGAATATTTGGTTTAGGAAGGAGACCAAGTCCATCATGACGAGGAGGTATAGGTCTACTTTTATAAAGTTTATTAGACATAGACATAGTCACATCCATAGGAATGGGTTGGGAATCTTCTTGAGGAAAGACATTAGTTTTATCTTTCAAAGGAAGAACTTCCTTCTCAAGAATGATAGGAATATCAAGTTTGGGTGTTCTAGGTTCACTTAGAGATAGGATCATATCTTTTTTCCACTTTTGATAAGATTTGAAAAGATGATCACTTCGCGGTGGAAGAGATTGGAATTGTTTAGGCCAAAAATAATCAATAGGAACGCTAGAAGTTCTTTCAGCTGGTTTAAAGAGACTATGATTGATAGTAACAACTTCACCATTATGGGGAAATTTCAAACACTTATGAATAGGAGAAGCAACAGCTTTCATGGAAGATAGCCAAGGATAGCCTAGCTTCACACGAAATTGTTCGGATGAAGGAATAATAGAAAAGTTCACATCAAGGGATTTGTTATGGACCTCAATAGGTAATGTAATAGAACCAATTGCAGGAGAAGAAAATGCATCAAATAATTTCACAATCACATCTATTTTGTCATAGATCACTTGATTCAATTGCAAAGTAAAAAGAAATTATTCAGTAATAACATTAACCATGCATGAAGGATCAATAAGCACTCCACGGCAAGGTGTATTCTTGACTTTTGCAACTATGTATAAAGGACCATCAGGTGCCCTAATAGTTTCACTAGAATCAAATGTGATGGAAGGTTCTTTAGGATTTTCTTTCTGCTCTACAAAGTTAATCACATTCAGAGTCATAGACACAAGACCATCAGATGAGAAAGAGGAATCATTAGTCTCAATCACATTAGAGGTATGAGAAGGTAATGGATTAGTAAAAATCTTAAGATTTTGGTTAGGAGGAGCTACAGATGTGTTGCCTTTATCATTCACTCCTGAAACAGAGATAGTATTATTATCAATCAAATCTTGAATTTTACCCTTTAAAGCAAAACATTTTTCAGTATCATGCCCAGGTTGACGATGAAATTGACAAAAAGATTTGTTATCAAAATAGGGTGAATTAATCTTTGCAGGATCTATTTGCTTTATAGGAGGGAGAGTAAGCACATTTTGTTCCAATAACTTATTCATAATACTATGCAATGATTCATTCAAAGGAGTAAAATTTCTTTCTTTCTTGAAAAACTTAGAAATAGGAGGCACACCTGATGCTGTATTCACATTGTTGTTGATGATGTTTTCATTGAATTTAATGGACTCTCTGTTCAGTTTAAACTTCCCAAATGGTTGTTGACTACTATCACCCTTATCACTCAGAGCCATAGGATTTGCTTGTTCCATTTGACTCACAGTCAGTTGATAATTGTGAGGAGTCGCACACAACTGTTGGAAAGAAGTAAACTTAGAAAACAAAAGTTTTTCTCTAATATCTTTTTGTAAATTAGAAATAAAATTTTTTTGAATATCATTGTCAGGCACTGGAAAAGAGATTTGAGCATACAAATGCTTATATCTACCAATGAAATCAATCACTTTTTCTTTAACACCTTGTTTACAATGCATTAAATCAATCAAAGTAACTTTAGGACTTATATTGTTTTGAAATTGTTGAATAAAAGCATTTGCAAGTTGTTCGAAAGAAGTAATAGAATAAGAAGGCAATGAGAAATACCATTGTAGGGCTTTATCTCTTAATGTTCTAGTAAACAATTTTGCAAGCAACCTTTGGTCATAAGCAAAATCGGTACATATTGTTTGAAAAGTCTTAACATGTGTTAGAGGATCACCTTTACCATTATAAAGCTCCAAATGCGGGATTTCAACATGTTTAGGAGGGATAACTCGAACAATGTCAAGAGAAAGTGGGCTCGCAACATCAAATGTGGGCACACTAAACTTAGATTGATTCATAGAGGCAATTTGTTGCTGTAAAGAAGAGACAGTTTGTGCAAGATTGTTAATGGTCGCTTCAGTCAAAGAGTTCATATTAGACGTGTTAGATTGTGATGGAGGTATTATGTTATTGAAAGAAGGTATTGATTGAGAGTAAGGTGGTGGGACACTATGATATTTAGTCATAGGAGATGATTGGAAAGGAGGAACACTACAAGGAGGAATGGAATGGTTAAATGAATTGCCCCCTTGCGCCAGGTTCATTTGTGGAGATGTAATAGGGACACTCATTGAAGGAATGAATGAAGAAGTTGGATTGAATGAAGGAAGAGGGTTAATTGAAGAGGAAGGATTGCCCCCATGACTGGTGATCATAGGCGGAATGTCTTGTATAGAAGTAGTCATTATGTTTGATGTAAAGGTAGGTTTACTAGCAATAGAAGTTGTCAAAGGAATAGAATGATTGACTTGAGTAAGAGGTTGTGTATAACCTAAAGTTTCAGCACAACTCTTCATAGGAATCACATTCAAATCCACAATGTGTGCAATACCACACAAAATATCAATTCCATTCTTATCACTTTGAACCATACGTTTTAGACCCTCAATTAATGAAAGAGCTTGACTATCGGGATACTCTTGAGACATCCATTGCTGAAAATCATCAAATTGGTTATCCAATTTCGAAAGTTGTTCTACAGAAACCTCATGGAGAGCTTCTTCATCATTAGGAGGATTAGAGGAATTACCCGTGTCCTCGTTAAAAAGGCCATTCAAATTAGGTTCCATCTCCTCAGTAATTAAACCTTGGAAAGACTTAATTCTAAGGCTTCGTCTAACAGGAATAGTGTAAGTAGGGCTTATTGTTGTAAAACTCATGCACTAGAGAGAGAGAAGATTTTGAATTTTAGAGGTAGCAATTTTTAGTAAAATCAGCCAATCTCCTAGATTTAAGCTGTTAAATACAATCAGGACAATCTCCCGAAATTTCAAAAAAAATGTCTGGGACCGTGGCAAACGGAGTGCACACGGTCCTCGCAACTTTTTTCGAAATTTTCAGGGATGAAAGTTATGATGATTTTAAAGCTAATCTGAAAAAATTGAGTGATTTTACGATCTGTAGATAGGCCAAATTAAAGTTGCAATCTCAAAATTGAACCCTACCAAGATTGTTGAAAAATGCAAAATTTGAATTTTGAAAAAGAGAGGGAAACTGAAATTTTGAATTTTATGATTTTAGAGGGAATACTAAAAGCAATGCAGGTTTTGAAATTTAAAAATTGACTCAATTTCACGCAAAATTCAATTTTGAAAGCGGAAATCAAAGTGGGTATAATTAAACACTTAATTTCAAAAGTCACAAATTGCAAGAATTTGAATAAAGCACTGAAATTTCAAATGAATGCCAACACACTTTTCAGATTTAGGACAGTAAGAACACAATTTCGACACAAAATTTCAATTTCAACAATTTTTGAATGATTAGGAGCCTTAATCCAAGCAATCACTAGACCAACTTTGACTTTAATTTTGAAAGTGTTGTTATTGATAAAATCAGCCAAAATTCTGGATTTTAGCAGAAAAATACAGTAAGATCTAACTCCCGAAATTTCAGAAAAAATGTCAGGGACGATGGTGCTCGGGATGCACACGGTCCTCGCAACTTTTTTCTAAATTTTTAGGGATGAAAGATATTGTGATTTTGTTGCGGAATCCAAAGTTACAGCCAATTTGGAGATGTTTTGATCAGTGAAATTATCAGTCAAAGGTTGAATCAAGAGGGTTTTAAAAATTAGGGTTTTAACACTTAACCACTTAATTTTCAGAATTAAAGCACAAATATGAATTGATAATTTGCAATAGAAGGGTAGATCTGAAACAAGAATTAACAATTAGACATTTCACGAGCTTAATTACTAAAAAGAAAATTTAGGGTTTTTATGCAATTAACCTCTAAAATTTGCAAAAGATCAAACATGGAAATGTAATTAAGGCATCCAATTTTCAGATCTAACCATGAATAATCAGAAAGGATGTTGACGTCGGGTTCACCAAAATGTAAAGCGGAAAATCGTGATCGAACCCTAAGTGTTCCCCCCACCACTCCAAGGAGAGAGAAAGGAGGTCACTAGGGTTGACGGTTTTCACTTAGGGGAGACTTTACATTCAAAAGAGGGGTTGAAACCCACAAGATCCAATCCCACACAATGCAAGATTGGATTCTAAATGAGTTTCAAGGGTTAAGACAGCAAGGCTACCCTCTTTTGTAAAGAATGTAGATAGAAGGATTAAGCTAGGAATGCATGAAAAGTGAGAAAGATTCACTTATAAACTAAGATAGGGATATAGGATGAAGCCGCGGACCTGGAATTAGTAGTAAAATGTTGAGATGGCACTGTCCTGCAAATTTGAGCGAAAGTTGATGGGACGATAGCGCCCGGCGTGCACACGGTCCTCCGAAAAATCCGCGAAATGAAGGGCGATCTGTTCGTCTCTGCACAAGGATTCTAGATCTTCAATTATAGCTGCGTACCTGTAACCTACACACAGAAAAGAGAGGATGATTGGGGGGTTAGGGGTTAGGGGTTTGCCCTTAGGTCAAACCCTAGTTTTGGAATTAACCAAGAAATGAGAAATTTTGTAAATGATTGTAATGTAATAAAGTGTCAATACCTTGTTGTAAGAATGTTTGTATTCTTACATGCGAAGGTGTAATTGTTGTTGTATGTTGTATGTTGTATGTGATCTCCTCTTCAATGGTTGAATCCTTGTCTTGAATGCAACACTTAGCCTTGAATGGAGACTTAGAATGCTCAATTGCTTGAAGGAATGCTTGAATGCTTGAATGCTTGAATGCTTGAATATTTGAATATCGCTTCCGCCTTTTTTCCATCTACCAAAATGGGAGAGGAAATGTAGTTTATATACTTGCCAATTAGGGTTGACAGACCAATTTTTCCGACCTTAGGCTGACCAAGAAACATTATTTCCCAAATTGCAAACATAAAGACCCGATGCCCAAAAATAGGGCCAGGGACTAGGGCGCTGGGCGCCATGGTCCTGGGTGACCAGGGTTCTAGGCGCCCTAGTCCTGAAGGACCAGGGCACTGGGCGCCATGGTCCCACCTCCAGGGACAACAAGGTGTAAGGAGGATCAGGCCAGGGTGCTGAAAAATGCAGTTTTTGATGTCATGAACAAGTTTCGGGGTCTCCGTTCAGGTTCAATGTTGCGTCGCCATCGTGAAGACCCAAATGTAGTTGAAATTGCAAGTGTCACAATTTTAGGATGCTACGCCTCCATACTCTTTGATCCCATGGACCAATTCATCAATGGTTGGAGCAACATTCCTACCACTTCTTCTGACTTCTTTTACTATCTTATCAGATTGAGTGTCAGGGTTATTATTGGTATTATGGATATGTTGCATTGGTTTTGTCATTGATGTCAACAATTATCTGCACTTATCCTTCTAAAGATCTTTGGTTATGTTGAACCAACACATTATGTTCATCGACAAGTTCAATGACTTATGTACAGTCACTGGTATATTGTTCACTGATAGGTTTTATTGTTCACTGACACTGAGGATGACTTGTTATCATCTGGAGATCACCTAGTTATGTCGAATACATGGTTTGGACACTTGGTTTTGGTATTTTGGTTATTGGTCTAATCAGGCTGACATATTTGCTGTTACCGGCAAATTGGTCAAGGTTATGGACCGACATGCATTATCTATTCTAGATCAACACAACACATTATGGAGATGATTAAATAAATTGGATATTGTTGTAATTACATTGATCCAACATGATGCATCACATCTTGACTTATTTGTAAATGATTTAATTGTAATATTCTTAGTGAGCCGACCTACACATTTGGTCTTAGGTTTTGGTATATATGTAAGATCTCATTTGTGAGATAAATGTAACAAGCAGAGGAACATGTGATAGGTATATGGTATTGTAACATGGTATGTGTGAATATTGAAGATCATATGAGTAGACCATAGAGAAGGTTTAAGGAAGGCTTGAAGGTTATTATCAAAGCTTAACCGATACTGAATCCAGCATTGGAGATGCTACTTTGAGCAGTACATTATCATTGGATTTAATCATCCAATTATAGTCAATGTGACTCGTATTTATTGATTGAGCAGTGAGCTCTAAGTGGTTGGCCTTTCTACATGTGCATTCCCCATTTGTATACACATACTATCCACAGTAGTATCATCTGATTGCGGGTAAGGTTTCCCACTGTGGTTTTCCCCTAAATAGGGTTTCGACGTACAAATCTTTGTGTTATGTGTTGTGGATGTTGTTTCTCTTTCTGTTATATGCATTAAGTTTCATCGGTATTAATATTAACTGCTAATCTGCCTACCGACATTAAGTTTGGTTTACCGGTACTAAGTATCAAGTTTGATTAAGTTATATTTGGGATGAAACTAATAGACAACTAATTCACCCCCTCCTCTCAGTTGCCTCCGAGTCCTAAGAATTGTTATCAGAGCCAAGTCCTCTTTTTGTACAAGTTTAACAACTTGAGGAGATTCTATGGCAACTAACTTTTTCAAGAAGGACAGTCTAAAACTTAATGGAACTAACTATGGTATATGGAAGATCAGAATGGAGACACATCTGAATTGCATTGGAAAAGACATATGGGATGTTACACAGAATGGCTACGTTGGTCTTACACTATGTCAACCTAATCCACCTACATTGGGTAAGGATCAAGAGAATGATTGCAAAGCAAGAGAAGTACTTTTGAGCACCTTGTCAGATTAGAAAATCATGGGATTATCAAACCGATCTACTGCTAAAGCTATTTGGGATAAATTGGAGACATTGAATGAAGGAGATACCATTGTCAAAATTTCACAACCGAAATGATTCTAGGTTAGGTATGAAAAATTGAAAATGGAAGAAAATGAAAGAATTTTTGCTTTTATGGAAAGGGTAAATGAAATTATTCTGGGAATACAATATTGTGGAGGTTCCTTAAGTGAAGATGAAATTGTTTCTAAAGTTTTAAGAGCATTTCCACCGGCATGCAAAATGAAAGTAACTACTATTAATGTGTTGAGAACAATGCCTAATACATCAGTATCTAGAGACACCTTGGTTGGAAAACTTTTAGCATTTGAGTTTGAGGAATTTGGTCCTGTTGCTACAATTAAAATAGATTTAGCCTTCAAAGCATCATCATTTGCATCATCATCATCATCATCATCTGATAATTCTGATTGGAAAGCACTTTATGCAAGAGAAATTGAAGAGATTGAAGCACTATTTGCAAGGAAAATGCCTAAAGGTCCTATTGGAAGTAAGTATGAAGGTAAAGCACCATTTAAATGTTTTAATTGCAATAAAGTTGGTCATACAGAATCCAGATATCCTAATAGACATGCAAGATTGAGAGAAGAAGCTAAAAGAACATATAAGCCTAACCCTGAATATTAGAGATACAGATTTAAGAAGAGTAGAGATAAATCATGTTACTATGCTGATGAAGGAGTTACTGATGATTCTGATGAAGAACCGATAGACAATGGATGGGCTTTTGTTGCAATAACAGAAGATGAACCGACACCTACTATTCCACTGGTAGAACAAGCCCTGGCAGCTAAAATTGAAGAAAAGGATGAATGGATTATAGATTCTGGATGTTTGCATCATATGACTGGTGATAAAAGTAAATTCTTATCTTTTTAGGAATACAATGGAGGTCTAGTAAGACTTGGGGATGATAAAGCTTGTTTGATCAGAGGAAAAGGCACTATATCTTTTGATGGTAAGCACAATACTAACAACGTTTATTATGTTGAAGGTTTGAAGCATAATCTTTTTAGTGTTGGTCAATTAGTTGAAAAGGGATTTCAGTTACAATTCAAGAATGGTAAATGCAAAATCATGAACAAAACTAGTTTGGAAATTGCAACCGGTAATTAAACTAGAGGTAATATTTAAACAACAATGAAAAGACATGCTTGATTGCACATATTGATGAAAGTTTATTATAGAATAAAAGACTCTATCATGTGAATTTTGATTGCATTATAAAGATTAGTTCATCTAAGGCAATATGGGATTTACCTAAGATTGTAAAACCTCTGAATCCGGTATGTAAGGAATGTCAAATGGGAAAGCAAGTTAGAACAACTTTTAAGAGTATTTTTGAGAAATCCAATAATGTTCTTGATTTAATTCATACTGACTTGTGTGGTCCGGTAAGAACAAGAAGTCTACAAGGAAATAGATATTTCATGCTAATTATTGATGATTATTCTAGAATGTGTTGGGTTACTTTTCTCAGGGAGAAATCAAAAGCTTTTGAGAAATCCAAATTATTCAAGGCAATGGTAGAGAATGAAACCGGTAAGAAAATCAAATGTTTAAGATCAAATCAAGGAGGTGAATTTACATCTAAGGAGTTCAATACATTTTGTGAAGTAAATTGAATTAGAAGACAACTATCAACACTACAGATACCTCAGCAAAATGGAGTTGTGGAAAGGAAGAACAAAACTATTTTGGATGCAGCTAGAAGCATAATATCAGAAGCAAATCTACCTCATGTGTATTGGAGAGAAGCAGTGAATACAACGGTTTACACTTTTAATAGAGTTCACATCAAAGGAGAAACTGGTAAGACACCTTATGAACTATGGTTTGGTAATATTCCTACTCTTAAATACTTCAGACTATTTGGAAGTAAATGCTACATTAGGAGAGATGAGTATATTGGTAAATTTGATACTAGAAGTGATGAAGGAATTTGTATTTTGATACTACAAGGCACAACAAATATTGGTCTATGGTATCCTAAAGATAAAATTTTGATTTATGTGCATACACCGATGCAAATTGGGTAGGAGATGTAGATGACAGAAAGAGCACCACCGGCAAGGCATTCTTTCTTGGTAGCAGATTGATTTCATGGTTGAGCAAGAAACAAAGTTGTACATCATTATCAATAGCAGAATCAGAATATGTTGCAACAACAACTAATTATACTCAGCTATTATGGATTAAGCAAATGTTGAAGGACATAAAGATAAAATGCAAAGAACCTATAATCATTTATTGTGACAATTCAACAACAATTGATATATCTAAGAATCCGGTATTTCACTCTAAAACTAAACATGTTTCTATCAAATATAATTTTTTTGAAAGAGAATGTTGAAGCAAAATAAGTGAGATTGGTTTATGTGAATACTAAAGAGCAGATTGTAGATATCTTTACTAAGCCTTTGCCTAAGGAAACTTTTGAATATCTCAGAGAGCAGATTGGGGTTATACCCTCATTGGTAGAGACTTAGATGTTTGTTGACTGGCATCAAACCGATAGAATTTGCAAAGAAACCTTTTTTCAGCTTTGATGGAGGAGAGCTACTTCTCAGGGGGAGAAGTTGGTTAGAACAATTGGTATTTGTACTTGGTTCTATGAACTGGTTGTATCTAGTATTTGTATTGCTTTGGCATTTGATGTCAAAGGGGGACAAATATCTATGGAAAAACATTATCCTTTGGGGAGAGATTAGTCATTGGGGGAGATATTTTTACTCTCTTCATTTGTATTTTGACTTCTCATATTGATCTATTCGGGAGATTGTTGGTTTTTGGTTTTTGGCATTTCTGCTTTGGCACTTAGATGGTTTTTCCATCTTGTGTTGCCATCAATGCCAAAAGGGGAGATTGTTGGTATTATGGATATGTTGCATTAGTTTTGTCATTGATTTCAACACTTATCTGCACTTATCCTTCTAAAGATGTTTGGTTATGTTGAACCGGCACATTATGTTCACTAGCAAGTTCAATGACTTATGCATAGCCACCGGTATATTGTTCACCGACAGGTTATATTGTTCACCAACACTAAGGATGACTTGTTATCATCTAGAGATCACCTGGTTATGTCGAAGACATGTTTTGGACACTTGGTTTTGGTATTTTGGTTATTGGTCTAATTGGGCTCACATATTTGTTATTATTGGCAAACTGGTCTAGGTTGTCAACCGGCATGCATTATCTATTCCAAATCAGCATGACACGTTGTGGAGATGATTAAATCAATTGGATATTATTGTAATTACATTGAGCCGACATGATGCATCCCATCTTGACTTATTTGTAAATGATTTAATTGTAATATTCTTAGTGAGCCGACCTACACATTTGGTCTTAAGTTTTGGTATATATGTAAGATCTCATTTGTGAGATAAATGTAACAAGCAGAGGAACATGTAATAGGTATATGGTATTGTAACATGGTATGTGTGAATATTGAAGATCATATGAGAAGACCATAGGGAAGGTTCAAGGAAGGTTTGAAGGTGATTATTAGAGCTTAACCAGTACTAAATCCATCATTGGAGATGCTAATTTGAGCAGTACATTATCATTGGATTTAATCATCCAATTGTAGTCAATGTGACTCTTATTTTATGATTGAGCAGTGAGCTCTATGTGGTTGGCCTTTCTTCATTTGCAGACCCCATTTGTATACACATACTATCTGTAGTAGTATCATCTAATTGTGGGTAAGGTTTCCCACTATGGTTTTTCCCCTTATAGGGTTTCCAGGCACAAATCTATGTGTTATGTGTTGTGGATGTTGTTTCTCTTTCTATTATATGCATTAAGTTTCACTGGTATTAATATTAATTGCTAATCTGTCTACCAGCATTAAGTTTGGTTTATCGGTACTAAGTATCAATTTTGATTAAGTTATATTTGGGATGAAACTAATAGACAACTAATTCACACCCCCCCCTCTTAGTTTCCTCCAGATCCTAATAGTTATCACCCTCCTTTTCATCCTTCTTGAGCTTTTTTTTGGGCCTTTGTGTCAACTATTCTTTCATTCATTTTCTTTCTTGCCTATGTGACTCCTATCAGTCTACCTTTACCTTGGAAAGATGTAGGAGTATCTGAGTCCTTTTATTTCATGTATGTTGTTGGTTTGCTAGATGCATCACCCTTGGGTTTTGTATTGGAAATTTTCTTCTTTTCTTCTATTTTTTCTCCATCTTTGCTTGATTTATCCCTTATTTGTTCACTTGTACTAGTGGAAGCAGTGGCACCAAATGTTTCACCTCCACACTTCTTATCTAAGGTGTCAATCATTTTCCTAACTTTCTTTTGTATGATAGGCTCCTTGAGTTCCCTCTTTATTTTGGAGCTTGCCTCCTTATAAGTTCCAAATATTTTTGCATTTCTATCTACCGGTTTAGCCAATAACATGTTTGCATATAATTTGGTAGTTTCTACCCCGATCTCATAAACCACAGCAAGTACCCAGAAGGTTCTAGGTTGAATCACTTGAATAATGCAACAATCAGTATCAACAAGAAAACAAATGGTGTCCTTGAACTTTTGGACTATACCGGTTGGGATTCTCTCTTGTTGATTCATTCTAGTTTGTAAATCTTTAAAATAACCCCACTTTGTCAATCCAAACTTATCACCTAAGTATCTAATCATTTCACGTATCTGAACTATGATAGGTTTATCTACAGACCACACTACGTTGTCCTTACCAGGAAATAAATTTTGCACATAGAAGAAGATACATACCAGTATTGAAGCATACTTGAATAATTGCCTTTTGTCCTTTATTTAACCCATCTTCATTGGGAAAATACTTCTTATCATCTCACAAATATTGTATGTTGCATCATCCTTGATGATCTGGTAAGATGCATGGATAGCACCACTCAGTACACCGTTCATGCAACTTGATTGATAAACCCTATAGGCTATCACTACATATGCAAAACTTACTTTTGCATCCTCAATGTGAGTGACTTTCATTTCTCTTTTGTTAAATTGGGATTGATTCAACCGAGTGAGATCATTGGATTAGTGCTTCACTTGTTGTGCTAAACCCTTTTACTCTTTGGATCACCTCCTTTGTGATTTTGATTGGTGCTTCATCTCCCAACCATAGAAACTAGTCATTCACTCTACTTAGCACATACCTGATCCAATTGACATGTAATTGGTTAGGAATATCAATAGCATATGACAAATCCTTGGTCTTCAGATGCATATATTCTACCTTCAACAAACCATTATCACAGAACCTTTTGAATTCATCTTGAATTAATTTTACTCCAATTTCTTTAAGCATACAATGGATGAAAGAACATATATCTTTAACTAGTAACACATCAGAGGGCATAGATGATAGGGAACCAATCATATCAATCTCTCTGGCCTTCATAGGATGCATCTTGAACTCAGGTTGTGGTTCCTTAACTACCTCAACCAACACAGGAGTCGACACAGAAACTTCCATGATGAATTTGAATAGAATTCACTGATTGACTTCTTCTACCATTTCTTCTAGGGCTTCCGATCACCAAAACTTCACTGCTTGATCTCCAAACTTACTTAGCATGTAATGCACTTAATAGATTTAGAAAGCATTTGATTGCACAAGGAGCTCACAAATGCACAAATGAAAGCAAGGTAAACAAAATGAGCTTTCATTTCCTTATTTATATGTTAAGTTGTATGACCTCAAACGGTAATATTTTATAATTTAATGGTGCTATTTCCCTTCCAGTAACAATACAACCTTTAACACCTATACTATTAATAATTCACTGATGACGAATTACAAACAATATGCCAAATTTTCTAAATCTAAATAAGAGACCTCACTTTGGTTTCAGGGAATCAACCATGATTTTCCTTTTTGTTTTAAAAGGCTCCCCTGAGCATTGGTATGCTTAGTTTGAAGAACTGTCATCACTGGTAGATGATGAATTAGTTTTAGAATTCTTCTCTCCTTCTTTTCTTGATTCCTTCTTAGTCCATGTCTTTTTCATTTCGTTCTTCACTTCTTCAGCTGTCTTCTTTCCTTTCAAATCATTTGGCCCTTTCTTGTTGGCAAATTGGTTCCTGTCTTCAGACCGATTATAGGATTGGTTCCTACACTCTCTGGATAAATTATTGATCTTATGAAAAATGAATCATGCCATACCAGTTGTTTTCCATGGTCCTGCAATTCACTACAACATGACCAAAATTTCCACAAGTGGAATAGGTGGCATTGAGCTGATTACTCTTTCTATTAGGGTTAACTGGTTTTGGTGGAGATCTTGATGCATTTTTCTTGAACATGCATTCTTTAGCTTTGTGTCCATATTTATTCCATGTAAATCAATATCCATTAAAGATTTTTCTACTAGACATGCTACTTGATTGATATTTACGCTTATAAGTAGTGTGTCCATATTTGTGACAGTTATAGCAATAACCATCATAGGTGAATGACATCTTGTGAGTGATCAAACAATATCTGCAGACATCAAAATTATGACCCAGTTTACCACAATAATTGCAAGAAGATTTACAAAACTTCATACCTTTTATTCCTGATTTGTCCCTTTTATCATCCTTCATCCTATTGGGATTAGATGATTCTCCTGTTTCCAGTGGACCTATACTGAAGTAGCCAAGACCAGATGTCACCTTTGTTCTCCTCCGAGATTTTAATTGTTCATCTATCTTATTAGAGCTTTCATTAAATTTTCTTAGCTTTTCATTTCTCTCATTTGTAACTTTTAACTCATATTTGAGTTGTTCAATCTCCTTCATCATCTTCTCCTTTTCCTCTTCTTTGTCATGCAGATTCTCTTGCATGAATGTGTTCTCTTGAGTAATAATTAGGATTTATTCATCCTTTTCAATGATGATTGCATCATTCTCTCTTAGGGATTCTTCAGTAATCCTTTTGGCTCTTTCAACTTTTGATAGTGCTTCTTTTGCATTTCTCTTTCTTTCCTCTGCTATCCTGTTGGCTTGTAGTATTTCAGTCATTCTCAGGGCCTCACTTTCATGCTCTATTTTTAGATTTGTGATTTCTTCAGTCTTCTTTTTATTCTTTTCCATTAGCTCTAAGACTACCTCTTTTTCTTCCTCAGATCCACTCTACTTAGAGAGTTGATCTATGATATCTTGGCTCTCGTTAATTTGTAGAGTGAGTTCCTTCCTTTTAGCAACTGATTTTTTCAATCTATCCTTCAGCTAAGCAATTATCTCATTGGCTTCATCAAGCTACTTCCAATACCGATATTCCTCCATGATCTTTTCCTCAAGTTGTTAAACTTTTCTTTAGAGGACCTAAGCTCTGATACTAATTGTTGGTATTAACCGGTGACTGAGAGGGGGGGTGAATCAGTAAAAATGGTTTATAAATAATAATATCCTAAACTGATCGGTTTGCAACTACCCTTTTTAAATTAACTTAAAACATTGAATTAATCATGAAGGCAAGAACATTGAAGGAAATAGATTTGCATACATCAAATAAACATCACATAACACCAGTAGTTATATGTGGAAACTCTCAATTAGAGGGAGAAAACCATGGTGGGGATAACCCACAATCTCTTTTACTGCAGTAAAAAGAGTGTCCTGTTAAGAGCTTACAATCTCGTTCCTTCTAAGAACATCACCCTATTAAAGATGACTGTTATCCTGTTAAGAATACCTTAGAATATATTAGGATTCACCTTGCAAAAGGATTGTACACTTTCATCATGGAGCGAGCCTGTTAGGGGATTTTACAAATAGAATAGGTTAAGGTTCACCCTGCTAAGGGATTTAATCTACTACAATGATTAGAGAGCAACAAATCATTGATCTGATGATGACACTTTTATGTTGAATAGATCTGCTTTGTATCTGCTTCAATCTTTGCTTGGTGATGAATTCACCAATTCATCAAGAACCCTTTTGCACTTCGTTCGTTCTTCTCCTTACTCTGATTTTCAATCTCAATTCATTCAAAACTCCCACGACATACAAAAATCAAGATGAAAAACATGTATATAGCTGTATTCAATCTTGGTGCTAATTTTCCCTCCAAAATTAAAACTCAGAAATTATTATATGCACCAATCTATTCGTTCCATAAATCTCATCAATTATATCAGTGAGACTATCTATTCATGCCACAAATATTGTCGGTTCTTTAGCAAGCACTCTGACTTAAAATAGCTCTTTCTAAATTTGTCAGATCCACATGTTAGCAAGCCAAACATGCTAATGACTATGCATGCTTATCCTTTTAATTTTGCATGCTTATTAATCACCGTTATGATTTGCTACCAATTGCTTCCTTTGTATCGGTGAACCTTCTTCACTCAACTAAACTACCGGTTGCTTCTTGTAAACTGGTGTTTGCTCATCAGTGGAAGTCTTTAGTCCCCTGTTCCTTACTAGTCCACTATAACCCTTTTCCAATCAGTTGTGATGACATTAGAGCCATTATTTTCCATCAATGACAACCTCTACGTACCTCAAATTTCATCATGCTCTCCATAATGCCAATAGAGTTTGTTCTTCCTATTGAGATTGATAGAACTTGAGAGTTGTATTTTGATGGCTCTAGGTATCATACAGGCTCAAGGGCAGGTGTTGTTCTATTTCCCCCTAATAAAAAACCTATTCCCTTATCCTATTGTCTTAACTTCTTATGTACCAATAACATTGTCAATTATGAAGCCCTTATAGCTGGTTTTAAAGCATCTTTAGCCTTGGATGTCAAGCATATACATATCTATGGTGACTCCCAATTGATCATTAGACAAGTTACAGGAATTTACCAAGCTAAACAAGACAAATTATCACAATATCAAGATTTATCCTTATCCTTGTTAGAAAAATTCTATTCCTATACCATGAAGCCTATCCCTTGAAATGATAATTGACATGTTGACGAAATAGCATGTGTTGCTTCCCTCATATCCTTAGAGGATCCTGTGGTGGACCTTAAATTTGTTATTCATAACCTTTCTTCTTCGGCAATTGTTGATAACCCTAGTGAGATGGCTTATTGCTATACTATAGAATTTGATGAATGGTACTTGCATATCTCAAGATATTTGATCGATGGTACATTTTCAGATTCTACAAGTAAAACCACTAGAGATAGGATTCGCAAGTTACTTGCAAGATAGTTTATGCTTTCTAAAATCCTTTATAGGAGGGATTGTAATGGTTTTCTCCTTCTTTGTCTCAACAAAACGGAGATCCTGATTTCTCTTGAGGAAGGGCATTCAAGTCCTTGTGAGGGGCATTTTGGGGGAAAAAAATTATTCCAAAGGTTGCTCCGAATGGGATATTATTGGCAAACCATGGAGAGAGATTCCTTCACGTTTATTAAGAAGTGCCATCAGTGTCAGCAACACAACAATTTGATTCTTGCTCCTACATAAGAACTTAAGTCACAAGTGGCCTCTTGGCCCTTTTCCATGTGGGGTTTGGATCTTATTGGAGAAATTTCTCCTCCTTCATACCAAGGGCATACTTTCATTATAACTGCTAAAGATTATTTTACGAAGTGGATAGAAGCATTTCCTCTTCGATCCAATACTACTGAAGTAATTTGTCAATTCATCTTAGATTATTGGTATTATGGATGTGTTTCATTAGTTTTGTCATTGATGTCGGCACTTATCCTTCTGAAGATCTACATTGTTGATTTGCCATTATGGTTATATTGGTCTACTATTGAACTGACACATTGTGTTCACCGGCAAGGTCAGTGACTTATGCACAGTCACCGGTATATGCTCACTAGCAGGTTATATGTTCACCGACACTAATGATGACTTTTTATCATCTGGAGATCACTTGATTATGTATAAGACATGGTTTGGATACTTGGTTTTGGTGTTTTGGTTATTGGTCTAATCGGGTTGACATATTTTCTATTATCGGTAGATTGGTCTAGGTTATGGACCGGTATGGATTATCTATTCCAGATCAGCACGACACATTATGAAGATGATCTATTGATTGGATATTATTGTAAATGTATTGATCTGACATGATGCATCACATCAAGACTTATTTGTAATTGATTTAATTGTAATATTCTTAGTGAGCCAACCTACACATTTGGTCTTAGGTTTTGTATATATGTAAGATCTCATTTATGAGATGAGAGATTAGGATATGGTTATGGTATGGTATTGTAACATGGTATGTGTGAATATTGAAGATCATATGAGAAAACCATAGAGAAGGTTCAAGGAAGGTTTGAAGGTGTTTATTAGAGCTTTATCGATACTAAATCCAGCATTGGAGATTCTATTTTGAGCAGTACATTATTCTAGGATTCAACCATCCTACTGTAGTCATTGCGACTCCCATTTGAGCAGTGTGCTCTAGGTGGATTGCCTTTATGCATCTGCAAACCTCGTTTGTATACACATACTATCTATAGTAGTATCGTCTAATTGTGGGTAAGGTTTCCCACCATGGTTTTTCCCCTTATAGGGTTTCCACGTCAAAATCTTTGTGTTATGTGTTGTGGATGTTGTTTCTCTTTTTGTTTCATGCATTAAGTTTCACCAGTATTGATATTAACTGTTAATCTGTTAACCGGCAATAAATTTGGTTTACCAGTATTAAGTATCAAGTTTGATTAAGTTATAATTGGGTTGAAATTCATTGACAACTGATTCACCCCCCCCCCCCCCCCTCTCAGTTTCCCTTCCAGTTCCTAACTTAGATAACATCATTTCGCGATTTAGAATTTGTTCCACTTTGATCTCTGACAATGGGACTTCATTCAAGAACACATAAGTGAAGAAATTTATTAAGAAATACCATATTCAACATTGCTTTTCCACACCTTATTATCCTCAATATAATGTCCAAGATGAGTCCTCTAACAAAATCCTTGCACAAGTTCTTCATAAGACTATAAACAAACATGGTAAGTATTGGCACACCCAGTTGACCTATGCCCTTTGGGCCTATCAAACAAGTGTGCTCATAGATACGGGTACTACTCCCTACAATCTTGTTTATGGTGTTAATGTTATTATGCCTTTAGAGTTAGAGATTCCCTTGCTAAGAATTTATCTTAAGGGTAAGTTAGCGATAATTTTTATCGAGAGAAACACCTTCAACAACTTGAAATGCTTGATGAGAAACTTATAAATACTCTTGAGCATATCCATGTGTATCATAAATCCTTGAAACAAAGTTACAATGATAAGGTTATTCAATGTTCCTTCTTAGTGGGTGACCTCATTCTTTATGAGAATCAACATAATGTGAATTCCTTACCTAAAGAGAGAGGATAGTTTACCTTCTCCCAAAATTGTATGATATGGTAGCATGTCTTCATTAAAGTGTGTAGTACTAAATTATTGATATTTGATCTATATTTCTTTATTCTTGACAAACATGTTTTAAATTTTTGGTTGTCTTGAATTCATTGTGTAAATTTTTAGGAATTTATATTTTTATGTGCTATATTATCATGCAATTTTCTTCATGTTAGGATACATCATGTTGTGTTTAATTAAAACCCTTAGTTTAGATCACACTAGTTATGTAGTCCTTAACTTTCATCAATTTTGTATTTAATTAAATACTTAGTTATTTAATTAGATCACACATGTATGAATTTAATCATGAGGTATTGAGAAATCAATCACATGAGAATTAGATTAGACATACATATACATTTCAAAATTTGTTACTTTTAATGAAAGCAATACATACATCCATTATTTTTGCAAATTAAAAGAACACATTTGAGGCTAAGATCATCATCATCATCATCATCATCATCATCATATATATATATATATATATATATATATATATATATATATATAATCAAATTTTTAAGGTATATCATCATATACAAAATCGATCACTAGATACAAAATGTGGTGTCTGTTATATCAGCACTATCTATTCTTGGTGGTAACCCGAGCCCTCGGGTACCTGTCAACCGTGAGTGACTCCTCAAAGAGCTCCTCCAAGCCTGATCCATGACTATGTATCAATACATGGCCGACTCCACCCAGGACTCTGCTAGCTCATGCTATAGCTGCTCATCCTCTTCTCGTCTGATCTCTAGCTCTATTCAAAATGAGTCGAATAGATCCTTGTGTCATTCGACACTCCTCTGAGGTCTATGCATGATCTACAAATACTGAGGTATGTGTGAAATAATGACAATGTTAGATAGGGTCTATTGGATAATAGATCGTCACTCTTGTACTTAAACTATAGAAGAAGGAATAAAAATAAAACCAAATATCTATCATAATGTAAATTCTAAAAAAATCAACTAAATAAAACACCCTTACCTAGATCTCCTTCCTACCAGTGTAGATCATGTGTTGTGGCCATCTCAAATCTAAAGTTGTTGCCCTCTCCATGCTCATAGTGTATCTGTACTCTAGTAGGTGGTGTTGTAGGAGATGATCAACGTAAGGTCAAGGTGGGTATCCTGAAATTGGCTCCCTCTCCTTTAGCTATCACTGCTAGTGGATCTAGCGATATGGTGTCATCCCTAGAGTGATGGGGAATCTCTTCCTCCTCTCCCTCTTCTTCCTTCTCTTTCTCCTTCTCCTCCTCTTCCTCTCCCCCTTCCTTTGGATCATCATCCTCATCATCCCCAACCTAACCTCCCTCCCCACCAATATATCTATTGTTCAACAAAAGTGATAACCCAAGAACACTTGCAATTGATCTATGAAGTAGCCAATTCAATCTATGAAGAACCTCGGGGCTTGGACAACATGACAAGGATATAAATCCTTCTACTCTTCATGCTCTGCAAAACCTAGGTGGGCATAACTTTCATGCTTAGAATTAAACTTATTACACACCTATGACAGCATCAGCATAAACAGATAGATCTCACCAGGGCTCCAAAAGAAGTAGTTTATTGTAGATGGGCTAGATCTACACATAAAACTCAACTATGCTTGAGCATGAGATAGATGAGACATTTCAAAACATAACATAAAATAGAGGTATTCAGATTGGATTTTAAATTGTTTGAGAATCCCCTTAATTCCAGAATTAGTGCCTTATCCAAGGGCAACAGAGTCACACATCAAACTATTGATGAAAACTTATACTGCAAATCCTTCTTCATTCTTAAATAATCCTACATTTAATGCCTTGCATAAATGCATTACTCAGCTCACTCATAGAAAATATCAAATCCAGAAACTATATTCCATTATTCATTATTTCTTACAGAATGTAAATTCTTCCTTGAAGAATCCTTGCAAACAATCACAACTACCTCCTTGAGATAACAAATCTCAGCCTCCTTGAGGATCTGATTTGAATATAATGAAAATACAAATCCAAAGACAAATTCTATATGAATTTGTGCATGCCTTACATACACAAGAACCTGCAACTAAGAACACCTATATCAAAGAATTGAACTCCATTACTGAAAGGAAAGCCCTGCCCTGTACAATCTTTAAGAATACTCAAAATTGGAAACCATGAAAATATGGAGCCATTCTCCAAATTTCTGGAACCCTTACAAAATGAGAAGAATTGGGAATAAGAAGAAGAGGGAAGAAAATCAAATCTGCAACTGAAATTGCCAAGTGTCTCCTCTCTAACTGAAATTCATTCCCGTCAAAATTGCTACCAAAACATCTGATCCTTGTCAAAATAGACTACATAATTGGATTCTTCACGCTGACAGCTTTCTGGAAACATATAATACTTCATATTTTGGCCAAAAATTGAGCCCTGAGCGAATTAATCATTTATGTATGCACATCATTTAAATTTTTCATTTTTCAATATAGTTGAAACTATATCTTTTCCTGATTTTAAATTTGATTTTTGCTCCCATTTGGTCTTGATGCTTTGCCATGTGTCAAGACCTGATTGGTTGATGGGGTTGATTGGATGCCACCTAGGATGACACCTCATCACCACCATGTCATCTGCTTTGTCACTGCCACTCAGTCGCCACGTGTACGCCACCTCACCACCGGGACGGGAGCTACCTACTGGACACTGAATGTACCTACCACATCACCACCACCTGGACTTCACCATTTTGCATTTCTCATTTCGCCATTTCATGGCCTCTAACGGGTGAGCATCTTCAATCTCCGAAATCGCACAGACCGTCAGATCAACCTAAACTTGCTCGACCTTTACCATGCTGCAATTTTGCCAAACCATTTTGCCATTTCGTAGGGCTTAACTCACATGCATCTTCGGCCTATGAATCAACGCGCTTCGTCGGATCATCTCGGACCTACTCACCGGTTAAGCTGACCCTTCTCTGCAAAATTCACCCATTTGCCTCAGGAAGCGTTCCTACGTGGGGTCCACCTGGTTGCCGCTCAGTTGCCACCTCTGGTTGCCTTAGGATCCATGCCCATGCGTGTGAGGTTCGCTTTGGGTGCCCAACAACATCGTCTGTCAAAAGCCCAGAGGCTTTGACATATTATTAGTGTAAGGTTTTGCTTATAAACATTAAAAACTACCACTTCCCAGCAAATGTGGGATAATGTGTTTCCCCAAAAACTGCATTTTGAAGCTTTCCTCCTAGGTTTTAATGGAGATTTTTTGCAATTGCTTGGAAGTTCATTTCATTTAACCTTCCCTTTTAATGCCACGTAGGAAGAATTGGGCAAAGGTTGTGGATTTAATACTTTACATCTGCCATTTGCATTAGTTGGAAAGTTTATACTGTTGTTTATACTCACCTTACCATACACACTGAGGGGTTGAACTTGAAAACTTCTACGCCCCCTTCTGCATACCATGTGAAGCCTTGGAGGAAGATGGGAGGGCACGTGAGGAGAAAGAGGACGCTGCATTTTCTAAAAACCATGCTTCATACATTCCTTCCAACCCATGCAGAGGGGGAGCTGAGTAATGTTTGCAATGGCTGTGGGGGGTTCTAAAGCCTTCAACACCCTCTCCACAATCTACTACATTAACCCTGGCAATACACCCAAAAATTGCATTTGCTTGGTTTTGCTTTCCTCAAAACCCTCTTTCAAAACCATGTTCCACACTGCAGCAAATAGGAAGCATGTTGGGATTTGTTTTTAATGCCCTGGAGTTTATCATGGCCCATGTGAGGGGCTGCATTTGAAAATGCTGGCAGTCTCAAATTCATTTATTTTAATACTTCTACTGTTGTTATCAACCAACACGCAAGAAGAGGGGAGGATTGGCCAGAAAATCCACCAATTGCATTGCCATTTTGTTACACCTACCAAACACACTGCATGAAGCTTGATGGTTTAACTCCTGTCGATTTCTCCAAGTCACGTAGAGGAAAGGGAAGATGGGAGACCACACAATGGAGGATGCTAGTAGCTCATGACACTTGGAACAACACCTGCCAGATCTACATCTCCTTGGAAACCTCATGCTGCTCTTTTTAATTGTCAAAGCTACTTTTGGGAACTTTTTACTGTTAAAAGTTGTTTCTCATGCATGGCCATTGGGATACTTAAATTTATTGTAGCAATTTCTGACAGCCTTTAGCACGGTTAATAACCATTGTTCTCATAAGAAAATTCATTGGAAACCTATGCTACTCTTTTCCAGAACTTTTCATCACAAACAACTGTCAAACAAACTAATGCTCAGTCCTTTTGACCAATAAAATGGTATCTTAATTGCTTGGCAACAACAAATATTTGACTGAAAGAAAGATCTTTATTTTAATCAGTCATCACTCTATGCTAGGCCCATGATATCCACCTTTTAATAGTCAGAAGACTTCTTTAGAGCTTCAACATTCTTACTTAATAATATATTGGTCAATTCGACATTCCATTTGAATTATTTGAGGTTTGAAACTAGAATGCAAGAACCTCACTCATCAATCCATTAACGACAAATAAACTAAAGTCACCTCTCACCATCCCACTGGCAAATTGCAGTCGAGCTAGGTCGGGCCCCAAAGTGGGTCCAACTAAAAAAAAATTTGTTTACATACAACTGACCTCTGAAATGCTTCACAGACCTCAAACATACCTTTGGAAATGATCAGCATCATTTTCGGATCATCAGACTGCATTTTCCAACTTTCAAGCACTTACGCCACATTTTCGCATTTAATCGCAAAGACGTAATTTTCAAACCTGTCAAAACACTCTTCTGGATCTCATCGTCTGACAAGAATGTACTCTGATATGCAAGCATGGAATCTACAAAAATGGTTTCTCAAGATGAGTCCCGAACAAAGAGATATTAATCGGCAAAAATGGCCAACTGGCTTTGTTGACACTGCGGACCTGATGAAGTCAATGTTCTAGCAACGCATGATGCCTTTCTCAAAAATACCAAACAACCTCCGTAGGCCCTCAAATTTGAAACACAGGTACCTTGAAGTACATATTAAAGCTTTGAATTCTTAGTTTGACCAAAATCCTGACTGGATGCAAATGGCGTGCTCATAAAAATAGCTACTGAAACTGATATAGCACTAAAAGTACGGATAATTGAAAACGATGGCTAAATGAACCCTTTTGAAAACCAATCAAACAGATTGACAGAGGCTTAAAATTTGAAACATAGCTCATCATTTATACTAGTAATAACCTAGAGCAAACATTGTGTCATAACACTTACTGAGGCAACTTTTACATTTGTGTGAAACAGGGCTCCGACTAGCTGTCGAAACAGGGACTAGTCAAACCACACAAACTGCAAATGGATTTGACTTGGAAAACTGAGCAAATGGATTCATCAAGACTTGAAATTTTGTAGACTGACTCACATTTATGCATAGAATCCAATCCACTTTGAATTTATTCATGACGATCAACAAGGTAAAAGATATAATTGCTCAAAGTAGGCTACTCAATAAAATCTGCATTTGTGCCTAAAATGCACTTTCAGCTCACCCCTCAAAATGGGTACGTCATAAACTTATCCAAACTGAATTCTGAAAGTTTCACATCACTGAATAGGCCAAATGAAAGGTGTGTAAAAAGTTTCCCAAGCCTTACCCTCTGAAAATCAACCAGCTCCATTTTACCCCCTTTAACTAGGCCATTCAAACTGACTCATTTAGGTACTTTTCGGACATGCAGAGCAAAATTTTGAAGTGGGCCTCCAAACTTGACTCAGATTTAATGAGTCCCAACAATATCTATCACCTCCTTCACCATCATCATCATCATCATCCATCTCTTGTTATTCTCCCTCATCCTCCTCTCTCTCATCCTCATGATCCATTATGTCTCCATCACTCGGATCCTCAGATGTCTCATGATCCTCACTAGTGGAGCTATTTGATCCCCTCCATAGCCCAAGATTATCCCTCAGATAGTCTAAAGGAAAAAGGGCTCTAAGGTAATTCATGTCCCACCATGTGATGTAGTTGTGGTGATCTCTCACATTATCATTAGGTGATCTCCCACATCATCATTAAAGGAGACCACAACATCTTGATCAGAATCATCTGAGTCTGTCATCTCAATCTCATCACTACAAGGCCTAGGAACTACTCTCAATCTCGTGATCACTTGAGCATAGCTTATAAAGACTGGAATATCTGATGGAATGCCCTTCTCTAGCCCAAACTATCACCTAACTTGGTCGAAATAGAATGGGACTATAATATGGTTGTGGCGACCCTTAAGGTAGCAGTTTCTCTGCATAAGACAAAGTTGATGATCCTCGCTTGGCCAATAAGACATGTGATATTATGGTCTATAAGTGATGACATCTAATCTTATCCTATCAATTATAATCCTCTAATGCAACAAGTTATGATTTTGTCATGGTCTGGTGAGCGGGTATGCATATACTCTAGGGTCAACTAAGCCAATATCAACTAGTACTCTTGCTGACCTAGTGCATGTGATATACTCAAACATCCAAACCTATAGAAGGGTGCATGTCATCAAACTACATCCCTCATGGTAGAGATGGGCCAACATTCCCCGTCCCTAGGAGAACACTTTTTGCTACTCCTCCATCGCTTGGATAGCATAAGTGAGACCCCCTTGCATGTGACTGCCCCATCTATCACAGAATTTGGATAGCCCCACTATGGCTATCATGAGTCTCCTCATGAGTGGAATGGCATAGGTAGGATGTAGTAGCCAGTGAATCATAATTCTTCCTCTAGTCTCATTGGGCATAGTCCGCCTAATGTTGTACATATACTCTCTCCTAAAAGAAGATGGTGTATGACCTATCTGATATCTTACTGTACGTCCTCTAATGGGAAGCCTCAATATGCGATACACATCCTCAAGTGTGATTTTCATCTCTCCCACTGGTAGGACAATGCTGAGATTGATGAAGTTATAAGGCACTGAGAGGCGGGGTGAATCAATGCAAGTAAAAACAATACAAATTTAATTATCAATTTAACCAACTTAAAACTCAATAGGCATATAACAAATAACACCAAGTATGAAATCACCACATGAAGCATAAACCACATGACACATGGGTTTATACATGGAAAACCCAAATGGGAAAAACAATGGTGGGAGTTAGTACCCACAAGATCCACTATCAGTAGTATAGAGATCTAACCTATTAAGTTCTACAACACCCGGTTAGGGGAACACCTTGTTAGGAATGTATAAGCCTAATTAAGAGCTTTACAAAAGGACTGTGAGGACTAGCCCTATTAGGAGCTACCCAAGTTACTAGGATTTGCAAACACAAGTTATTTTGTCACCTAGTTAGAGGATTTTAATGATCAGACATGTTAGGATCTGACTGCAGCATGTTTGGAGTGACCTTGTAAGAGGATTTTCTTGTTGCAACTATTAGGGAGACAACAAGTACAAATGATCATAGTGTAACACCTTTAGTGTCTAATAAGATCTACTTTAGAACATTACAACATCACATAAACTTCATCTCTCAAATCCTCTGATCATCGCACTATCAGAAATACAAAATTCACTAATGATCTTTCACACTCTCAAGCTCATACATATATATCCGTTCATACCTCATCACACATTTTAAATCATCATAAGGTCAGCTAGAACCTTGTTACAATTTCCTAGGTTCAATGCATCTAGACAATCTTGCATTGTACACTTTAGTTATGTCGGCCACCAACATAACAAATCCAATTTTGTGTCATTTTACAAATTTAAGTGCTTTTCATCACTACTAGTTAAGTCTTCATCAACTAATTTGTTTAGTCAAACAAATCTCATTCACCTGATTGAATTTGTACATGCAGTCATGGACATATCTTCATCTAATAGTCTTCAATGTTTCTGCAAAACTGCATCATCTCATTCTTCATGATTTTCACGTACAGGTTGTCAGAATGTAACATTGTCAGTCTTTTACCATTTGAAGTCCTAATATCCAGTTCTGATAAAAATTGTCTCTGCTAACCGGTTAAGCCTTGCTGGTTGAACTATAGGACTTATATGATTGAAAGAAACATAGTTTCCATCAATGACAACATACAAAATAGTCATCATGCATAAATCTAATCTCTATAATAAATAGACATAAACTACTTACATCAAGCAAACACACATTTCCGGTTTAGTTCAAATGATCAAATGCCAACATTCTCCCCCTTTGGCATTGATGGCAACACTTAGGAAAATTTTGTCAACCAAGTGTGCAAAACAAAAATTGACTACATGACATACACTCCCCCTTAGAAATTGCATGTTGTTAGAAAAATAAAATCATTACTCCCCGTCAATAGTACATACAAAATTTTGACTCTTAGACTTAAATTAATTCTTCTCCCCCTTTCACAACAATGCCAAATAAAGAAGTAAAATACATACATTACATCAAAATTTGTCATCAAAATTGCATGTGTATATAGAGATAAAAGTTTTATGGTCTTTACAATGCAATTCTTAGGAAAAAATCACTAAAATGAAACTTCAATTATTTTAGATCATTGTCCCAAATTTCTAATAGTGTCTCGGTAATCTCAACATGTGTCATTATCTATGCTGCGAACTCCTCCAAAGCATCAACTATACTCATCTCTGGAGTAGCCAAAATTTCCTCTGACTCTGTGAATTCTCTCTAAAGAATATCTACTTTTGGAAGTAGTTGAGTCTGGAGTTCTTTCAGTGATCTGACTCGTTTTACTTTCTTATGTTCATATAGTTCTAACTGGTGATGTAAATCAACAACCTTTCTACCAAAAATGATTACTGAGTCCTGGACTGGTGTGAATGTCTCACTTAACTTTTGTATCTCCTTCTCAATATCAGCTCTCTTCTTTCTCAAGTCAACACAAAATAGTGAAAATTGCGAGATAGTTGAAAATCTTAGTTGACTATGCATTCACCGATTCCTCAGTTGAGCACTTGTCTTCCGCTTTCTTTTCATCTTTATTTTCTACCTGTCCCTGCTGAGGTTCAAACATCTGTACATCAACTTCAAAAACATCTATATTGTCAACAATGTTATCAACATTATCAACATCTTTTGGCATATGATGAAGCGGTGACAAAGTATGCTGTCATTGATATCAATATGTGCTCAAGCAAGTACATCGGTATGAAGATTGGAAGTGGTTTTGGTCAACCAGGATGGAGTGGACCGGTGTCGAGGTTCACTAAGTGTTACTATTGGTTGGTAGTCTTTGTTCAGTTTTAGGGTTTTAGGTATGATCTTTGTGGTGCAACCGATAGTGTTTTGTGAATGTTAAGAATAAGGATCAGGATGCCACATCAGCTGTGTGCACATGAAGGATTTCCTTGAGGATTTTGCGCATGGAGATCGAATGCATTGAATTCCTACCTCGAGAATGTGTGATTTTCTGAGCGGTGTATGAAGAGTGCGTGATGGGTTACCGTTCTCCAGATGTGGTGAAGATCGGATGATGCAGAGTGACTTGTGATTTGTTTAAGATTGTTTTATTCTATGCAAAGTGTTTGGATGGTCAGGATTGGACCGCTTGTAATTGTAAACCTAAAATACTTAGGGTTTAGGGTTTATGTTATTGACCTAGTTATCATCTATAAGGTCAATGAGTTTTGATATTGTTGTTATTGGAAAATGTTATTTTTGTGTCTACATGTTGAGATTCTTGCCAAACTAGAGTGTGAAACCTGTAGAGTGTGATTGCAGAGGAGAGGACCTGAAAAGGATATGCCTTAGCAAGTAATTTTGTTATCAAATCAAAGCTTTACCTGTTGACTTCTAATCATTTCAACAGAAGGAAAATCCCTTGATCGGGTAGATTTAATAGGCTTGTTGTAAATCCTCTAACTAGGTGACTCAAGTTCATTGAGTTCTTTAAATCCTCTCGCAAGGTAACCTTTAATAGGGTATATAGCCATCCCTTAACCGGGTAATCTTTAATAGGATCGGTTCCTAGTAGAACCTTATTGTAAAGTCTTTAATTGGACTAGGCTCCTAATAGAGTGAACTTCAGAAGTGTTAAAAACAAGCTTGTTGGTATTCATCCCCACCGTGGTTTTTCCCATTTGGGTTTCCACGTGAAAAATTTGCATGTCATGAGTTGTGCATTTTTCATGTGATGATTGAGTATTCTTTGTTTAAGTGATTATGCATGCAGAGCTAATGGTTATGGTATTACTAATTCACCACATGCATATGTATATGGGTGAAGCAGTTATCAAGTGTTGAATGATATTTGAAGTATTCAGTTTTATCAGTTTAAGTTGTTTGAAGTCTTATTGTGTTTAACCAGTATTGCCATGGTTAAGTTCAGTAATGAAGACAACTGGTTAGCATTGTTTTAACTTTATAAGTTGTGGAGAAGTTTTTGTATGTACTGATTCATCCTCCCCTCTCAGTATCACTTAGGGTATTTATTGTTCATCATTATTCATCAACATCATCGGTATCATCATCTAGTATATCTACCAGTTCAGTATCTATAGGATCATCTTGCATATACTTGTTGTCTGGTTCAAAATCTATGATCTTTACACCTTCAGGAAGTTCTTCTAACTTTGGCTTTTGAGAACTATCATCCTCAACTTGTTCATCTTTTTCCTCTTCTTCATTTGGGATGAGACCTAAAGCCTTTTTCATCAAAATCTTAGTCTCCTTTTGAACTGATTCGGTCTCTCCAATAATAATTCTTGTTAATCTTTTCTTTGATTTGAAAAATTCTTTTGTATTAACCTTTATCTGTTCAATTTCCTCTTTAGTTGCTTCTGGTTTAAAGTGTTTAAGTGTGTGATCAATAAATTATTTATCTAGGATCATCATTATTCATCAACATCATCGGTATCATCATCTGGTATATCTACCGGTTCAGTATCTATAGGATCATCTTGCATATACTTGTTGTCTGGTTCAAAATCTATGATCTTTACACCTTCAGGAAGTTCTTCTAACTTTGGCTTTTGAGAACTATCATCCTCAACTTGTTCATCTTTTTCCTCTTCTTCATTTGGGATGAGACCTAAAGCCTTTTTCATCAAAATCTTAGTCTCCTTTTGAATTGATTCCGTCTCTCCAATAATAATTCTTGTTAATCTTTTCTTTGATTTGAAAAATTCTTTTGTATTAACCTTTATCTGTTCAATTTCCTCTTTAGTTGCTTCTGGTTTAAAGTGTTTAAGTGTGTGATCAATAAATTATTTATCTAGGCTAATTGTCACTTGCCACCTTGCATCAATCAAATTATATAAAGAATCTGGAATTTGCCCTTGTAATTCAATGAGGGCTCTACTAAACTTATTCATACAAAATATAATTGCATCTTCAGACAAATGAGTAAACAATATGTTTAATCCCTTATATACTCCATAATTATTTATTATTTTGACCATCCTAATGAAAGATTCTTCAAGTGTCAATAGTTTCTTAGATGCTTTACCTTTATCAGTAGTCTTCTTCTTCTTAGCACTTGCCCTTAGTGCTCTCTTATCTTCTTTCGATTATGTCTCCTCTACATCTATCACTGGTTTATGAGCCTTTTCCTTCTTTCTTTTACCGGTTTGGGAAGGCACAACGGGAGGTTCAACAACTTTACCTTTCCTTCAAAATTATATTTTAGAGGGTTCACCTCATTGGGATTCAACAAGCTTTACCTTTGTTTCTTCTACCTTCTTATTTTTTGCTGCTTTGGCTACTCTTGTCTTACCAGTGGAGGCATCAGTTGGTACACTGGAAGTTCCACCTTGTTTCGCCTCATGTTTGACTCTTGCTGCTACTATTTGTTCCTTAGTGATTCTGGCCTATTCAGCAAAGGCCTCAACCTCTTTCCTCACTTTCTTTGTTATTATTGGTCACTGCAATTTAGAGTGTACTCGAAGTAGTTTCTCCTTATAGGTTCCAAACCTTTTAGCGGTGGTATCGACTAGTTGATCTAGCAAATGATCAGCATAAGAAATGAGTAGATCTTTGCCTAATTCATATCCCATGAGCATTACCCATATGGTCTTGGGAATCACAACCTCCATCATGCATGTATCCCTGTCTACCATAAAATAAATGGAATCCTCATACCGTTTGACTACTTTTGCTGGTATGCATTCCCTAGCATTTTCTTTTGAAATTTCTTAAAATAACCCCATGATATGTCATAAAATTTGTCTTTTAGCATCCCAATGTTGTTCTTCAATTGTATTAGGGCAAGGGAACCGGTTATCCAATGAAATTCTCCAATACCGAGGAAAAAAAATTGAAAATTAAAAAAAAATCCCAAAATTAGTTGTCAAAATTTAAATCTCAACTTCTTGTCCTTCACAGCTTTCAAATTTTTCATTAATTGGCTCCTTAATGCTTCTACAAGATCATAGTCCACATTCTCCTTTACCATTCGATATGCAGTGTATATTGTTGTTGCCGGTTTACTATTCATTTTTCTTGAATAGTAGATTTTGTAACCAATTACCATTGATGCAAATTTAACTGCAAGATCATTAATATTATTCATAGTCATGGCTCTTCTATCCCATCTAGATCATGTTAGCTTCTCAGCATCATTTTTAGGTACTGACCTCAGCAATGGCACTTCACCAATTGAGCAGAAACCAGTTACTACGTGGATTGCTTCCTTTGTTATCTTATGAGGTCTATCCAACCACATGAACTGATCATGATTCCAACTTAAAAAAAATCTCACTAACTCATTATCAAAGTCATCAACAAAATTGATCTCATGATGAATCTATTTGTCAGCGACGCTTCTAAACTATTCTTTTTCTATAGTTCATTGCCACATGTCCATAATTGTTGCAGATTGAACATATCACATTGACTCTCTTCTCCATCTCATAAGGACTAGACCGGTTAATATAGGGTCTTTTCCAATTAGTGCTTCTCTAGTTAGTGAAATTCCTTATCCATGTTGGTATTTTGGTATGGTTTTGTCATTGATGTCAACACCCACTAAAACACTAGCACTCTAGAGATCTAGTAGCATTCACCGACAAGCAAGTAACTATTGCACAATTACTGGTATATGGTTCACCAGCAGGATATAATGATCACCGACACTTGGAATGATATGGAAGACACTTGGTAATGTCGAAGACATCGTTTGGACACTTTGTTTTGAAGAATTAATCATTGGTATATTCATATTTGCATATTTTCTTTTACCGGTAAATAGGTCTAGGGTTACCTAGGGTTACACCGGAAGGTTTATCTTTTCCAGATCAGCATGGCATGCTTTGGAGATGATTAATTATTGTTGTAAATGCTTTAAGCTGATATGTTTAATTGGTTATTGCATCAGATATTATATTGTCTGTAAAATGTTTTTATTGTAATATCTTGTAGAGCCGACCTACTAAAATTGGTCTTAGGTTATGGTATAAATGTAAGATCTTATTTGTAAGATCGAATATGGAATGCGAAAAAAAGAATTAGGTGAAGGTATATGTGAGATTAAGTAGAGCTATACACAAAGACATCATTTGAAGACGAAGATAGGTTTTTGTGGAAGCATATTAGCATTACACCGGTACTGAATCCAGCATATGAAGATGCTATTTTGTGCAATACATTCTTATTGGATTTAACCATCCAATTGTAGTCAGTGTGACTCCCATTTTTGTGATTGAGCAATGAGCTCTAGGCTATTGGCCTTTCTGCATGTGCAGACCCCATTTATGTACACTTACTATCTGCAATAGTATCATCTGATTGTGGGTAAGGTTTCCCATCATGGTTTTTCCCCTTACAGGGTTTCCACATACAAATATTGGTGTTATGTGTTGTGGATGACTTTGTGCTTATGTTTCATGCATTAATCTTTACTGATATAGCAATTAACTGTTAACACTGTGTACCGACATACTTAACTGATTTACCAATATTAAGCATTAAGTTGGTTAAGTTGTTTTTGGTTTGAAATTATTTGACAACTGATTCACCGCCCCCTCTCAGTTGTCTCCGGGACCTAACAATTGGTATCAGAGCTTAGTCCTCTTTTTGAAAAAATTTAACAACTTGAGGAGATCCAAAGACTACTAATTATTTCAGGAAGGACATTCCTAAACTTGATGGAACCAACTATGGGATATGTAAGATTAGAATGGAGACACATCTGAATTGCATTGGTAAAGACATCTAGGAAGTTACAAAGAATGGTTATACTGTTGTTGTAGCTAGTCAGACCAGTCCAACTACCTTAGCTAAAGATGAGGAGAATGATTGCAAAGCAAGAGAAGCACTTTTGAGCGCATTATCAGATCAACAAATCATGAGATTATTAGATAGGTCTACTGCTAAAGCTATTTGGGATCATTTGGAAACACTAAATGAAGGAGATTCCATGGTCAAGATTGCAAAACTTGAGAGCTTCCGAGTCAGGTATGAACATCTGAAAATGGAAGAAGATGAAAGGATTTTTGCTTTTATGGAAAGAGTAAATGAAATTGTTTTGAGTATTAAATGTTGTGGAGGAACCTTGAGTGAGGATGAAATTGTTTCAAAAATCTTAAGAGGATTTCCACCGGCATATAAAATGAAGGTTACTACTATAAATGAGTTGAGAACAATGCCTAATACATCAGTAACTAGGGATACATTGATTGGAAAACTTTCAGCTTTTGAAATTGAGGAATTTGGTCCTATTGCTATTATAAAGACAGATTTGGCCTTTAAAGCATCATCATCATCTGCTCCATCATTTGATAAATCAGATTGGAAAGCCTTTTATGCAAGAGAACTTAAAGAAACTAGGAAGGAGAACGAAGAACTTGAAGAACTTGAAGCACTATTTGCAAGGAAAATGCCTAAAGGTCCAGTTGGAAGTAAGTATGAAGGTAAAGCACCCTTTAAATGTTTTAACTACAATAAGATTGGTCATATGGCTTCGAGATGCCCTGATAGACATGTTGAACTAAGAGAAGACACTAGAAGAACATACAAGCCTAATTCTGAATATCAGAGATACAGATTTAAGAAGAACAAAGACAAATCTTGTTACATTGCTGATGAAGGTGTGACTAATGATTCTGATGAGGATCCGACAGACAATGGATGGGTTTTTGTTGCTATAACAGAAGATCAACCAGCACCTACTGCTCAACCAGTAGAACAAGCCCTAGCAGCTAAAGCTGAAGTAAAAGATGAATGGATCATTGACTCAAGATGCTCACATCATATGATAGGAGACAAAGGTAAATTCTTGAACTTTCAAGAATACAATGGAGGTTTAGTAAGATTTGGAGATGACAAAGCCTGTTCAATCAAAGGTAAGGGTACAATATCTCTTGATGGTAAGCATAACACTGACAATGTCTACTATGCTAAAGGATTAAAGCATAATCTTTTAAGTGTTGGTCAATTGGTTGAGAAAGGATTTCAGTTACAATTTAAGAATGGAAAATGCAAAATCATGAATAGAACTGGTTTAGAAATTGCAACCAGTAATCAGACTAGAGGTAATATCTTTCATCTGAATAACAGTGAAAAGGCATGATTGATTGCACATATAGATGAAAGTTGGTTATGGCATAAGAGACTTTGTCATGTAAACTTTGATTGCATGGTAAAGATCAGTACTTCTAAGGCAGTTAGAGATCTACCCAAAATTGTCAAACCTCAGAATACAATTTGTAAGGAATGTTAGTTTGGAAAACAATTTAGAACTAGTTTTAAAAGTATTCCAGAAAAATCCAATAATGCTCTTGATTTGATTCACACTAATTTATGTGGTCCAGCTAGAACTAAAAGCTTACAAGGTGATAGATATTTAATGCTAATTATTGATGATTATTATAGAATGTGTTGGGTTACTTTTCTCAGAGAAAAATCAGAAGCACTTGGAAAGTTCAAACTGTTCAAAGCAATGGTTGAAAATGAAACCGGTAAGAAAATCAAATGTTTAAGATCAGATAAAGGAGGAGAATTCACATCTAAGGACTTTAATAAATTCTGTGAAGTGAATGGAATCAAAAGACAACTATCAACACCTCAGACACCACAACAAAATGGAGTTGTTGAAAGGAAAAATAGAACTATCTTAGATGTAGCAAGAAGTATGTTATCTGAAGCAAATTTACCACAGGTGTATTGGAGAGAAGCAGTCAGCACAGCAGTCTATACATTCAACAAAGTTCACATCAAAGGTGAAACCTGTAAGACCCCTCATGAACTATGGTTTGGTAATACTCCTACTCTTAAGTATTTCAGAATTTTTGGAAGTAAATGTTATATTAGAAGAGATGAGTATATTGGCAAATTTGATCCTAGAAGTGATGAAGGAATATTTCTTGGTTATTCATCTAAGAGAAATGCATATATATGTTTTAATAAGAGATTGCAGAAAATTGTTGAGAGTACAAATGTAAAAATTGATGAACAATTCAGAGGAACTTCAAGGTATATAAACTCTGAACCGGCAATAGAAATTGTGACAAATGAACCTACACTAAATCCCCTGGTACAGAATGAAGAACCAGTTACCCCGGTACCATCTGAGGATTCAACAGTAATTGAAGAACAACAACAAACTAAGACACCCTGGTATGTAAGATTGAATCATTCTGAAGATCAGATAATTAGAAACAAATTTAAAGGAGTTATGACAAGAGGAAGATTGGAAAATGAAGAGGTATGTCTTATTTCTCAAATTGAACCATCATCTGTTAATGAGGCATGTGAAGATAAATTTTAGATTAAAGCTATGGAAGAGGAATTAGAACAAATTGAGAAAAATAATACTTGGACATTAGTTCCCCGACCTAGAGATAAAAATGTAATTGGAACAAAATGGGTATTTAGAAACAAACTTAATGAAGATGGTAAGGTTGTCAGAAATAAAGCAAGACTAGTGTGTAAGGGATATTCTCAGAAAGAAGGAGTTGATTACAATGAAACCTTTGCGTCGGTAGCTAGAATTGAGGCAGTCAGATTATTCTTGGCTTTTGCAGCTCACAAGAACTACAAAGTTTATCAAATGGATATTAAATGTGCATTTTTGAATGGAGATCTTGAAGAGGAAGTCTATATTGAACAACCTGATTGATTTTCTTTGACATATGACAATGATATGGTTTGTAGGTTAAGAAAAGCTCTGTATGGATTGAAACAAGCCCCAAGAGCTTGGTATGCAAGGTTGGATAAGTATCTTTTAAAGATTGGTTTTACTAAAGGAAATGCAGACAACAATTTATATTACAAAATAACTAATGATGATATCTTGATTATAGAAGTATTTGTTGATGATATAATCTTTGGAGGAGAAGATTGATTATGTAAATAATTTTCTATTAAAATGTAGCAAGAATTTGAAATGTCTATGATTGGAGAAATAAAATTCTTTTTAGGACTGCAGATTTGACAAACTGACAAAGGTATATTTTTGAGTCAATCCAAGTACTTGAAAGAGTTACTAAAGAAATTTGGGATGGAGAACTCTAAACTGGTAAGCACACCTATGACTACAAATGACAAATTATCTCAAAGGGATGAATCTACACCTATTAATCCAACTAGATACAAATCTATGATAGGAGGTTTACTGTATTTGACACAAACTAGACCTGGTATTATGAATGCAGTATGTATTGTTTCTAGATTTCAATGTAATCCAAGAGAAAATCATGAATCAGTAGTAAAAAGGATTTTCCGGTACTTACAAGGCACTGCAAATCTTGGATTATGGTATCCTAGAGATGAAAATTTTGATCTATGTGCATACACAGATGCAAATTGGGTAGGAGATGTGGATGATAGAAAAAGCACCACTGGCAAAGCATTCTTTCTTGGAAAGAGATTAGTTTCTTGGTTGAGTAAGAAACAAAGTTGTACATCTTTATCAATAGCAGAATCAGAATATGTTGCAACATCAACTAACTGTACATAGGTAATATGGCTTAAGCAAATGTTGAAAGACATAAAGGTAAAATGCAAGGAACCTATTACTATATATTGTGATAACACTGCAACAATTTATATATCTAAGAATCCGGTACTACATTCTAAAACAAAACATGTTTCTATCAAACTGAATTTTCTAAAGGAAGAAAGTTGAAGAAAAAGAGATAAAACTGGTTTATGTGAACACTAAAGAACAACTTGCAAATATTTTCATAAAACCTTTGTCTAAGGAGACTTTTGAATATCTGAGAGATCAGCTTGGACTCATACCACCACTGGTAGAGACTTAGATAGTTGATGATTGTCATCAACCGACAGAATTTACAAAGAAATCTTTTACTCCAGTCTTTGATGAGGAAGCTACTTCTCAGGGGGAGTAGTTGGTATATTGAATTGATTGGTATTTTGTATATGAACTTGGTATTATTATAACTTTGGCATTTGATGTCAAAGGGGGAGAGATATCTATGGAAAAACACATTATATTTTAATGAGAGATTGGTATTGAAAAACTTTGGATGACATGTGTTGCTCCTAGGGGGAGAGATTGTTGTTTAGGAGAGAATGTTGGTTTTTGGTATTTGGCATTTCCATTTTGGCACTTTGATGGTTTTTCCATCTTGTGTTGCCATCAATGCCAAAGGGGGAGATTGTTGGTATTTTGGTATGGTTTTGTCATTGATGTCAACACCCACTAAAACACTAGCACTCTGGAGATCCAACAACATTCACCAACAAGCAAGTAAGTATTGCACAGTTACCGGTATATGGTTCACCGACAGGATATAATGATCACCGACACTTGGAATGATATGGAAGACACTTGGTAATGTTGAAGACATCATGTGGACACTTTATTTTGAAGAATTAATCATTGGTATATTCATATTTGTATAGTTGCTTTTACCGACAAATAGGTCCAGGGTTACCTAGTGTTACACCGACAGGTTTATCTTTTCCAGATCAGCATGGCACACTTTGGAGATGATTAATTATTGTTGTAAATGCTTTAAGCTGACATGTTTAATCAGTTATTGCATCAGATATTATATTGTTTGTAAAATGTTTTTGTTCTAATAGCTTGTAGAGCCGACCTACTAAAATTGGTCTTAGGTTATGGTATAAATGTAAGATCTTATTTGTAAGATCAAATGTGGAATGCAAAAAAAA